>NC_044245.1:120359570-120672070 GCF_003957555.1 Calypte anna
TATGGAACAAGCTCTACAACTACCGTAATTTTCCCTATATGATATTCAAAGTAGTGTACAGCTCATCATGCAGCTCCTGTTCAGACAGTATATTATTAAGCAGCATATGTGAGGGCTGTGAAGACTGTGGTACTATTAGGCATGCTGAGGAAAGAAAGAGGACTTACAGGAGCATTTTAGCTCTGAATGAGATCTGGGTTGATATACGTGATGCCCTTGTGAAGGCTTCTGAACACATTCAGTAATTTCAGCCAATTTTATAGATGGACAGAATAGCCAAAAACATTCATTTCAAATATGTCTTCTGAAAATTTGAAGGTTTCATGGTTTAATTTATCATGGTTTTTTAATTTATCATGGTTATTTATCATGGTTTTTCCTGTTTCTACCCAAGGGAAATGCTGGCATATTTCTGCCCTGCTGGAGCCTGCCTGGATAATGGAATAGGGCTGAGTCCAAAAAGCCACCATGCTGGCTGGACAGCAAAACAGAGGTAAACAGGAGGAGAAGACATGGACACAGAGCAGAGACTGTAAAGCAACTTTGGGAGCAGAGGAGAAACAAGTTGGAATTGGCTTCAGGAAAAGTTCAGAGGTCCTGAGGAAAAGATCTGTAAATCTTTTGGTTTGTACCTCCAGGTTTTATAAGGCCTGTTCATTTGTGAGAAACTCTTTCTGTCTACAACTTTAAATATATATTTTTTGCACATTAAAAAAATTTAAATAAAACAAGAAAAGAGACAATACGGGTTGGATCCACACTGTAAGCTCTGCAGTTTACAAAGGCAAATGGTAGAAGTGTCAGTGACTGGAACAGTTGATTTCCTGTGGTGTAAAGGAAAAGAAAGAATTACTGGATAGAGAATAGGATTAGATGGGAAACTTGGGGGACATCCTTTGCTCTCACTCTAACTGGAAAATATGCATAGATTTTAATGCCTTAGGATCATGCTTTTCAGAGAAAAGCTTCAGCTGTTGAAATATTTACTACACTATATTAAGTTCAGTGCTCAAATAGCTTATGTGAAAAGAGAGGCATTTTACATTTATTCACTGAGAAATGGATCTCTGTAACAAGATACTATTTTAGGGTTTATCAAATGTACTCCAACCTTGCTGGTTTAAACCTTTGAAAGTACAGCACTTACCAAGGTATTTTGAAAATATGAAATGCCATATAGCATTCTGGAGTGGCTTTTTCTTTTCAAATGAAAATATACTGTTAGGAGAAAAGTAACTTCTATCAGTAAAGATGAAAAAAAAATCTCTAACTGTTGGAAGTATGTAAAAGAAATAACAGGAAAAATGTGGTTTTGAGCTAACAGAGACTGCATCTTATGAGCAACAATAGGCTACAAAATGAAAGATTTTGATTCTAAATAAGAGCCCCTCTTTAGCTGTTTCCTATTCTACATTGTGCTTGAAGGCCAATTCATTGAAATTGAGGGGATGAAAGTTAAGAAAGTATTCCCCTCTTCATTTGTCAACATTAAAAATGTTTACACTTATTTTAGCAGTTTGAATAATGCTAATAGCAACTGACTGTGAAAGAATTAGCAGATTTCAGAATACATTTTTATATTTAAATGAGCTTCTATTTGAACATTACTTATTTTTACAAATGCTGCTTTCTTCTTCTTTTTTCAAGGTAAATTTAACATTGCTAATGAAAAAGTTACAGCTGTCATTTAAGAAGAGAAGGGAAAATTAAAAGTAACTTTTTCTTTTGATGATTTCTTTAGAAGTCTGCGAGCTCACTTGCCTTCTCCTGCTTTCTTTTTAGCAAACTTTGCACAATCTTCTAAAACACCAAAGAAGCAAATGTATTGCTTTGTTCATGTACAATACCAACCTAACACTCACCAAGATCACGTAAAGAAGCATTTTATCTTCCAAGATGGACTGAATCATGGATTTGTCTGCTATGTTCAGAATGCAGCACCTCCCTGTGCTTCTTTCATTGTCCTTATCAAGGTTGGTTCTAGAATAATACCTTGATACACTGTTCTGGGATATTTTACTACTGAAAACACTTTTAGATTACAAACAAAATAGCAACAGTCTTGAAGGTCCTAATATCACTCCAAACACCCTAATACTTCTTTCACAACTAATATAATTTTGAAGGTCCAGCATGAAGCTCTATTGATACCCATCCTGGTGCAAAGTGGGCAAAATTTGTCCTGAAAAGCAGACCAAAAGCCAAATCTGGAAGGAGTTCTGCTGCTAATATGGCACAGCCCATACACTATTCTGATTTGAAACAAATTTCAGCTATTATGGCTCTAGCATTTTTTTCTTTTTTTTTTCTTTTTTTTTCTTTTTTTTTTTTTTTTTTTTAAGTGGGATATCTGTGTTTTTGGCATATCAGATTTCCTTTTTGTCCCCTTTTTTAAACCAATTTGAAATTCTGGGTGAAGGTATACATAGACTAGCAATGGTAGTCAGTGATCTCTTAAAAAGAAAGATTTCTGATGGTATAGAGATTTCTTGTTTGCCTTCCATTTTTCTCACTGCTAACTGCTAAATCCTGTGAATATCTCTCTTGAGCTGCCATTAACCAGTGTTCAGTCAGCCTCCCGCTGTGTACTGTGTATTTTTCTCCCAGCAAAAACCTGACTATTGTGCAAGGGGCACTGACATCCAAATGTGTCATATCCCTGCAGATAGTCCATGTCAAAGTGATTTTAAGCTATCCTTCAACTAAAGGATAAATAAACATTTTATATTTTCTTTCAGCAACTGCATTCCTAAAACAGAAAAACACTCTCTGAAGCACTTGTAATTGGTTGTGACAACAAGCTGTGAAAAAAAGTCCATCATGTGTTCATGAATATTTCAATTTTCAAATTTTTCTGCTTTGGCTCCTTTCCTAAACTTACTGTCCTCACCATTCAGCAGTACCCTAGCATGTGGGTTTACTGGAAGGAATGTCAACCAAAAAACATTTACAGTACACAGTCACAGGTACTGCTAAGGCTGATATATTGAGAGAATGATAAAAAAAAAATTGGATGGGCTGATTTTCAATAGTAATCAGCTCATGCAGTGTAAATCAAATTCAAAGAAGTGCTTTGATTCCACTGATGGTTCTTGATTCCCCAAAATCTTTAGTATATCCATAGTTCTTCTTCCAAACATTAAGTAGAGAGAACATCTGAAAACTTGATTGGATTTTTTATATATACAAATGAGAACCATTTCTTTAAGAGCAGCTATTTAGGTTCCTGAATAAAAATATAAAATTCCTCTAAATGTGATACCTTGCAGCCTCTGCATTCAATCAGAGAATATCTGGACAACTATAAAGTACCATTCAGGAATTATGCAGAAACTATTCAGAATACTGGAGTGAACAGAGGAGTGGATGCCCTATGAGGGAAAACAACAAAATAATATTTTTTATAACAATTATTGAACTGGGTCTATGAAAAAGTGAACGGCACACTGCAGCAATGCAGTTCTAATGTGATGATGCAACACAGTTTTCTGGTGCCAAGCTTTTTAAGTGATATTTATATTAAATGGACAAAAATACTCATGGTTCTGTGGCTCTTGCAGACTTTTTCTCCATTGTCTTCAGGTTCATGCTGTCTCAAAAACATGATTCATAATTTCTGGCATGTAGAAGTCTACCCAACTGCCTTCCAGGAGCTTCACTCTCCTCCCATACAGTGGCTCCACAGGAATGGGTGTTTCTCCCCCTCCCCATCCTTAACCACATTTAAAGATGTCTTTACATAACTTCATTCAAAACCTGAAAAGGAAGCTCAGATTGTTCCTGGGCTCCCTGTAGGTGCAAGCCTGACCTTTTAATTTCTATATTAATCTTAAATATTTCTGTGGCAAAAATAAATCCCAACTATTTTTACCCAGTTTTCTGGAAATTTGCAATATTGGGTTTACATTTTTCTTGATTTTGTTTTCTTCTTCTTGACCTGAGCTAGCTGGGAAAATTCATTTGTTTGGTTGAAAGAAAAATATGTTTTCACAAAAATGTGGTTTTAGAATATTCCTTAAAAAAAAACAAAACAAACCCAAAACTAATTCATTTGTTTGTTTAAATTCTTTTAAAAAGTTTCAGTTTTACTGAAAGGAAGACTTCAGTTTAGTTTTCAAGTGTTTTAGAAACCAAAATGCTCCTCTTCTTTATTCTACCCCAGGATGAACAAATTTGAAAACTGGGAGATTGCATAGAAAACTTAAAATACAGTTTGGTCTTAACTTAGGAAGAAAGCAAGAGCAAGAAGATTAATCACATGCAATTTTTAATGGCTTTTTTTTTTAATGTTGTTTTATTTTCGCTGATTAAAGATCTAATACCAGTAAGTAAAACTTCTCCATGATATTCAATATTATATCTCATATTTTCTACATTGGCAAATCAAGGAAGAAAAAAATTATGTATAGAATTTGCATAAAGGAATTCACCAGTGCTGGATGCTTCATATGGGATGCTCTATATTCTCTTAAGATCTGTAGTACTGAGACCTTTTCAAAAGGTTGACCTGAATTACTAGCTCCAACTCTAACAGCAAGGGAGAAATCATGGGTCTTTTGAAGTTAATAGCAAAACTTCCAAGGTTTTCAAGGGAGCTAGGTTTTATTCACAAATCTATCAGCTAATGTAATAAAATCTAGATCATCTAATCCCTAGTCCTGACATTTAAGGGCTGGACTTCTTTTCACATTTACCACTGAATAGTTCAAATTGTAAAGAGAATATTTTTTCCCTTACTGATGTAACAGCTCAAAAATTGGCAAATCTAGGTGGTCCTGCCACCCTGAAGAGAACTGAAATTTTTTAATGGAAACTGGAGCATAGATGAATGAGCTAACAGTGGGGTTCGATTTTAATGACAGCAACAAGGAATTCTGTAATTAAGCACATTAAGGCAGAACAACCTCTTTGAATTTCAGAACATCTCTAATTCATGCTCTAACATCTGTTTTTCTTACACTGCTTTAATCTGCATCCTCCCTTCAGGCATCTTACACTAAGGACTTGACAGACGTTCCTAGCTGACAGGAGCTGGCATCCTTTTAATTGACAAGAGAGACCACTGTTGAAAGAGACTGGGAAGAGAATTCTCTCTTCCCTCAGGGTCTAAAAGCTCTGCTTTTGCACAACTCCTGCAGGACCTTCTAGCTACAAACTCGACCTGAAAATACAGGTTTTGCAGAATTCAAGGAAGAGTTGACCTGAGTTTCTTTTACTTTGGATTTTTTTCCCAAAGTTCCAAGAAGAGATTTTTGTGTTTTATTCTCTACATATCTGTTATTTTAGCAGGCAGTGGTATAATCTCAATTTTCACAAAACACTGAAGCATATGCTTATGTTCCATTGAAATCAAATGCAGATGAGTTTATTTAAAATTATTCTTGTGTAATTTTTTTCATTTTCTTTTGCTGCATCAGGCCCACTGAATGTAACTTTGAGAAATATGCATCTGGTATTGAAAAATATTATGTGTTAAATATAATAAGCACTTATAAGAAAATAACTTAAACCCCACTGTACCTAATGCATTCATAGATTTGCCATTCAGTTGCAGCAGTTTTCTTGGGATAACTCCCATCACGTGCATAAAAACTCTGTTTAGATTGTGTGCTTCTGGGCAAGGAACTTCACCTCTGTTAATATTTAATGCATCTAGTACCACCTAGGAGTAGTGTTTTTAATCACTTGTTCTCCCATTTCTGTAATCCCAGTTATTTCACTTGGCCGGCTGTTAGCTATTTATCCTTCCTAGTTGTATTAATCTTGTTCAATACCCACTACCTGGTGATCTGCTCAGATTAGCAATACAGATTCTTTTCAGATACTGTGTGATATGTTTTGTCAATGTGTTACATTTTTGTGATGTCTTCTCATAACCAATATCCATGGCCAGGCAATGCTGATGTCTGTTATATCCAGACATGGCTTTCATGAAGACTGAACTCCAACTTGCCAGGACTAATGCAACAATAGTGGAATTATTATGATTAGAACTAAGCTGATATTTCCACTTCTGCAGCCAATGTCCCTGGTTTTATTATTTTAGACTTCCAAAGAATGAAAATGGATTATCCAGAGGAGTTTTTTTATTTGCCTTTTTGTATGGTTTTTTTTTGGAGGGGGCGTTTTGTTGTTTTTTGTTTTTTAATTAAAGAAAACAATGATCTAGATTCATTAATCTTGTCTTTCTTCACTTCTAAAACGAACCATTTCCTCTGGATAAAATTCTAGACGAATGTGGTTAAGAAAGCAAACTGGTAAAGACATATGACATACATTGGCCCTTCTTAATAACAAGTTTTTGAAAACAGAAGCCTTGCTGAGATGTTCAGAAACCATTAACACCACATTGTTTCTCAAGATTGACTTATTTCTGTCTCCTGTTTGCTACCAGTGTGGGCATTGAGCTACTTCCAGATTAAAAATATAAAATAGAGAAACAGCAGTAATTACTATTAGGGACATAGCTCTGGTTTACTTAGCCCATGTACCTGTTGTCTTTGTTTGCTGAAAATAAAAAAGCAGAAAATATGCTTTATAAAAAGACATTTTTCATCAGAAAGATACGCTCTTGGGTTCTGTATTTGATCAGGAAGTGGAAGCCCTAGGCTTATTACTATAGAAAAATACACACAGCATAGTGACAAAACCTAAATAAATGTTACAAATCACTTTCAGGATGAGATGCTCCTACCCAGGAAGAACCTGCTCAAAGGGAAGTGATTTCCTTTAACAGCTTATTTCAGTACTATTAAACTGGACCCCGCAGCCTCTAGCACACACCTGACAGGCTGTCCCCCAGCAGAGGACTCCCCAGCACCAAGGGATGCTCTGCACTGCATCCCTACCACCCACCCCCAGGACAGTATGTGTGTCATCAAACTGCAGTAAGCTGAATATATAGACAAACCACACAATTTTGCACATCTCTGTTTTGAAGACTTGTCCAGGATGAGTAATGTTGGCCAGTGCTGTGAAAGTGTCTAATTATTTTTTTTTTTTCCTTCAGAAACCACATGCAAACTAGTTGGCCCTTGCTGGCTCTTGTCATCTGATGTTACAAAGCAATCTACACTGTCTGTGAGCTTCAGAACACATACTGACAAAAGAAGTAGTTTCCCTGGTAACAAGGACCATATGAAAGCTCTCAGAACATATCCTCCCCAGGAGTTAATTTGTTTCAGATGGGAAAGGTGATTACTTATAAGAAAAAAGGGAAAACAGCTGAGCTATTTAAGGATGAAATAGTAAAGAGTAAGCAGTGTTATTTGTTCCACTTCCACTGTTTGCATTTATATGAACATGATATATGTATTTATATATCTAAATATATATGGGTTTATATGAACTATCATTGCATAAGTGCTAATGAAAGCATATAAAGGACTTGGCAGTAAAGAACTTCTCTAAGGGCTTCATTACAATACCAAAAAAGGAAAAATAATTTTCTAAATTAAAATCTCAAGTATTTTACAAAGATTCTGAGGATACAAAAAGATTAAAACACTACAGGATGTATGAATATGGTTTAGCCAGAAAAATGGGAAATACAATATGACTGGGTTGCCAAAATTAAAGAAATTAAAAGCAGAATAAATAGTGGCAAAAGTCACAGTCACATTTAAAAATAAAGCTACATATTCTGGTATAATATTTACATGCAGATAGCTCTTTTAGAAAAAAGATAACTTATTTTCATCTATAAGACCTGGAAGTATTATGATGGGATTGATATGAAATAGTTTTTCAGATGTGGAGTGTGAGCTACTAATGATTTATAGCTCACTAGATTTTTTTCTAATAAATGTGGTGTGACTGTGATTGAAGGGGAAAGCTGCCTGTAGGTTCATGAGCCAGAAATGGTGTCCAAAAGTGGGCATGACAGAGGCAAGAAAGGTTGCACGGTTCATGTTGTTAAATGTCATTGGTGCAATGAACACTTGGTGTAATGGCTGATTTGAAAATAAGTATTTCTTGAACTCTTTAATCACCCTATCGATGGAAATCCTTTGTCATAACACTTCAGTAAATAAGGATACCTGTATGCTTTAACAACACATGCTTTGAAAATAAGTTAAATGAAAGACGAAGACATTGCTGGGAAGACGATCAGCAAATTAATCAAACATCTCTAAAATGAGAAATCTGAGTACATAGATGTGATTCTTGAAACCAGGGATTTCATTTTTTTGTCGTTGCAAATTTAGTTGTTCATCAGCTTGAGCTTTTATGTGGGGTTAGAATCATAGAATTGAATAGAAACATAGAATCATCAAGGTTGGAAAAGACTTGTAACATCATCAAGTTCAACCATTTGCCCTGAGACCTCTAACCTCTAATCCATTTGTTGGGTTGTTTGTTTTTTGGTTCATTCGTTGTTTCGTTTTTTTTGTTTTGTTTTGATTTGGTTTTATCTTCTTAATTTTTGTAGACCTGTGGAGAAAAACAATGAAATAAAAAAAAAAAAGTAGACTTGCCTTGGCCTTTACTTAACACTAAAACTGCTAAAGTTGAGGTAGGGGGAATTGGGAATTTTTATGTCTCCATATGCTTGTCATAACTGGGAATATTTATCTAACTTTTTTCCAAGAGACTAAGGAGGTAACAATGCCTTCCATAATGTTGATTTTTTTTTCCTGTTAGTTCTTAATAATTCATTCAAGTTTTCAAAGTCTAATTTTTTTTTTTATCTAAAGGAGGTAAGAAAATTAATACCTGGCTGGTATGCTAATAGATATATTTCAAACTATTTTATTAAAGAAAAAAAACCCAAAAAAACCCCACAAACAAACAAACCAAAACAAAAACAAACAAAAAACCCCAAACAAACAAAAAAAGACATGACAATATCTGTTTAACATCTCTTCTACCAAAGGAGAAAACATGAGTTAACTGTTCATATATCCCTAAAATTCAGTTAAATATTTAAAATATATGAAAGAATTCAAGTAAATTTTATTTTTACAGTATGCCACACCTCAAATTATTTGGAATCCTGAGCTGAGCTCTGGAAGGAGTCTGTGGTTTTCTTGCTGAAGAGTTCTGCTTTCGGGGAGTATGTGTATTCCGGAATTTCCTATTGCTCTCAAAGTGTTTCTGGTTACAAATGAAAGAAATGCTTTTGCTTTTAAAAGATATGACTCACTTGCAGCAGAACTTTGAGGAATGTCTAAGTGCCTTCTAGGTTAAGTCTGTCTTAGAAGTGATTTAGGCACACTACCTAGAGACAGACAGGTTCACCAGAAGATTTCCAATGTGTCTAAGAGGCTAAAAGTTCTCTGTGGGATGGCCTCTTACTGTACTGACCTGTTGTCAGGCTGAGCTGTTCTATAATTTAATCCTCCTGGATCCTAAAGTTAGTGATGAGGTGTCTCAAACTTTCCCATCAACTCTTCTATCAAACACTTTCTGTCTGCTCACATGCTGGTTGTATCTCACCCACCTGCAACTAGGTTTGCTTTCTATTAAGCATTGGAGATAATTTGAAAGTTTAAAAGATTTTTTTACTTTATTACTTTAACTTTATTCCCCCCCCTCCTTTTCTTTATCACAATCCCTGTAATCCTAGATAGTACAGGTATTCAGAAAGTGTATTTGCTAACGTACACAAAACAAGAGACCTGATTTCTATCTTTTAATCTGAGTCTGTCCAGCTAATAAAAGTCCTAGGATTCTGTAATTTTTTTCTATAGGAGATTAAATCTCCCACATGTTTATCTTCCCACTTTAGAGTTTTGCCACTGCTAAAAGACTGTGGGCTGAACAATCCAGTCTCCTTCAAGGAAGATGAAATCATTCACATTTTCATTTTTACTGCTGTGTTTTCTTAAGGACTGCTCCCTTATAGGGATGACCTCTCTCCCTCTCTCTCTGAAAATAATTTGTATCACCTTCTTAATTTCTCTTATTTGGCTGGTGGTGTCCTTTCCATAGACATGTTCTCTGCGTGCCCCATTACTTTTGGACAGAGTTGTTAAAAGTCAATGGTGCAACTAGTTGCAACCCCATTGCCCTGTCATTTATCTAAAAAAACCAAAAAAATCACTATTAAGTAAATAATCCCAATCTTAGCACAGAAATACTTTTTAACTCTTGAACTAAATAGAAATTATTATTGTTACTTTGGAGTGTTCTGTCTATGTATCTTTGGGGTTTGTCATGTAGTCAAAAAAGAACCAAGAAATACTATTGAATTAAGATCTTAATTTATACTCTTGTATGAAATAATGAAACTTCATAGTGAATAAATTTCTCTGTGTTAATATCTAAGTATAACTTTTCTTTTTTTATTTTTTCCCCCCAAATTGATTCAAGATGCATTTTATCCACTTTTTCCAAGGGGCAGAACAACAATTTATGCCAACAGAATAACTGTTGATACCATAAAGCCATCAAATAGAGAACATAATTTCAAACTAAACACTGGAATCCTGTCACAAACTAAACACTCCATCTGGTGCCATTTAACTGAAATAACTTCTTCAAGGCACCACTCCCATGAAACATACAAACTTCAAACAACATTATTTTACTACAAATGTGGGCTGTAAAACTTGATAGAAAAAAAGGAAACCATAAAGTCCTCATGTTCCTCTGAACCTAAGCTAGAATCCAGATCTTGCTGAACTAAGTCACTTTCAACATGTTGCAACAGATCTTCAGATGACTGAGGTTCCCAGTAGATATAAGTTTTATTTTTATAATTCATCCTCAACTTGGCTGGGAACAAAGAAGTAGCCACCTCCACATTTTTGGCAAGAAAACTTTCTTTACTGGAATAAAGGTCTGACTCTTCAATGGGGTGTTTGGCAAGAGATCAGGAAAAAATAATATCTTATTTCCTTTACACTTGACTTTTTTTTTTATTATTATTTCTCTCCAGCTTTAGCAAGAGCTGTCTCTTCATCTTTCAAATCCACCAGCCAAACTATAATTGCTTTTTAGCTCCTTTTTGATCCATTCACATACCAAATCTTTTATACCTGCTTTACAAATACTGTATTTTTAATGACTACAACCTATCAGATTTGGAAATAATTTTTTTCCTTAACTTCTCCTTAACTCCTTAATTTACTGAAATCAAATTCTTTTACCTGCAGGAAGATTATTATGCCAGCATCATAAACTTGCATTTTATTTTCCAGTGTAACAAAAAAAAAAAAAAAAGCTCTTTTATTTTACAAGACTAAATATTCACCAGAGATCTCTTCACAGTATATAAATCTTCTTCAGACAATGTGTTTTCCTTGGGTATTTTTCTACTCTAATATACCAAACTATGCTGTAGACCCCTCTCTTCCTGCTCAAGAAATTTAACCTCACCAGCTCCAGCATGACTTTCCTGCCACAGTAATCTCCCACATATATATATATTAGTATTATAAAGAAATGTGATTGCTACAATAATTCAGCCTTCATAAACTAAACATGACTGTTGAAGATTTTTGGTGCTAGTTTGTAACTGTAAGAATTAGTCTGTGCATGTTGGTTCTTACACTGGGCTGAACAAAAATGAGAAATAAATACTTCACTGCTCAGAAAGCAAAATTCACATCTCAAGAACATGGAATCTGTGCAGGCTTCCATCAACTTACTGCTATCTACAACAAATTTCCCCTGACACAGATCTTCTGCCTCATTTCCCTCTTGAAATAGAAATTGCTCAAAAAACTGATGGGAATTCTCTGGGTTAGGAGACTAAACTAGGGAGTTTATGGCCTGTTTGGAACTTGAAAGAAGCCATTTTTTACCTGAAAGTCATGAAAGACAGATGACTTGAAGTGGAAGAATTTGCATATTATGGTGGAAAACTCCATGCTTTGGCTCTGAGTAAGAGCAAGTAGCTGCAAGTAAACAAATAATAATAATAAACAACTTTTAAGAAAGTTCCAACCAACTGAAGAGTATTTTACATTACATTACTGTTCTGAACTTTATCCCATACAGCCTATAACAAAGAGTAAATTTGTTATTAGGTAACTCCATGGTGTTACAGGGGAATTACATATAGTAAAAAACTAATAGAAATTTTAATAGTAGTGACGTAGCAAGGCCAATTTTAAAATGCTTCTAAATCTGTTTTAAATTCCATAGCATTTGCAGGGATATGTCTATAGTCTGAGCAGAATAAAATGCTGAGGGAAGCTCTCAAGGGTTCCTAGAAGCAACTTGTTAAAATTCTGTCACCAAATTGAAGGGAAATTGAGGATAATTTTAAAGCCTCTAATGCAATTCCTACTTTCTCTGGGTAGAAAGAAAGCATCCCTGCTAGAAATGATTGGTCCCTGGTAGTCATGAAAACATCTAACAAAGAGTAATTTATTTTGCTTTTGGAATGCATAGCACTGGTCCCAATTACATTATCAAAAATGTCTTGGGGATAATATAACCCAGGTACCTAAAAGGTCTTCATGTCCACCACCTTTTCAATTACATGAGCTTGTGCTGCTGTGTCACTAGACTGTATATATTTTTGTTTCCTTCGTTGAAGGAAAGCTGTGGGGGGGGTTTGTTTGTTTTTCAATGGGTAAACATATAAGTAAATTTTCTGGTCTAGTTGGAGTTTGAGGATGATGGGTAACTTGAACACAAACTGTGGGAGAAAATGTATGTTGGTGTCTCGTGACAGCAGTACAGTGAAGAAAATTAATGCTTTATTGCATCACTCCCTTAGAATCGTAGAGTCAGAATGGCTTGGGTTGGAAAAGACCTTCAAGATCATCAAGATGTCAAGTGCACCACTAAACCATGCCTCTAACTATTATATCTACATGTCTTTAAATACCTCCAGGGGTGATGACTCAAGTACTTCCTTGGGCAACCTTTTCTGGTGCCTGACAATCCTTTGGTGAAGATATTTCTCGTAACATCTAATCTAAACCTCCCCTGGCACAACTTGACATTTCCTCTTGTCCTATCAGTTGTTACTTTGGAGAAGAGAGAGACACTGGAACAGGATGCCCAGGGAAGTTGTGGATGCTCCCTCCCTGGAAGTGTTAAAGGTCAGGCTAGATGGGGCTTTGAGCAACCTAGTTTAGCAAGAGGTGTCCCAAGGGAGTTGGAACAAGGTGATCTTTAGAAACCCCTGCAGCCCAAACTGTTCCATGATTCTACGGAATCAGTGCCATGTTACCCCTTATACAAATGAACATACAGTATATGAGAGAAGGGAAGTTTAGTTTGAATGCTCAATCAGTCTTAACACTGCCTTCCCACTAGTCTGCTTTAAAGTATGTTTTTAAATATATGCTTTTATTGTACTGTTTTTATTAATTAACTAATAACCAACAATTTAGTTTTTTCAGAACTTTCACCTTCAGATTGAGTATAATAAGAAAAGATCTTAGCACAAAGTGGAAATAGAATGTTTTTACCAAGGCTATCCCTTTGTCACACTGCAGTTAGAGACTGAGCATGTTTAATTAATCACATTGTGGTACTAGCATTGCCTGATAAATATTATTAACAGTGTAAATTGATTGCATTTTTTCAAATAAATGTAACAATTCATAGAATCATAAAGGTTGGAAAGATTGTCCTGTAAGATTTTCAAGACAACCGTCAACCCTACAACACCTGCCAACTAAACTATGTCCTCAAGTGCTATATCCACAGGTTTTTTAAACACTTCACTGCTTTCCTGGGTAGGCTGTTTCAATGTCTGACCACTCTTTCAGAAAAGAATTTTCTCCTAATATCTAATCTGAGCTTCCCCTGGGGCAAACTGAGTCCATTTCCTCTTGTTCTATCACCTGTTACATGAGAAAAGAGACAAATCCACAACTTCCATCATGTACTTGTAGAGAGGAAAATAAGCTTTCCCTTCACCCTCCTCTTCTCTAAACTGAACAATCCCAGTTCCCTCAGATGTTTCTCATAAGACTTGTGCTCCAAGACTCATAAGACTTGTGCTCCAGACTCTCTGGACTCATCTGTCCAGCCAGTTTTCAACCCAACAAAGAGCACACCAGTCTAAGCCATGATTTGTCATCTTCTCTAGGGAAGCACTGTGGGAGAAAGCACCAAATGCATTACTGGAGTCTGGGAAGACAACAGCCAGAGCCTGTCTCTTATCCACTAGATGGGTCACCTGGTCATAGGAGAAGATGAGGTTGGCCAAGTCAGATCTGCTTTTGATAAATCTTTGCTGGCTGGGCATGATCCCCTGCACCTGCTGGATGAGCTCACTCAAGAGGAGCTGCTCCATAATCTTCACTGATAGCAAGTTCAGGCTGTAAGGTCTGTAGTTCCTCGAAGCCTCCTTCCAACCTTTCCTGTAGATGGGTGTCACACTGCCAAGCCTCCAGTTACCTGCAACCTCTCACTTTAATCAGGAATGTTGCTAAATGATGGAGAAAGAGTTGGAGAGGTCCTCTACCAGCTCCCTCAGTATTCTCAGGTGGATCTCATCTGGCCCTATAGATGTGAGTGTCCAGGTGATGTAGTAGGCTGTTTATAGCTTCCTCATGGATAATGGGGGAAAAAAAAAAGGGTGTGTGTGGGAGAGATGGTGGGAGGTTAGAGGGTGGTTTATTCTGCTCTCCATTCCTGTCTTCCAGCTCAAGATGCTGAACACCCTGAGGATAGCTCATCTGACTATTAAAGACCGATGCAAAGGTGGCAGTAAGCACCTGAGCCTTTTCTTCATCCTTCCTGGTAACATTCCCCCTACATTCGGTAAGGGATGCAGACTTTCTTGGCTCTCTTTCTGCTGTTAATATTTTTGGCATTTTTTGTTGTCTCTTATGACAGTGACAAGATTGAATTCTAGCTGGGCTTTTGCCTTTCAATTATCTCTGCATGACTTAATGAGGTCCCTATACTTGTCCAGAGATGCCTACTCCTAAAACAGGAGTTCTCAAAGCCTGAGTATAAGTTTATACCTAGTAAATTCAGTAAGACCTCTGTAATAGAGTTAGTTAACTGGAAAATGTTATGCACTTTTCCCTATCCCACCTTTAATTCTGCAAATATTTTAGTTGTACAGATGATGCCTTGTATTTCAATCAATTGATGTTTCTTCTAAGCTCTCCAGACATGCTCCAAAGCACTGGAATAATTCTCTCCAAATAAATTAGGGTGTGGAAGGGAATGAAATTATAAGAACTTTTGTTAAATTAGTTTTAAATGATAACACTGTGCCATAAATCAACACAATACATCTCTGTTTCTCCTGGTTTATAGGAGGTTGAACTATGTAAAGACAGAGTTCAGATGTTCACCACATGTAAAAAAACCCTTCAAAGTAAATGATGTAGGGCAATGATCAATCCTAAAGGCAACACAATCTGTAAACATCAGTTGGACAGACAAAATTTTAATTTTACTGGTTAAAGTAGCTATGACAACAGAAGCACAAGACTGGTTTTTGTGTAAGTTTTCCATAGAATTCAAATCATCAAATAAAACACTATACTCTTCATGCCATACTTCTGACAGACATTCTGAGGACTACTTATCCCTAGCTGACAAAATGCAAGTCATAAATACAACTGACCTATGTGATCTTTTTTTCTGTAAGTTACAGTTCCACCTTTCACCAATATCTTTGTATATTTTCATATTTTCCTCCATGACAGGTCACGAACTAAATACTCTTCTTAAGGAAATGGACAGTCAGATGCCAGCTAAACCTGATGGACTGATATAGATGGTTCTACCACCTGTTAATAAAAATCTCTATGTACCTTGGTACCAGCTACAGCTAAGTGCAGCTTTTTAACTAGCATCTATGATCAGTGACCACAGATTCCATTAAAGAATGTGTTTTATGGTGACAAAGACGTGTAAGTATCCTGTTTCCAGAAGCAGGAGGAGTATACTATTAATGAAGTAGTTCTTTAGAGCTAACAAAGGAGAATAAGTGACCTTAAATCTTAGCAACTGACAATCAGAAAAATGAAAATCAACTACTCAAAGGGAGATACTACAACTATGAAAATTCACAGTAATTCAAAACTCTTCCAAAATATATGGACAATTCAAATATGTGCAAAATACACAAAGTCATGCTGTGATATTCACAGAACAAAGAGAGGAAACCTGATATAACTCCTCTGATGATAGTCAGTTAGACAAAATATGCCTGTTTCATCCTAATATAACAGATGATTTCCTTAGTCTGAGAGTTGAAGGCTCTCCTGCTGTTGAAATTGTCCAAGAACTAGAAAGCAGCTTCTAAAACTGGTGTCCAAATCTTGTGCGTGGATGGAACCTGAGAATTTTAGAATTAATGTCGTTGGCCGTTATATTTAAAATTTATATCTTCATACAATTGAGATGAATTCTTAGAATTGGTCCTTAGACAAATCAAAGCCCTGACAAACGAACTGAGAAACTAAGGGTAAGCTGCTTTGGACTCTAAATTTGGCAAAATGCTCTTAAGATTGCCCTTGGGAATACATGTGGTGGTGGTGTTACTCCACGTGGCCCCAAGCGACCACTGAGAAATTTGTTATTTCACTTTAGGCTATCCTGTTTTTTTTCCTGGAGATTTAATTTTAAAGATGAAAACATTATAGTTTAAGGATGAAGGTTCACCCTGAACATCCAGTTTCCCTGTGGGTTTCAGTGAAATTGTTTTTTGTGATCTTGTGCCTAAAAATGAATTGAATGTAACACAGCAGGCATTGAGTAACACAATACTGACACTCAAAAACAATTAAAGTGGCCCCAGCTTTATTAATATCTAGGGAATATTCTGTTTTCTAAAACAGATGGTTTAGTTATACCCCAGAAATTTAATACATGACAGTTGTTATAGAATCAAGCCCTATAGTTTATAACAGTGAGAGTTACTGATCATTGTCTCAATTTAATTGGCTTTATTTGACCATTCACCCATAGTCTTTCAAAGGATATATTAATTATTTAAGCCTGCTATATCTGATAATAGCTAATTACTCATTAGTATAAGTCAGTGGAACATATTTTTTAATTGGAAGAGTAGCTTTTATACCACTACTAAAGAAAGAAATTAATTTAAACTAGATTAAGCCACAACTCTTCAAGGCATTTGGGGGCAGAAGCCACCACGGACCAGCAAAACTTTATGCAATGAAAGCATATAAGAAGGAACAAAGAAAACAAGACAAAATTTCTTTCCTTTTTAAAAAAATATAGTTTAAACAAGATTGTGGTTGGAAGTTGGAATTCCTGGCATGTCTCCCTAGATACATTCTGCAAATATATTCCTGCTTTGTTGAAAGCACATTTCACCTATAAACATATCCACCACTACATCCTATTCTGCTGTCATGCTTCCTTAGATAAGTTGGTGTTTTGAAGAGATAATCAAAATGTAGTTGAGGTTTTGCTAGTACTTAATTTAAAATGGTGCATCTTGGTCTGTGCAGATCTTTTATTTTCACAAGATCTGTATCACTAACCCCCCCTTTTCTCTACCTTGTTTTTTTGTCTTTTGTGTCAAGCCTGAACTTCTGTCCTAGGACTTAAACTTGTCCTTCTTTGTCATCCCTTTGTAGCCTTTCTCAGCCTCTATGTTACTTTTGCATAGCTCCTGTGTACCTATTTTTTCTGGAATCAGTCTCATGTCCTATGTCTGTTTTGTTTTGTTTTTTTAACTTATTCTGTCCACTAAAGCTGATTAGTTTCAACAAAGATGGAAACAGCTTCTGTAGATCTGTCCCAAGGTTATTCCTATGCATTTTGGGATGGGTTTATCTGATCTGCATATTTAGACTGTAAAATCCTCATGGCAGCAGTTATGTCTCCATCTCTTCCTGATCCTGTGGAGCAGTACAATACTGGCACCTAGCAAATGATCCGTAATATGAATAGTAAGCTGTGTTTTGCCAGGCATGATCTAATTGTATCCTGTCTAAGGTTATGTGGTAAGTGTCAGTGACACAAGGTACTATTTTATTAAATGCGGATATTTTCTCAGAAATATTCACATTTTCAATGGCAAAAAATGTAATCTATTTTTTGTTTAACCAAATTTTTCTTTTCAGTCTAAAGCTGTTTAAACAATACAGCTGACCTGATTTTCACCTCAGATAACTGGCAAAAGAGGCACTTTTAAATCTAGGACTTCAAAGTGTTCCAGAAAAATCTCACATGGATTGCTGCTCCCATTTGAAGGTAAATTAGACCATTAAGTAGGACACAAATGTGCTCTAAACACAGGGAATTCAGAGATTAGAGTTAAAATAATGATAACTATATCATTATAATATTAACAGTAAAATTCTTACTCCCTGATGTTCAGACTTTGCACCCTTTGACAGCTTTGGACTGTTCAATGTTATAAAGTTAAGCACATCTTTAAGTATTTGGGAAACTTAGGTCTAATATTCTGCTGTGTTTCACAGAACATGGTGGGATTTTTCAGTGCTGAGAAATCTTTTTCCTCCCCAGAATGCAAACTCGCTACGTGTACATACACGTTAAGAAGTATTAATTATTTTCCCTATTTAAGTATTTATTTCTGATATAATAAAAACTTTTTAAAGCATGCCCTGAAAAATATTCATATCAATGATGGAGACACATGGTATCTGAAAAAAAGGTTGCTCATCACTCTTGCTTTCCTTTTGAGAGTGAGACTTTTCTGGTTTCCTCTGCATCCAAAATCTGCCCCACAGCAAAGCCCACCCTGCTCTGTCAGCCAGAGTATCCCCAATGTATTCTATGTGCTGGGAGACTCCCTGTGAATGATAACACTTGCTAGAAGAGGTTACATGGCTGATAGCAAAAGCAGGGGAAAACTCAAACACCCCTTTGTTTGGCTAAGGTTTTTGTCAACCTTCTTATCAGTTGTAACACCTTTTGTACTGTTTGTAGGCAGCTCCCAGCTCCCAGTGGTATGTTCATTTGTACACACCTCCTGCACATAAATCAGAATCAGGCAAATACATTAAGAATAAAGACATGGGAGCTGTCAAGACAAAATCTTTTTACTTTTAGAGGGTTTTAGTTTTGCTTTTTGAAAACTGCTGGGTCACTAAAACAGCACGCTAAAAATATCTTTTGAATATTTTATACTACTGTTTGAGAAAATAGTAATACTTGTAGAAAGCATAGAGCTACCAAGCACTGTTATCATCTGAGTATCTTAGCTCATTTCAGAATGACTGATTTAATAAAACCAAGTCTTTCAGAAGTATTTTTAAGGAAAAAACTGGACAGACATATGTTTTCAGGTAATGCTTCCTATCCACATAGATGCTGTTCCTTCATTATGAAAGGATTTTTTTATACAGCTAGCTATTTCTATGTATTTTTGCTTCCATACATATGTAAGTATCTGTACATATATTATAGATTTGAAACATAGCCGAGAGGTATTTCTGCACATTGAGGAAGGCAAAGAGTTTATAGCAGAAGCTGTGAAGTATTAAATAAAAGACTAAATAGGTGAGCCTGGGCTCACTTACAAAGATGTGAAAGATGAGTTTGATCCTGGAACTTATACGAAGCTTACTGAAGGCAATCAAAAATCTCCCATTCATTTTTCACTGTGCTTTTCACAAATGTTTTAACTATTCAAGCATGTTGTCCTTAGACTTGTAATGAAATAATTATGGTGCTAAGCTTATTTTGGGTTTTGGTCTGACTTTAAAGACTGAGATGTGAGGTCAGGAGAGAAATTTATTCAGAATGGTTTATTAAACACTACCAAGCTTTAATTATTTTTTTTTTCAATTTATATTCAGAATTGTGTACATCTACTTACAAATGTTCCCAATAAATTCCAGTGTCAGTATCTGAATATTGAGTTCATCCAATGGATTCCAGGTTAGGTCAAAAAGCCAAATCAATAGTTGGATCAGTCACATATTGTGCAGATCTTTTTTGTTGGTTTGTTTTGTTTTTTTTTAGTTACCAGCGATGCCACACATCAACTGAAATTACAATAATTACAATTTCTTGTGTTAATATGCTGAATACTTCTCTAGAAAACATCCACACTACAGTGGCTTTTTCAATCTCGTACCTGGAGTTTTACCTGTTCCAGAAGGAATGAGGGTCTGACTGTCTTATGACTGAATTCTTCAAGGTGAGATGGAGCAAAAGAAGTCTGTGAAGTGTTACAACTGGAAAGGACAGCAAGTGTCCATCGTTTACGTTCATAATGAAAACAAGAAATAATGCAAAACTGTAGGGTTCTGCTTCCCCCCTCCATCTTGGGCTCCTCCACAGATCTCATTTTTGCTGGACATAAAAAGAATTTATGCAGGATTTCCTGAGAATTTTCTTTGTAAAGGGTCTGCTGGCTTCTTTGTCTGGTTCTCCAAACCACCAGTTTCCCAAAGACTTATGACACCCAATTCAAGAACTCAAAAAATGGGGACAAGGGGTAAAATTATTCGAGCTGTCACGCACAGATTGGAACAACTAAACTTCTGATCTGTCTGTACTCAAATTACACAGGCATCTTTAAAATTGAAACTGTACACCTGAAGGCTTTGAAGAGGGGGAAAGTTTTATACAGGAAAAAAAGCAAGAGCTATGAAATAGAAACATGGCATTTTTGCAAACATTGCTAATTTCAATGGGAATTTTATGATATACACAGAGCTTGCAAAGGCCTGCAATTAGACAGATGGAATAATGAGAAATAACAGAAGAAAATGAATGGAAATAGGAAAAAAAGAGCACAAAAACCAAAATGAGTGGAGAAAGCTACCTGAGGAAAACTGAAATTTGCAAAGCACTATTAAAAAAAAATGAAATGTATAAGAGTAGGTTAAAAGTGGACAAAGGATTGATAAAAAGGAGATTTCAAAAGAGACTTGATGTTGCAGGAGGTTGAATGACTGTCAAAAATAAAAATTACCTCTGATTAGTAGGAGGCAGCACAAGCCAAGATGAGAGGACTAAGAGCTAGACAAGGAAACACAAGTCATAAAGAAGAGGAATAACAGAAAAGGATAAAAGACTGACTATGACAGCTGAACTCCATGTATGAGGAAAAGGAGTCAATAAACTGCCTCCCTAGAAGAGAAGGTGTGCATCCATTGCAGTGAAAATTATTTATTGGGAAAGTGGCTTGCATAAAAGGAAGAGACAAATACAGAGAGGAAGATAAAAAGGAATTGTAGAGGAAGGTTTATTTATGAATTTAATGATACAAAACACAGCTCAAAATTTTGTATACAGATACTTAGTGAGAAGGATTGTTTTAAATAAATTAACTGTACCACAAAACTGGTTCCTATCACAATACATGTCTCAAGTTTATTTAAGCAGAGAATTATTTCATGCTTTACAATATAATAATGAAAATGAAAGTTGGACAAGGATTTTTAGGAATTACAAGTTATCTCCAACAATGTAATAATTTACCGAGACAGAATTTACAAAATAAAACCAGAAGGTAGAAACTATTTTGTAACATTAAAAAATAAAGTGAATTTTTTTTCTACAAAAGTCTTTCTTTAAAAAACAACCAAGTTAAAGAAATGTTTCTTTATGTATTTATGGGGAATGTAAGTTTCTCACATTGCTAGTTTTAAGAATATTACATGAGCTAAAAACTTACCTTTTTAATTTGAAACAGCTTTTATAAGACAGGAATGTAACTGTCTGCAGTTCTGAAAAAGAGAATATGTTTCATCATGGTTGGAAGGTAAAAAGCACCAAATCAAACAGTTATTACTATCATGGACTTCTCTCATACTTTCCCCTTCTGTAAAATAAGGCTAGATTATTTTCGCCTCTTTTCTCTATCTCTGATACTCAAATTGCAAGTTCCTTGATGAAGGGAGTCTGTCTTGCTATTTGTCTGTGGAGTGCCAGGAAGAGTGAGAATTTAGCCTGACCTGGAACTTTTAAAATAAATTAAAAATATTGAAAAGGAAACCATGAAGCTGATGTTCAAAGCTGCCCACAAATTCCATATTTAAAAGAGCTGAGAATGGCAAATATTTACTCAGTGTATTACAGATAACTCAGAAAAAAACCCCAACATTGTGCTATGTGGCATTCGGACCAAAAAAACCCTCTGCTATGAAGGGGTCCATAGTAAGACCTAAGCATTCGTTCTTCTTCTTCACTGTGATAGTCTGGAATCATTCCTAATCCCAAATCGTAAACTTTTATTCCTGTAATATTTTTAGATGTTAGCCACCTCAGCATATTTTCAACATAATTATGAGTTGTAAGACTGGTATTTTAACATGCAGTATATCTGTATAATACTAATCTGTACTTCAGAGCTCACTTTTCAACTCCTAAATTAAACGACAAATCTCTGTGGTATTGTTTATAGAAAATTCCATATGCTTTTTAAGACTTCTGACCTAGATTCCCCAATGTTTTCCAAACAAGAATTTTCCAGACTTTATCAAGAGACTTGTTAGGCAAAAAAGAAAGGAAATACAAAAAAATACATTGTACTGTTTTGTTTTCGGAGTTAAAGATCTCATAATACAGAGGAAAATTAAATTTTGCCCAAACATTGCCACTGTACAGAACCACCATCTGTAAGGTGATGCCAGTACTCTATAGTTATAAAAAAAATCACACAAAGTCAAATAAACATTTATGGATAAATTAATTGAGCTTTATGAATAATTTCATAGAAAGACTGCAGTAAAGAAGTGCAATCACAAGGAAGACTTAATAGTTTAGATGATTTCTTTATCTTGCTGATATTTTCAGAATTATTTTTCTGTGAAGGACAAAGATAAAAACAGGGTCATAGTTTAAGAAATACAAATTATTTATAATGCAGTGCCTAGTGATTTCTGCCAGTGATAACAGCAGGATTTAGAGCTTTGTGAATTATTATCTAATTGTTAGCTTTTTAGCTCAACATATGCATGAATATGCAGTGGTACAAAGCTGAAGAAAAACCTAGAAGTCTCTGATCTCAGGTTACTAGAGTTCTTTTCTTTAAAGACTTACTTGACCTTATGATGACATGTCAGCAAATTAGATTTAGGTAATGCTGCTCCCAAGAGCTCTAATTATGGCTCATAAATATATGTTCTGCAATTCATTAAAAAAACATGCTTTATAAGAACCTTACTGTATACTAATTTGCATAAACATCAAAATAGAATCTGAATAACCAGACTTTACAGAATTACTTTAATTTTTCTGAAGCATTTATATGTTTCATAAATACTTTTAACTATAATTTATTGTTGACATGCCTTCTCAGACAGTCCAAACTGTCTCAGAAAGGAAAATTTACATTAACTTTTGGATGTGGACAGCTCAGATAACTGGTCTGTTCCAGAATATGTAGCAATATGAAACACAGTTCTTCAAAAAACAGAACTGGACAGATTGCCCTGAATGTGACATCTATGGAGGAAAATGAGAATACAGTAATGAGAATGTCTTATGTTTGCTATTACTCATTCACACTGAAAACTTGTCATAAAAATGGATTACCTGCAGTTCTGTGTTGTTTGCAATTTTTGTCCTGTTGTAGTAATGAACCATCAAAAGTTTAATGTTTAATATACCCCGTGAAATACAATAGCATACAAATCAAGATGTATGGATATAAATATAAATATTTCTTACCTCATCCTCTTCCCTTTTGCAGTGTATTTTCCAGGATGGCAAATCAACATTGCTTATGATTACTTTCTAGCTTCTGAGAATAACATTACACATTACATGTGCACCGTGACACATGAAAAAGCCTCTCAGAAAGTAATAAATATTTTGGATTGCTGACAACTCCCAGACATAGGGTTACCTATCTGATCTTGGTGATATGTTGTTATATTAGTGGCCTAGCTGCTTTCACCTTTATTAACTCAAGAGGAAAATCTGCAAACTGCTGAGTGTATCTGGCAACATGATGTCAGTTCTTGGCTTCTGGTGACCACAAGGAGACGCTCTGCATCTTGTCAAGATGACTTTTTGTTTGGATAATTTACTAAAAGAAGCTATTCAGGATTGAACCCAGTCAAACCAAGGAATTTGAGTATATGAACAAAAAATATTCAAAAGTAATGCTGTGCCATTACATCCTAAGTTATAGGTAATTAGACTTGATTCACCACACCTCATCAGGTACTTCCAAGCTGAAGGAAAGGACCAAAGGGTTTTTAAGTCAAGAAGCTGAGTGGCTGTGGAGGGAAACCTTATATCTGGAACTTTTGGAAGTGGTCCAGAGGAGGACCACAAAAATGATTGCAGGGATGGAACATCTCTCCTATGAGAAAAGGCTGAGAGAGTTGGAGTTGTTTTGCCTGGGGAAGAGAAGGCTCTGGGAAGACCTTTTTTCAGCCTTTCCATACCTTCCATTCCTTTTTAAGAAAAAGGTACAAGAAAGATGGGGATAAGTACTGCCTGTAGCAACAGGACAAGGGATAGTGGTTTTAAACTAAAAGACTTAGACTAGATATAAGGATGAAACAGTGAGGGTGTAGAATGGAACAGGTTGCCCGCAGAAGTGGCAGATGCTCCACCCCTGCAAATATTCAAGGCCAGGTTAGATGGGGGTCTGAGCAACCTGATTTAGTTGAAGATGTCTCTGCTTATTTCAGGAGGAGTTTGAACTAGATGACCTTTAATGGTCCCTTCCAACCAAAACCATTCTGATTCTATGACCTGTTGTGTCATAGGCATGACTTAACAAGGCTTGCAGGTTAGGGTGCTACAGCTTCTATCACTTTCAGTGTATTGGTTGTGAGTGTTCTTGTAAAGATAGCTCTGTTTGCAGACTGACATTGCATTTACTCGAAATAGTGTTAGATTAATGTTAGTAATCAGTGGAACCAAGTCTGTAACTATCAGAATCTCCATTTTGTGTGTCTCCAAAATGCCTGATAGTTATTGAGTTTTCCGAGCTCCTCAGTTTAAATGTAACTTGCTTGAATAGCCTCAAACTTAACACATATGCACACACACAAAACAAGCCCATGACAAAAAACAGAAAAAACCCAAAAAATAATCAAAACAAACAAAAAAGTAATAAAAAAATACATAAGGCCAAAAGGATTCAGACAAAAAGGATCTTTTTTGTGTGTGGCAGTTACATAAAAGCAATGTAAATTTAGGTTAATAATAGAAAAAGCACTATAGCCTTATTCTATAGAAACATCAGCCTAATGTAAGAGTGCACATAATCCTTCTAAAAATGTCATTAGAAGAGAATCTGCAAGTCCAAATTGTAGTTACATTTACAGTAGAATATTTGTACAAGCGGGTTGCTGAAATATGTCTGTTTTGTTTCCTCAGTAAAGAAAGGAAAGGCAAGAAGCTGTAGCCTGTATTTACCATGGCACAGACTCAAGATAAGCCTTAAAATTACTTTTTGGTGTCCAAACAGTGTGGTTTCCCCATCAAAAGGTTATTTGTTAGAGAAGAGCTTTATTTGGCAAAAAATTGGGAACATTCACTTTTTAATTAGAGCAGCTAACTTTTGAGCACCCAGAGCCCAGAGTTATGGCATTTTAAGATGCTTCTTTTCCCGATTATAAAGGAAACAAGTGCAAAATAATCTATTTCATGCCCTGGGAATTCCTTGTAGGTCAGTTACAGTATGAAAAAATAAGCCAGAAAATGTTGACACTGAGTACACTTTCTTAACTTCTTCAGGACTTGTTTTGAATCTCTGGACCTTAGCTAGAAATTTTTAAAAATGGCTTTTATTAATTTCCTTTTTCTACATACTCATATCCTTATTTTTAACTCCACTTTTTTTTGGAGCATTTTTCATTTAACTTTATTAGTTAAGTGCACCTGTGTATTGAATGTCACCTGAAGTGGGGTTTTTTGCCCTGACTTTGAAGGAATGGGAGATTTTATTTTACTGGATAATTTTATTAATTCTTGCTGATGCCAACCAAATACTGACCTAAGTGATTGCAAGTCTTTACGTAAAACAAATTCACAACCAAACCACTCCAAAATATTGCACGACCAAATGAAACAATTGACATTTGAAACAGACAAACAAACAAAAAAACTGAAACAAAGAAATAAAAAAACCAAACCAAACCAACCTAAATTAAAGTAGATTTACTTGTAAAAAACAAAAAACAAACAAACAAAAAAAAGAGGTTCAAATACCTGCATATTTTAGATGCAAAAAATTACATTTCATTTGTCATTTCACATGATAAGACCTGTAAATCCATCAATTAAAACATCAACAAAGCATCTGCAGCATCTTTGAATGAGTGCAAGGTTAAAACTCTATGAGAAGGTCAAGGGTCTTGTTACCTGCCATAGATCCTTTACACATTGAGAGTCTGCTCTCTCAGAATGGGATCAGATGAGATGGTGATCATCCAGCCTGTGTTTATTTTTAGATAGTGAGGGTAGATTTAAAGTAGAATAAGGAAGTTCTGCTTTAAACATCCCCATGACTAAAAATGTAACATTTTTCAAAGCATGTAGGGGAGATTCAACTGTAATGCTTCAACATTTTAGAACATCTATCTAATAACTATCATAGAAAACACTGCAGGCTGGGCTTCTGAGGAAGATTTGTTTGCTTGGAAGCAGTATGGCGAAGAGTTTTACAATCTTCACATTGAAGCTAAAAAACCTTCAGCTTAGTTTTAGCTTTAGCTAAGAGATACCTGTAGTTATGGATATTTCTTAATAAAATACAGTAAAACTACCAAAAAGCTGATTTGTTTTGTGGTGTGAAAAAAACCCACTAAAGTTGCTGAAATTCATTTTGAGTAGCATGAAAGGAATTAAAAGACATCCTATGAAAAACCTACCATAGCAATTTGCTAGAATAACTGAAATAGAAATACATTTCAAGGAGGGTTTTAAAATAATAGGATAGATTGACCAATTCCCATGGAATCATCCATCATGCTTAAGCAGTTTGGCCTATGAAACTGAAATTGAGTTTTGTAAGAGGCACAAAAACATCCATTTAAGCAGAGAGAATAGAATTAATCTAGGCAGTTTGTGAAGAAATAGATCTAAAACACTACTGGAAAGGAAAAATATATCTCAGCATTCTTCAGCTGATAAGAGTTTACGGCAAGATGTGTAACTGAGGTCTTCAGCATTTGAAAACAGAAATATAACAGAATTTTCTTATACTGCTGTTTAGGTCTGAATTGGAACAATATGTACTAAATATGTAAAGAGTGAGTGTTAGGAGGATGGAGCCAGGCTCTTCTCAGTGATGACCTATAATAACAGGACATAGGGTAATGAATGCAAGTTGGAGCACAGGAAGTTCCATGGAGACATAAGGTGACAGAACACGGGAACAGGCAGCCCAGTGAGGTTGTGGAATCTCCTTCTCTGGATTCATTCAAAACCCACCTGGACATGTTCCTGTGTGACCAACATTAGGTGGTCTTCCTTGGGCAGGGGGGTTTGACTTGATGATCTTTGAAGGTCCCTTCCATCACCTAACACTGAGCTCTGGGATCTGTAATATCTTCAGCTGTATGTTCACTGTGGACAGTTGTTTCAGCAAAACTAGAAACACTGGAAAGAAAAGATTATCAGTACTGGCAAACAGCTAAATAGAAATTATGTAAACTAGGACTGCTCAGCTGGGAAAAGACAGTTGAGGAAGTCTATGATAGGGGTCTATAAAAATGAATGATGAGTAAAACTTTTGCACTCAAAGAGGAAGCAGCATGCAAAGAAATTATTTTACAATCAAAAGGAAATGCATAAAGGAGAGAATTAAGCCTCGGAACTCAATACCACAGGATGTTTGGAGGCCAAAATTATAAATGGCTTCGAAAAAGGACTAGACCACTTTCATGATGGATAGGTCCATTGGTAACTATTACGCATGATGGTCGATGCCCACGCTCTGACATAAAACGTCTTTAAAATACTGGCTGCCAGGAGATCAGAAACAGTGGTAAGCAAGATCACTTTAGAAAGACTGAAGAGGTGATGCATGGAAAAAAACAGGTCAGCTGAGGTCATAAATGGACAACCAGGGTACTGTATGGCAATATCAAAGGCTCAAACATTGCCTTTGATATTGAAGCTCAACTTCAGAATGAGAAGGTGGCTTGAGGATATTTTCTATTGCAGGTGGCTTACAAGAGGAAAAGGATGGGGAAAAACAAGTTATTCAGGAGGAAAAATCTAAACTAGTAAGACATAAGATACAGTGTGATGCTACTTAAGTAATTTTCCTCTACTGCTCCTCCTGCTCTGAAGGCTGGTGGCTCAGTTATGGATGTCTCAACCTGTGGGTGAATAGTGATGAAATTCTACTACTCTGGAGATCCCAAAGGAAGAATGAATCTGAAGTAATAGAAAATATGTAGGTGCACTTTTTTCTGGTGGAAGTAGTCTTTAATTTGGCATTAAAAATAATTTATAAATATGAATTCAGTATAAATAGTGATTGCAGTTTCCCTTTACCACTGAAGGTCATAGCAGAAAAGTCATGGGGAAGGTCTTTCAAGAAGGAGTTGTTATGAAAAACATTTCCTAATGTGATAAAGTGAATAAGACAGATGTATTTTTCAGGGGGTTTTCAGTCCATCTGTCAGTAGTCCCCGAATTAGTCACTGTTGGTCATAGCACCTTCCATAATACTAATATGCTATCTATCAAACGTCTTAGGCATTGTGTCAAAAGGCATTGTGTCAAAAACCTTCTGAATGGGTACATTGGAAATTGTCATTGAGTGAATGTAAAAGAGCTGCTATGACATACCACAGGTCTTGCAAGCAGCTGAAGAAAATCTGCATCAGTGTTTTCTGTCTGTAACAGAGTGGTTACAACATTATGGCACCCATGGTTTGAGGACAGCAGCACTCGTGTTTCTTAGTGCAAGCTCTTTCTCTTAAAGAGTACTATTTGCTCCCCAAGCAGCTTAGCCTGTAATACCATGCATATTTTATATGGCTCTTCAATGAAGTGCGTTCAAGCACTCCAGTATGTGTTATTACAGGAGGTGAATACTTCAAAAACTCTCATCCCCATTCCCTCTGTCTCCCACTACTATTTCCTACCCTACATCTCAGTGTGTCATATCAGTTATACCCACAGAATTGTTCATGAGGCTGCTTTGTGAAGTGAATCAAGAAAATTATTTAGATTAAAAATCATGCTCCAAAACACAGGGTTATTTTAGTCTGACAGGAGGGAGATGGAAATTGTATTGCAAATGTTTGAATAACTAGTAAATTCCACACCAGTATTCCTTTCCAGTGCTGCTTTTTTCCTTATTTTGTATGTATATGCCTCTAACTAGAAATGGCTAGGTATGAGCTTACATTGATGTATGGTAACAGTCTCTTAGACCTTATTTTGCCATAGAAATTGCTAAAAAAGTTGCTACTTTTCCCTTGGGAAAAGCTGGAGTTTCTAGCTTTTAAATGCCTATAACTGACAAATTTCATGACTTCTAAAAAATAACCAGGTAAACTCCTCTGTTTTTTAATATGAACACTACAAACAGCAATAGACCATAAAATTAATTAATTTTAACATCAAACAATGAAAAGGGAAATATAATCAAGATGCAGAGAATTCTCATACTGATATGATAAGCATGACCAATACACAGAAGAAAAAATATGTTTCATTGCTTATCATAGAATCATAGAATCATAGAATTGGCTGGGTTGGAAGGGACCTCAGAGATCATCGAGTCCAACCCTTGAACCACCGTTGCGGTTGCTAGACTATGGTATTGTATAGTCCTTGGATACATAAAAGATGACTATATATTGCAATTCAATGTTTGTAGTAACTAGCCTGTAGTAAACAGTTTGTAGTAACTTATTTTGTGATTGAAAATAAGTAGTAATCTGCCAGCTCTGCCCACAGGGTGCTTCTCTGAGTGCACACCATGGTGCAAATCCTCAGATGACTCTTGTGCAGTACAGAAGGAAAATCTTATTTACTTCTGAGATTTTAAGGCACACAGATAGTAATCAGTAAAGCAAAGCACACAGTATAGTAAGATCTCAGAATTAGTTTGAGAGTTAATTTGATAAAAATTCAATATTTAACTGAGAAAGCCAAGTTAAATCATACCTCAAACATTTCAGAATATAGTATTGATTTATATAGGAGTTTGGACACACATGAAGCAAAAAGAAGTTTCTTAACCTCTTTACTAATATTCTACTTATGACAGGATTCTCTTAGGTTGTATAAAGCTGTGAATATAGGTTTACCACAGTGGTTCATTCAAAACTGTGACCATCAGTTTAAGAAACACTGAGGCAGATGATTTGTCTTATTTAAATAAAACTTTATTTCCTCAGAATCGTTTACCATTTAAAATAATTTTCTGGACAGAAAAAGTGAAATCCCACATGCAAACACAAAAGGCAGTGGGGAAGTAGGTATGCTGTACTATATCATCTTGCACTAGAAGAATGTAAAATAAACTGGGATTGATTTCTGAAGCAAGAGATTTATTTCCCTGCCTTCACACAGCCACGTGGTATTCTTACCTTTCTATTTTTTACATGGAAGATTATGTTTGTTTAGTTATAACTCAGTTTTTAACTTATCAGCTTAGAATTTCAGCTGGCACCATCACTACTGAAGTTGCATAATGTTTATTAGAAATATCCAGGAAGTGTTTCGTGTGCCCAGTAATTTTGAGCTATGTGGCTGTAACACAGATAATTAACAATACTGAAACATTCTCGGAGTCTCTGGGCTAGGATAGTTTAATAAATCTGTCACAATGCATCCTGAAGTGGAATATAGACCATATGGTGAGAAGATACAAAAAACATGCAAAAAAAAGAAATTGCAAATATGAGGTGCTGGTGATCACAGAAACATTCATCTCCTGGTGTTTTAGAAAACTCAACTGAGACAGAGGGCTGTCACTTGAGAATGAGTTCATACTCTGCACTACCACCAAGTACTACCTGCATTGTGGAGTAGTTACACTGAATTGCAAGCTCAGGAAACCTACCCAAGTAATCCATTTCATGAAATTAAATATGATTGTGCTTATAACCTGTGACCTCCATGCAGGGAGGAGCTGGTGGAATCAATGGCTACAACACTGGGTTTAATAAACAACCTTACTGAAGTGTCAGTGATTTAAAAAGACAACATTGTAGAGAAAACATGGAAATATCAGCCATGCTGAAGAAAAAGTATGTTTACGGGCCTCTCTCTCCACAAAGACAATACCTGGTTATTTTGATGCTACCTAGGTAATGTTTTAGGATAGCATCTGGAAAGGTTGCTATAGTTATACCTAATGTTGTGTGTTGCTCAATGCATGATCTGTTTTCTACTTTCCCTCAGTACAACTTGTATCCCATAGGATTAGAAAGTCTTCCATTCCATGCTCAGCCTGATTGAGGCTCTAATTCATGGATTTACTACACAGCCAGTGCCAAAAGCTGACATTTCTGTTACCTGGCACATTCTGGTTACTTTGTAAGTAAAAAATGCAGATTGAGAAAATATGAAGGCTATCATCAAAAATCCGTATTTTGCTTCTGAAGACTTGTTCTAGGATTAATTTCTTCCAGTGGGTCATCAAATAGGAACCTGACCCTAACAAAACTTGCTGGTAAACATAGCAGCAAGACATTGCAAAGGTTGCTAACGCTGCAAAGTCAGCATAACCTTCAACCTATTGATTCTGCAAATCAAGAAACTCACAAGCTGCTGCAAGTAAATCCAAATCCTATAAATACTAGGAACATGAAGGTTTCAGTAAATAATTACTGTCAAAGTCAAGTCTATAAACAACTGTTAAAACATGTCAAACTGACAGACATTCCTTGTATTTTCAGTACCCTTTCCAGTACAGGAGAGAAAACAAAGCCTTGCTGATATTTGTGATTTACTGATATTACAGAAGGCTGCTGGACATGCTGGTGCCTTTCCAAAAGTCCTTTAGAACTTTAGACCAAAAGAAAGGATCTGGCAAATTTCTTTACAAATGTTCATCTCTCTGGCAACCCACCCAAAGAATATCGAGTTGGAAAAGTTAAGACCTTGTAAGCAAGCAAGCAGTCAATTCTACCACCTATCAACCAAGATATATGACTGGATAATGCTAGTCACATCTTGTCAGGGGGCTTCCTCCTCAAGCAAGAGGAAACAATCTTGGAAACAGCTGTCCTAATAGAGCAAGCAGAGTTTAGATTTAGTAATGATAGTTCTGATTAGGTTCCAGCATAGTTCACCTTTACTGAGGTCAGCTACTGAAAGGCATTTAAGGAACGGTTGAATTTGTTACTTTCACTTGCTGACCTCTGAAGTGAGAAATGTCTGTCTTTTAAGCTTATTTCTATGTTACCAAACATCCTTAATTTTCACTCACCTCTTACACTGCTGAACAAAGTGCCCAGCAGTAGAAAATCTGCATACTTAATATAAATTCTGAACGAAGGTCTCCCCCAAGCTCCACTTCTTCTCAATCAACAATACTCTACCTGCAACCTCCTACAAGTTTATGTCTGAAAATGTCTGCACTTGCAAATGGGTCTGATGCCTGCTCTAATATGAGCAGACATTTCACTATGATCCTCAGAGACATTTCACTATGATCCTCAGAGTATAAGAACATATCTTGTATCTCCAGGGAAAATCCTCTTCCCCTCCAGGGAAGGTTACATCTGCTCTACCTTCTGGGAATGGCCTAAGGGGAATATCCACCTGTGCAAGCACATCTAGGAGTTAGTCTGTTAGCTGGCAAGCAAATATCTACCTGGAAGGGGCTAAACTGTGCCAATGAATATACTAAAAGTTAAATAGCAAGAAAAATCGTGATCTAGCACTCAGCTTCATGCTCAGGCCCCGTTTTATTCCACAGCATAAATGTAGTTTTAGAGATCAGCTTCATGGTCTGGAAACTAAATCTTCCATAACTTCTGCTTTCTCCCAGAACAGGAAGAAAATCATAGATAGTTTCAAAAAGGTAAGAACTAATAGGAAGACATTCCTATAAATGTCATACAAGGTTTGCACAGGAATGCAAATTAAGTTCCTGAATCAGCAAAAAATTCAGATTAGAAGGGATTTCAGGAGGCCATCTAGGCCAGCCTCCTGCTGTAAACTGGGCCAACACTGAATGTGGACCAGATTAGGGTTGCCTGCTGAAGCATGTTGGAATCTGATTGAAAGTTGCTCACAGCTGCCAAACACATCCTGAAAACAGCAAAATACAAGAGCCCAAATCTACCCATTAAAAGGTAATGGGAACTATCTGGGGTAACAATGTATTTGCCCTGAAGATTTTAAAACACGAGTATGTTCTATCTACAGCAGGTTTGTTCTATCTACATTGGTTTGATATAACAGCCTTCATACATAGTTGATCCCTCCTGAAATAAATAGCTCTTTGAGAGTAATAAGCAGTGCATTAAACTCAAATCCAATTCCTTGGCTTTCAATACTGTTGAGCATTCTGCCATCCAAACATTAAACGTAAAGCAGCTGCACTATAAGAGTGCCAGAAATTTATGGTCAATAAAGATCTGCCACTCGAGGCTAACATAAATGAAGAACAAGCCATGTGCCTAAAATCCAGAAAACTGCTTTAACTATTCACCTCAAATCTTTAGGCAAAACATAAAGATCTAACATCTTGAAGGCATTTAGCATAGGTATCCAGAAATATCCTAAGTAAGAAATGCATTTTTAATCTCACATCTACCAAAATTTACCGAACTTCATCAATAAAAATCTATCTAAACTAATTTACAGCCAAAGAAGTCACAGAGGGTGTATGCGTTTTCTGTATAAGCAGGGATAGCTTTTTGAGGAGAATTTCAGAGAACTTAATAATTTGTATTATTAAACAACTCTGGAATGTGCAGTGATGTAGGGAACAACAAAGACTTCATCAGTCTGTCTCAGATTTCTACAGTAGGTTTTATGTGAATAGTGTTTAATTTCTTTTTTTGAATGTCTATTGTAAGACAGAAAGGGAACACTAACACATAATTCTATAGATACATATTATTTTATAACATATTGCATATTTCTGATTTATACACAGAGCATTTTTTTTATCTCTCCATTTAAATGCTATGAGTTCCATGGGCAATGGATTTCCAAAGAAGTGTCCTCTTACTATACAATGAAGCAAGAGCAGATTACAGAAAATTACTATCCTTTCTGTAAGAGATAATAAAAGCATGGGGAAAGAATCTGTAAGAACTGCATTAAACCTGTGGAAGTCAAAGGCCTTGTTAATAAGTTAAAAACAGAAAGAATGTTGTTCCATTTTGTTAATAGTAATTTTAGAAAAATATTGCTTTTTAAATGAAAGAATACCTTCATATTTCTACGGAAATGTAAGGAGGATAGTAATTTCATTGAATCCCTTTAATGATTCAAGGTTTACAAATAAACCTAAAGAAGTTACAATGGCATTAAAAAAAAGATATGCATTACAAAAGGATAAAGCAAACATCCTAGAGCAACATGTGTCAGCATGATGAATTCTTTCCTTTAATGTAACGCTTGTTCTCAAAAATTCCTTTGAAAATGCAAATTATCCATAGCATTTAGATTTTCTTATAGACTGATAGGTATGAAACACCTCTTCCTCGTAACTTAGGAATTAGCAAGTAGGGTCAGAATTACACTGCATAGGTATCAGGTATACATAGGATTGTGTAATTCTGACCCTGCTGCAATCAGTCTAACATGGGCTAAATCTTCTAGAACAACTTCCTCATGTGATATTATTCATAGTCATCAAGAACACCACAGGGGATTTTTCGTAATTAACTTTTAACATGACAAGAAGTAAAAGGCCACATGGCCATCTAGTGTTTACTGTAAGAAATGCAAGTGATCAACTACTCCCCACTTGCCAAGTGAAAATGCTTTCAGGGTGCATGCTATTTCTGCAAAGCTGAAACCTGAAATTCTGTCTGTAACACTGAAAACCCTTGTAAAACAGCCTTATTTCGCAGCTTCAGTTATTCCTGTAAACTCTATCCTTATTCAAGACTTTCACAGCACATGTGGGGCAGAGATATGGGTGCAGGCAGGGAGGATTTTCAAAGACTCTCAGGCATGGAGTGAATACACTGAATTCTGGCAGCAGTCAAGTGACTATCTGGTCATGTAAATAATATCTGCTGATACCTTGATACCCAAAACTACTGTTCAAAGACAAATAAAGATTTTTTGCCTCTTCTCTGAAAGAAGGTTATTCTGAGCTGCCTGGCAGCTCTCTACCACGCAAACACACCAGGCACACCCTGGCATGTGGGGTCCCAGAACATGCTGCACATCTCAGGTCTGGTCTTGCTCTGAGGGCAGATTCAAACCCATAGCAAAAAAGAAAAAGACAGATGTAATAGTATTCTTCGGCTGCAGTATGACCTGGTGGTGAACCAGAGCAAGTATTTACAGAAGATCTGTAAGTCAAAGCATGCTTATGGCTGTCAGTACGTGTCAGGGTGGAGCTGTGATACACAATTGTTACAATTGTACGGTAATGTTTGCCTGTTCAGTCCCTAATGTATTCAGTGAAAAAAATAGCACATCCCACCACACACAAAAGTCATTTTGTTTCCATTGAAGGCAAAAGGAATTTCACCACTGACTTTGGCAACATTATACTTCTTATGAAATTAACTCATTTGTGTTCAGTGGCATATACCACATTAGTTGTCCTTCACAGAAGTACAAAAATTTTCATAGACCCACAGAATAAGTCAGGTTGGAAGAGACCTGCAGAGGTCATCTCTTCAGACACCCATGAGAAGATGGAAAAAGAGGGAAGAGCTCTTCTCCACCTCCAGAGTAGTTCCTGACAACATAACTCAAAAACTCAGGATGAATCTATTTTGCAAAACTTCAATATTTTTGAGACATTTTCTACTTCATTGTGCTCTGCCTGTCACTGCACGGTCCCATGTAGAAAGCAAAGGACTGACAGAAATCCTCCAGGAAAACTGACAACTCTTCCCGAGAAGAGAAATCTCTCATCAAAGCTACTTTTAATGCATTTGAAGATGCAAGAGACACAGCTAAACATCTCATCAGTAAATGTTCATTAGGAATGGCCCTTTTGTGCATAGTGAGTTTTAATTAGCACTACCTTTGTCCCTGCAGGGGGTACTGCCAATGACAGCTGAGTTCACTTGCTTGCTGCCACTGGGTAAACACTGTGATGTCTGCCACCGACATGGATCTCTTCTGTGCTCATAAATGTGGGTTCTTGTCCTACCTCTACCTCATTTGTTAATTATGGCCACTGAGAATTATGCCATCAAGCTTTTTTTTGAAGGTACTTTCAGCATAAAGATGGAAGAAATTAAATTACATTATAGCTAATGAAGGACCACCTGAGCCCTATAGCAATTTCTACAGGCATATGGGATCTGGTGGGCTATTCAAGAATGTAGAAGAAATATCTGAGGTGATTTAATTCATTAAATAATTCCCTAGGTTCTCACTAAGTACAACACATACACAGGTCACAGTGTTCTTTTCTTTTTTCCAATGTACAATTAATGAGAAGACACACTGAGGAGTGGTTGGATTTAAATATAAGAAAAGATGCTACATATGCAAATATCCTGAAGGAAGCCCAGGCAGGCATTTCACAAAAATACCCATCAGTGTAACATGGCACAACAGCATTCTGCAATCTAGTTCATTGGACATATCCCAAATAAGACAATATTACACGAAGCCAAAGCAGAAATCTTTTAAAAATTATCCGAGGGGCTGGAAACACATCCTTCAATACATTTAGTGAAAGATACGTGTAAGTCTCAGCAACCTTTTAAAAAACCCCATCCTCCAAATATTTACTCCTGTTTTACTCTTGTCACATTTCAAAACACCTAAGGCCTAAGATAGCTGCAAGTAACACTTAACTGTAAAGACTAGGATTTGAAATTGGTGGGAATACTTCCAGCAGTTCTGACTACATGCACTATGTCCAAAACAGCCTCTAGCTCTTGTCACTTCATTGTCTAGATAAGAAATGGAGTAGAAAGCATAGATAGAGCTGTAGCTCATTTGCAGCCTTCCCATAAAACCACAGGGCTACAAGGATGATCAAGGGACTAGAACACCTGTCTTATGAGGAAAGAGTCAGAGTCCTGGGGCTGATTAGTCTGGAAAGAGACAACTAAGTGGAGATCTTATTAATGTATACAAATATCTGATGGTGGGCAGTCTATTTTCAGTGGTGCCCTGTGACAGGACAAGGGACAATGGATACAAACTGGAACACAGGAAGTTCCACCTCAATGAGGAAAAACTTTACTATAAAGGAGACAGAACACTGGTCCAGAGTGCCATTACCATTCCAACTTCTGGTAAATATACACAGACCTGACTAGTACTATATGATGGTGTAAAATTCATACATGAATATATACTTGTCAGAGTAATGAAATTCCACTTGCTTGATAGCTGAATTTTCTCAGTTTCCACCAATATACATAAAGCTTTCAAAGTCTTAGTACCATCTGGACAGAAGGCTATTACATTGCATTTAACTTCCTCAGTTGTCTCAAGGACATCCTGATGCCTTTTGAACTGCTGTTTGATGCCATTTTGCAAATGAAAAAGTTTAGGGGATTGGTGACAGGATACGAGGCCTACGCTTGTGGGTCTGTGGTGGCCATCTATACTGATCACAGTAATGCGTGGTTGCTCGCTGAAAATTAATTGGATTTCAAACTGTTTGCTAATTGATAGCAAGTGCAAAAGAAACTACCCTGACAATTAACATCTCAGTTTTGGTGCGGCAATGAAATGGGTGAAAGAAGAAGTACCTGTCTCCATTCTTATCTTTCTGGGACAGGGTTGGATCAGTAGGTAATTTGTGAAATTATATACTACCCATCCAGTACCTAGTCAATGACCAAATAAGGAACTTCACTTTACAGGATTGTCAATCTATCACCTTTCAGGAGTGTTAAGTTCACTTAAAAAAATTAACTTTAGCAGAAAAGGATGTTATTGCTTTTACTGAGGTCAGTGAAAGGGTAATACCATTCTCAGTGATGCTAATGTGAAGGTACAAGGGTGACATGAGTTAATTGCACAGTTACCACTTCATTATTGATTTATACTCTCCTGACATTTACAGAGAAATAAAATAGTTTACACTTTACACACTCTCTCAAAATATAAGCCACAGAAACTACTGCAAAGAATTGGACTTCAAACTGGTAAAATTGCAAAAGAATGAAATTAAGAAAAGACATAATTTCTTCTTTCAGGTGCCTTCTGTGAAGCATTAAAACCATAATTAAGGAGTTTGAATGAAAGCAAAGAAAGAGGATTCTTCTACAGGAAAAGTTTACTATTCCAGTATCTATGTGCATACAGAAATGTTCTGCCTCTGCCATTAGCGCAATTGCCACAATTATGGCATGAACCTTTGAGAACTATATATTTTACTATACGTGTATTCAAATGTCAAAAAATAAGACAATACATTAATATAACTCGATTGGTGCAAATCTACCCATCTGAACTTTGACTGTGGCTCTACAGCATGTACATAGCTGTTCTTCCCTGGACATAGGTTCTTTTGCCAGCCCATTCAGCATGGTAACTTGATTCAGTCACTTTTTTTTATTTTCAAGTCAGGATGGGAGACTTTTTGAAAGCAAGATTTCTCAAGAAATTCCATCTGAAATTTTCTTTAGTCATAGGGCTCATTTAAGATTCACATTTCTGAATCCCTTTCCCTGTTTCACACAACATTGTGTGACGAAGGGTATCGGAAAGTGATGCTTCAGTACAGAAGCAAGTCTGAAATTCACTTCCTCATACAAATCTCCACCCTTGAGGCTCAACCAAAATAACAGAAGATGAATCTGGGGCACATCAATAGTTCAGATGAAACACAGGTGCTAGATCTCAGGTCTACTTCCATGCATGCTCTGTATTCTTATCTGAAGTTCTGTGCTAGACCTGTGAAGCATACAGTTTCATCTTCAGGGAGTCTAGGACCTCTTCCTTTATTGTTTGAGTCTGGCTTTCTCCCCAGAACTTTTATTTGTCTCAACAGGAGGAATACCCTATTACACTAGATACATGAATCAGGAGCTGGAACACAGACAGCCTAAAAAACTTGGCATAATATCACACGGTAAGTCTACAGAGAAAGCAGAGGAAGGAGTACATCTATACAAATGTTTAAATATATATAGAGCATCCCTCAGGGACAAATTAACTGTTCCATGGTGATGGTAGCATAGACAATAGAGAAGCAGTTGTTCCCAAAGGGCATCTTTCTTGGATGATCCAATGTTTTCCACACTGGGGAGATAATTTCCTTTCAATGTACCCTTGTCCAGCATGCCTCTTTTGGTTTACATGTTTTATTCTACAGGGACAAACCAAATAACTCTTAAAACAGCTATTTTGTAATGAGTTTGATGCATTCCATTTTTCTAACCAACACACATCATTGTGACTTAAATGGTCTTTTTGTTTCTGTTTCTGAGGGAAAGGTGGAAACTCTGAAATTCACTTATGTTAACATGCTATAAAACTACACATACAAACTTTCCGGGGAAAAAGCAATCTGAGTACTTCACTAAAACATCCTACTGTCAAGCTGGCAAAAACATGCACCAATCTCTCCCATTCCTTGAAAGAAAATACTTGTTTCTACAAATAAGTGTGAAAAAATACACAGAAAATTAGCAAACACTAGCTTATACTACACCATATGATCTATATGGTGTAGTTATTTTTATGGTGATGACGTAATTCTTGGGGTTAGCAATGGAATTTTACAAATTATTTAACATGTAAATATATTGTCTCTTAGCAATTGTAGGAGTTGCTTGCTTGTTGCTTGCTTTTTTTATGAAGCTTTAAGCTTTTAGCTTTAAGTAATACATTTAAAAGAATTACAACTTTAGGTTCATCATCAAGAAGGTAGAATGCAGATACTGTGGTTAGGCTTTAGGTTAGACTTCAGGTAGACTACATTGTGTCACATGGTTCTTACTGAAAATGTAAATATGGAGTTTTAGATTTATAGCTATCCTAAAAAGCAAAAACTTATTAAAATGCTATTTTTCTCAATTTTTTAATTACCTAAGAAACAATACTTGTCTTATATTTTTAAAATAAATAGGAACATAGTAGTGTTTGATCATGTGTTCTGAATGTTGCTGTACTCTGTACCATGCATGAAGAATATATTAGAATAGCAGTTGTAGCTGCATTCCTACTAACTCTAATAATTTTAGCAGCACATACAAGGCTGGGAGTACATATAAAGCAGCCTGTTCCTTCTGGATCTGGTGAGTTCAGTACTAGAAGATAGACAGAGGTTCTCCCCCTCACAGATGATTGAAGTTATACTTGCAAAATCTCCAACACCGTAGCTGACCCAGAAGGCCACTCAGCTTCTGCTGCAAGTTTCCAGTCCTCTTTTTATCTGTTTTTTGAACATCATATCCCCCCTTCAGTTCTCCTATTGTAACTGAGTGCATGTCCAGTATTGTAAGATTCATCTGATTCTAAAGCATACAAGTTGACACATTTTCTAAGTCAAGCTGGACCTCATTGTGACACGGTTGGTACAAGACCTCAAAAAATGGAAGCTTTCAGATAGGAGTGGACAACCTAGAAAAAAGTGCTTAAAGCAAGGGGGGGACTAGTAGGGCTCTTTAGCATTCATCTGGTTCAGCCCCTTCAGCCTCAGCTGCTGTGGCCAACATCAGGCTTTCTCCTTCATTAGAGACCTGAGACGTGTTTCTGAGCTGACCATGGTGAAGAGGTTAAAGTGCAAAATAGGCTCTAAAGCTATTCTGTAATTCTTTCTATGCAGTGCCAAAACCAATATATTCTGGGATGCTATAAAAATAGCTGGTAAACTTTAAGATTTAGGTGATTTGCCTCATCTTCTCTGCATCTACCTGAGGAGATAGAAAGAGCCTAGGCAGACCATTTACTTTTAACTTTCATTATTAACACAGACAAATAGAACTTGTTCAAATGGTTCATTAGACTTCTAGGGTGCTTTTTACCTGCAGAGTCAAGCTGAAAACATTGCACAAATTTCATCCAGTTGATGTCATGATGACTGAATTATTCCCAATTCCCAGTGAGATGATTTTTATATGCCACGTCTACATTGTCAATATGAATCTATACACGCTGCTTATCAGTATACACAGTGTGAGTTATACTCACTTATCAGTAAAAGATAATTTTCTTTTGCCTTGCCTACATTTTTGATTCAATCATCCCTAACTGAATCAATGAGGTGGAACTACTTTGTGTACAAATTATGCATCAGATGCATACTCATCCTGTTAATCTCTGTTCTAGCCTGTTTGAGTCTTGCTGCGTTCTCACATTGGTATTGTTTACATCTCTTTCAACAGCAATATCCTCTGCTTGCCTGTTCTACAGTTTCTAAGGTATCTCCCAGGACCTATACCTCCTGGGAACACTCTAAGTTGTCCATAACACACTCAAATTTAGAGGACTCCACTTGAGTAAAGATCCTTTCAGAATAGCCCACACTGGACAGAGCATGCAGACTAACACATATGTATCCACGCTGAAACTGCTATGTATTTAAACCCTTTTGAACATTTTTATAAATAAGCATGAAACATGTTCTATATCATATGAAAGACATCAAATAATGATAGAACTATACACTTCTCAAGTGTAGACCAAGCAACAATCCTGATAAAGTTGATCTTCTGAAACCAGTGTTTTTAGATCATGATACATTGTGAAGTGCTTAAAATAACAGAAATATAGAAATATTTTCCTATTAATCTTTTCATGCATACATCTCCTTACTGTATTTTGGAAGGAAAAGAAATTAATCACAATTTGCATAAAGCATACCATAACATGGCCTGGATTAAGCTACAAGAGCGAAGTAGTATCTCCAAATATGCAGGTACGGTTTTCCTCTATGTAATAATGATCTTTGTTCTCATTACATCAGTAACTGCATTTGTGCTTTCAAGCTTTTATTCCTGCCTTAGCCTGGCAGGATTTTTAATCAGAAAATTTTAAAAAATTGAACAGGATTTGTACTTCCACATATTCACCACCGCTATGTTACTGACACTGTCCCAGACGATGATTTGCCTCTCACCCTCTGCATCATCAGAGGATGTGCTCTTTCTGGGAAAAACAATTGATAGGATCGCTGACATGGTTCAGGTGGAACAAACAGGACAGAGACCCCGGCTCTTACACTCTACCGATCTACATCATAACTATTTGTGGGTGAAAGGGTCAAGTTCGGGGGTGACCGGAAGCAAACGAATCATTCGGGCAGCGTGAAACCTGCCGGCTGGCAGTCTTTCCCCCTGTAATAGGTGAGACGCCTCGCATGCGACACTTTGACAAGCTGGAAGGAGTCTGCTCCGCACCTCACTTCCAGGCTCTCGTTACTGGCTGGGGCGGTGACCCCCGCCTTGGCTCCAGCTGCCACCACCCCGCCACCTCCGTGTGCCCGGGGCCGCAGCCAGCGCGGGGCCGCAGCGGGCAGGGAGTCGCGGAGCCGCTAGGTGGCGCGGTTGGGTCTCGCACAGAGCCCGCGCTGCCCTCCCCGGCCCGGCCCGGTCCGGCACTGCCCTGCCCTACCCTGCCTGGCCTGGCCCTGCCCTGCCTGGCCTGGCCTGGCCCTGCCCTGCCCTACCCTGCCCGGTCTGGCCACTGCCGCCACTGCCGCCCCCCGCTCCGTAGCCCCCTCTCGTTAGGCAGAGAGGGGCAACTGGAGCTCTCCCCCCGCCCCCCTCCCCGCTTCATTCTGCTACTAATGAGGGGAACAGCCGAGGGGAAGGGGCGGGGGGGGGACGGGGACAAATCATCTGAAAAGCGGGGCGGAAAATTACCATGGGCAACCGCCACGAGGCTGTTTTTGTTTCTCGGCTCTCGGAGTAAACTCTTGTAATCTGCAGTTATTAGCATAATCTTCAAAGATCTTTTAGGAGGGATAATCTTTAAACTGCCTAGGGTGCTCGCTTGTGAGGCTCCTAAATAGGATATCATTGGAGGACCGTCAATACCCTTTGAGGTGTCTTTCTTCGGGTTCGAGGGGTTCCTCTCCGCCTTCTGCTGTGGAGGACAATAATGTAATCTCCGCCTTGATGGGGGTCAGGAGAACATTACAGCTCTGAATACTCAAATCTTCTCTCTCGCGGGCTTTTAATTTACGAGGGGGGAAAGACATATATTTTCCCTCGAAGTTTACTTTTCGTCAAGGGTAATTATCTCACTTGCATTTGAACTCTTCGGGGGACTGGAATGAGTTTCCAATCATTTGATTCCCCTGCCTGGAATCTATAGCTCTTTTGTGTGAACCTGCAGAGCTCTGGAAATGAACAACCCAACCCGCGGTTTGCAGAAATGTTCATTGCAGCGAAGGGTGTGTTAGGAGAATACAAACAGCACCCACAGATAGTTGCCAAGGGCACCTAATACATCTTTGCATTACACCTTGAACTAGTCTGCCCGTATCTCCGAGTTTTTATTGCATGGATCATAAATGATTGTAAAGTCTGCAAATCTTTCATGAAACCCTGGCAATTAATAGTTTAGCCAGGGAGCCTTTAAAGAAAACAGGGTCTCTTAACGCAGCTCTTGAAATCGGTTCATAGCCGCATGGTGCCGGCGTAATCTCACGATTCAGAGTTTTAAGAGATTTACAGCTTTTCTTTTATTTTGAACAATGCACTTTCTCTATTTTTCAAGACAAGAAAACCCAGAAACGTTAGTTACTACCAGAATGCCAGGTGCTCTCTGACCAGTGGGAGGGGGAAAGGGCTCAGCAAGTCAGCTTGAACGCTAGGTACTAGAACTAGTAAAATTAGACCGCGTTTCCCATTTATGGTTTGAGGTAACCACATAAAACTAGCTATTTCTTTAAACCGGTTTGGTCCTGATCGTTTCCTGCATTGCGCTTTTAAAGGCAGGAGCACCCCGTGACCCTAAGTGACTGTAGTTCCCGGGAGCCGTTTGGATTGCTTTATGAAGGCACGTTGGGGTCCTTTATCAATTTATTCGTGTTAACAAAGAAAAGGCGTTTGCCTGAAGATGCGAAAGTTCTTCAAGGGAGGGTCCTGCGAGGGGAGAAGTGCCCAGTTCCCCATAAATGATTTACAAGGGATGGATCAGTAACAGGGAAAAAGCAGCCCAGGGGAGAGAGAGGGCACGCAAACAGTTGCTTCACCCGCAGGTTAATGATACCAGAATGAAGCGAGCGGAGGCCAGGCGGGCTGCCCTGACCGTCGTCCCGGCCCCTGCTCCGCCGGCTGCGGGGGCAGCCCCGGCTGATCCCCTTGTTTTCTTCCCCAGTAATCTGCCGGGCGCCTGCCTGGCGAGGGGCAGGCAAACGCTGCTCGGAGCAGTGCGGAAAGGGCAGAGGCTGGCAGGGGTGGGCCGTAGTTGCCCCGCGGGACCGTACGGGGCTGTACGCCGAGGGCGAGGGTTTCTCGTAGGGCGGAGGGGGGGACGGTGGTGGAGGCTGAGCCGGAGGCAGCAGCCCGGCGGGGAGCTACCTGGCTGGTGTCTCAGGCTACAGCCAGAAGCAGACAAGTGCTTAGAGGGGCTTATAAAAATTGACACAGAAACTATACTTCCTGGGACTTCCTCTTGGAGGTCTGCGCCTGAAAATATTCGTTATCTACATGGCTACATGGATTTCCTTCCCTCCCGAACTTCGCTACTGTCTTCCAACCCGTCCTCTCGGGGTGTAGTTAGGGAGAGATATAGTGAGCAAAAGGGGCATCTCCTGCCCCTGATGACGCAGCTGATGCTTTCAGGGATCCCGGACAGAAGGTCGCTGCAGCTGCACTAGTGCCTTAGTACTCCACCCTCGGGGTAGAAGAAGGGAGAGGTGGGGGGCAGGACTGGAGGTGGCGGGAACCCCCACCTTGGGAGAAGGGGGAAGGGCTCCTGGCCACGGGCGCCGGGGCAATTCACAGCTACTGCGGTTCTTTGGGCGGTCGCATGATTTCATCGTGGAGGTGACTCGTAAAAAAGCTGCTCCAGAGGTAGCACTGGCGGCGAGGTTACCGTCAAGGGACTCTATGCTGCCCCCCCATTCTTCCTCAAAAACGTTGTTGATAACTAAAAGAGGCAACCACTTCATAAAAACCATTTAAGGAAACGCTGAAGCCGAAATGAAAACCACTAGTTACATTAAGGTTAAATCAAACGTGGCCTTATGTGATGAGAAATACGCGCAAATATTCCCCGCATAGGAAAGAAATTCCATTTACTATTCTGCAAGCTGTTTGGTTTTGGCACGAAGCACTACCTTTCCCGCAGAAAGAATAGTAACGTTTGCATACGCTGAAGTGACTGGAATCAAAACGTCCTCGTCATCAAATCTGCCCGCGTCTAGTTGAAAGTGCAAAAATAGTTGCTGCACATGACCATATGGCTTTAGAATATTAACTTTATTCTAATTAAGACAGCAAAGAAATTTCAAACAATCCTCTTTATTCATACAAAAACCCTGATTAGCCCAGGGCATATAGCTAAGATTCTTGTAAGAGAGGTTATAAACAGCCCTCATTTAAGTAACAGTGACTTTTTAAACCGGCTGTTTGCCCCCGCGGGTTGCTGCGAGGCGCGCAGTAGCCAGCAGCAGTAACGTTTATTTCATTGTCAGTGCTGCCCTTGCCTGCAGTATTTTATCTGCAGCAGGAGATGGACACGAACTCCTCAGGAAAAGAAGTCTACCTTGCTGACTTTTATTGGCCTTTTAAAAACCACCTCTGAAATAACACTGGATGGCTTTGGGTATATTGACACCGTCCATGTAGATATCTGAGCAATTATTTCCAGTGATAACTAATGTTTCGTAATTGGGGGTGTGTGATGGTGGGGGATCATACATATTTTCCTTTGTTCCCTTCAACGGACAATCGAAAGTCCCAAGAAACTGAATCCAGAGTTTCCACGGGAAAACTCTGGAAATAAGGAACTGGCCATCTTAACAAGATACAACAACACGGCAAGGTACCGTCGGTACTAGAGAGAGGAAAATGATCTCCTCTCTGGGGAAACCAATCAATCACCAGCCGCTCTCCAAGACTGCAGGAAGAGAACATTTTTCATATTTTTTTTCTCATCTCCTTCCTGTGTAAGAGCCTGCGTAGTCCCCTCTCCTGAGAGCGCGTCGTTAAATCACTTGACACGGGTGGGCAGTTTGGGGACTCAGGCATGTTCACGCAGCCACGGTGAGGTAGTCCCTCTCTATGGGGACTTTGGTCATTCTTACATGGGAACTTCTGCCAGATATCCTCCTCTCAAACTGCCAGGGAGGCCCCCCGGATGACATTTGGAGTGACAAGATACGACCTTCATTGCCTTGAATTATTTTCTTCCTGATGCTTCTGTGGGTGTGAGCTGGTGATACCATAGGAAGGGCACTAATTATTGTTTCGAGTCTGTGACTGTTCAAAGTCGGAAGACAAGGACAGTTATTATTTTAAAAATACTTCCTTGTGTCACGACCTTCCCCATGGTACGAGGCCGACGAAGTGTCTCTAGCGAGGGGAACCCAGAGTCTGAAATGGATTCCCGCATTTCGTTCCGTTTCTTTACATCACCAGGCGTCCAGTTAAAAGAAGGGGGGGGTTTCTCCTCCCCCCGCCACCACAGCGTTAGTGAAGCAAGGGGAGAAACACTGGGTGGGGAACCTTTTAAGATTTGACCTCCCGCAAATCTGTAGCTGCCAAACACGGCGCAGAGCTGAGCACTACGCTTCGGGGGGCAGCGGGGGCGGCCCCGCCGCCGGGGATCGCCGTTCGCTCAGGCCCTACGGGCTGGCTGGGCACGGAGCAGCCCAGAGCAGAGTGGGTCGGGGTTCTCTCCCCGCCCGCAGCCCAGGAGCAAGGGGATCGGTCGCTCCCCTCACCGGCGGCCGGAGGGCGCTGCGGCGGAGCCAGACGAAGGATGGGGGGAGCGGGGCTGGGGGGCAAAGCGCCTCCGCAGCACCGCGGCTCCCGCCAGCGGGAGCCCAGCCGAGCCGAACGGAGGCAAGCCGGGCCGGGCCGGGAACACCGGGCCCGCCCTCTGGCGGGGCGCGGGTGCGCGCAGGGCCAGTCGCTGTCGGCAGCGGTAGCTTTCAGTTTTCATTGAGGCCGCTGGTTACTGTTTAACATCCCCACCCACGTTTCAGTTTGTTTAGTAAATCGATCTGATGGTTGGGCTGTGGCTGCTGCCCTGTCGCCATTGAGCAAAGTTAATTCCTCCCCCCGCCCCGCTCCACACACTCTTCTCCCCCTTCTTCCCTCTACAGCATATGGTAAAGACGGTGCCAGCCACACCAAACAAGTCACGCAACCCAGCGCCGGGACGCCCACGGGGAGCCGGGGGGTGCGGGGGAGGCAGGAGGCCCGGGGGATGCCGCCTCCTTGAGCTGTGACCGCGCCGCCGGAGGCCGAGGGACGGGGCGGCCCCGCCGGTAAGTTCCCGGGGGCCAGCGAGTGGCACAGCCCCGAGCACCCCTCATAGCCGGCGGGCAGCCTCGCTGGAGGCGGCAAATGTGTGAGGTGCGGACAGCTGACCCGGCTCGTGGTAAAACGGACAGCAGCCGATCTGGGGGGGGGGGAATTTAATTTTATACATTTAAAAAAAAATGTATTATTATTATTTTATTTTTCTTTTTACGTTTGGTCACGTGTCCCTGTTGTCGGCGTCCGGGGCGCTCCGAGAGCCGCGCTGGGCTGGGCGCAGCCTCGGGCCCCCGGGGCGGGGTGCGTGCGTGTCTCGGTGGCGGGAACCCGGCCCAGCCCGGGTCCGCTGAGCCCCTGGCTCCCCGTCTGCAGCCCCTGCCCCCGCAGGAGAGTCCCATTGCTGCCGGGGGGGGGGGGGCTGTGTTGGCATTTGTGTCTCCTTAGCCGTCTTTGCACCGGCTTTAGGAAGATTTTTCTAAAGACTTTTTGTTTTTGCCTCCCTTGCATATTTCTCCGCCCCCTCCCTCATGATCACCGGTGCAGCAGATGCGTTTGTTATTGTAGGGCAGCTCCTAGGAATAGCTCTTGGTGGTGGATGCCTTGGTATAGAATCCTGAGGTATTTCCCTTAGGGGGAAAATAATTATAAAAAAGTAAACCATGAAATGGGCAAAGCAAGACAAGAATAACTTTAGCTAGTCGAATCCAGAAGTGTTTCCAGTGCTTTAATAGTGTTGCAGGTGCACTGCATGCAGGGTAACTTTGATGAAAGCCAACTTTCAGATGTCACACCTGTGATAGTCAAACATCTGTTTCTGCACTCTGAAACGGAAAATACAGTAAAGCATTTTGTAAAGTAGACAGTAGGTTGCAATACCAGTATTTTAAAATTGTTTTCCACATTTTTATAAGTCAATTCCACATAGTAAACTATGGTTGTGTTAAATTGGACTTTCCTTTGTTTAGGCCTTGTACAGCGCTGCACGTATTTGATTTATTGTGACTTCTCATTCACATGACAAGGAGTAGTTTAAAGTGACATCTCCTTTGTTATTGGTGCTGAGTATGTTAAAAATGAATTAGTGAATAGTCTTACATGCTGAGAAAACTGCAAAGTGCTGTGTAATTACCCGCATTCCTTAAGAAAAAAGTTCTTCCAACTTGTGTTAGAGGCATATTAAGCATTTTTATATATGCAGGTCATTTTCAGATACATTTCTTCATATGATTTTCAAATAGTTTGGTCTTTTAGTTGTTTTTCCTTTTTATAGTATTATGATGAAGGGGAAAGGGACAAAATGTTCAGTTGTAGCTCAGTTCACACTTCTCATCCTTAAGTCTCTGAAGTACTGATTGATCCCTATCCCTGTCTTACTGAAATGCATCAGTCTGCCTAAGGCTGGCTTCATACCTATATTTAAAAAATAAATAAAATCAAGTGTAAAAAATATGAGGATGTTATCTTTTTCATGATGTTACTTTTGATATTAGCAGCTCATGCATTTGGACTGATACATAACACGAACTTTGTGTCCTCTGCACCTTGTGTCATATAACCAGAGGAATATCCCTGTTCCAAAATTTTGCACTTAGCTGCAGTAGTGTAAAACAAGAGCAATGCAGAGGTCCAGTTTGCATTTCCAAGATGGAGCATAAAAGTATTCTTAGGCAGTGTGTGGAGAAAAGCTTCAGGTGGCATTGAGCTATCATTGCTCTCTGTCCTGCACCCGCAAGGGAAGAACTCAGGAGGTACAGCGAGGAAAATGGAATTCCTGTGGCCTGAATATAATAGCCAGTTTTTTCGCTGGCCAAGTGTTACTTACTGCTAATTTGTGCAAATCTTTAAATTCTCTCCAGTCCTTAACAGAAATGTTCTAGTATAAACACCTTTGCTGTTCCCATTCCTCAAGATAAACAGCATTGCTTGGACAAATTTGAATCTGAATCAAATTCTACTTGATCCCAATGAGTTTACTGAACTACAGCAGTGCAATAAAAGAACTTTCTCCATGTATTTGATACGGTTCCTGTTTGAGATTTCACAGCAGAATTTATATGTGTCCATTTGGATTCAATACAACCAGAAATCGGTCCACACTCTCTCTTTAAGCTGTCTCTGACTGGTGTAAAAAATGAGGTCCAGCATGTGCCATCAGTGTTACCTGCAAATCTGCATCATCTATCTCTATTTCCACTGTCTACAAGAAACAAAACATGACTTTAAACAGTATTAATTCCCTATAGGAGGTCATTAATTGAAAGAGACTTCCCGAATCAAATTGAAAACTAATAATGTCATAACCTATACAATGGAAAAAATCAACTTCTTGTTAGTGGTTATTTGGGTTTTTTTTCTTTGTTTATTTGGGAATTGACTCTGTTATAACAAAAAATGATTCACATCTGATTTAAGGCTGTATTGTTGGCACCATGTGGTACTAAGCCTAGCAGACAGCGCTTTTACATCTGTCAAAGAGCAGGAGCAATGTACTCCATTTATTAATTGATAAACAGACTTTCAAGTTGGGCATCTCTCTGCCTCATTCCATAGTGATTTCAAAGTTCTGTCTTTTGCTTGTGATCTTTGAAATATTCTCTTGTTTTATTAATTTTCATTTTTTATTTAATGAAGTCATTCAGCTGTTCAGAAGTCTTCCATTTCTGTGTCTAAAACTGAATATTAAACCTGAAAACTAGTTTGATTTGGTTATGTTGTGTCATGTTGATATGAAGTATGTAATAGCAGATAATTGCATTATTCTGATAATGTAGACTACTTCAGAAAATAAAGATAGGGTTTATTTCTGTGCTAAGTAGTTACCTGTTGTACAGGGTAATATATCCTGTGCTAGAGTTTAATTCCTCAAGAGGTATTACTGCAACATCAAATAACACTGGCGGAAGGCATGGCTTTTAGGTTTTAATGTATCTTAATGAATGATGCATTACATCACATCCTGAAGAGAAAATACAGAAAATGTATTTCTAACAGATTAAGAGGTGTGAATGTCTTGCAGCAGCTTTGATTGAATCAAAGATTTTTCAGATTTTCAGTTTTAAAACAGCATACCCTAAAAACCAGGTCAGAATGTCAGAGCTGAGATCTGTCAAACTGAAAGGCTCCAACAACATTTTCAAACCTTTCTCAATTGTCAATTTAAGTTAATTGAAAATGAAAGGTCTCGCTTTCAGGATTGGGCCATTTAAATAGAAGCCTGCTGCTTTCATTTTGTAGAAGGGCAATCTCCCTCCACATACGTGTTTTTAAAAGGTTCATTCATAATTCTCCCTTCACACTTCTATTGGAAATGACAGAATTCATTATTTCAGTTCTTGAACTATTTTTCTGCAACTTGGGTGATGAATTGTATAAGATCTAGTTCATAACGTGGCACGGCAACCCACATGATTTAAAATTCTCAAGGCTCGATCTGTCCCTTCCTGGCACTTGCTTGGTGTGGGTGCAGGAGGCTTCCATGCGCATCTTCTGCCTCCTATGGAGTGGCAGGTTGGGATTTTTTAAATTTAATACTGACGAGAAAAAAGACTTGCATCCTTGCTCAGTAATTCACTAGAGGTATCCAGGCAACAAGGATATACATTACAGTCAGCAGTATACAAGGTGCTGTGTGAATTTTCCTTGCCTTGTGTTTATCTGGGAATCCAACTGCAGTAGACCTATGAAAATGGCTCTGTTTCCACTATCTATTCCTAGCATGGTTAAGTTTACTTTTAGACTTGTTTTTTTGTTTTGTTGTGTTTTTTTTAATTTGTATTTAGCACTCTTATGGAAAAGGATTTCTGAGTGTATGACAGTACCTGCCCAAACACGGGGATTAGGCTCAAGTGGGAGAGGGATATCGAGCCTCTGTGAAATGGCAAATACAGGTCAGCTTGCAATTGATAGCACATCTATGGGAAGGTTGCAATGAGAATCCCCTTTTTGAGAATCATTTTTGTACAGGGTTGCTAGGCTACACCAGCCTGGTATATGCACTTGTCTGAGAAAAAATTAGTAGCAATGTCCATCAGTTACCAACTACCTGCTTACGAAAATAGGTCTCACTGGCAGAAAGTTATGCAGATTCAATTTTCTGTTTTTATTTGCTAAACAAGGCATTTTTTATTAACTGCTGATATGTAAAGTATCAGCCCTGGGCACTGAGTGGGGCCAGTTCATACTCTCAGAACTGGTCCAGATTCTCACCACAATTACCATGCTTCTTCACATATTTCAGGCACTTTTCATGTCTCCTGCAGATAGACATTTTAATATTTTTTAAAGTTTTTTAAATTGATGAGTAAGATGAGAAAGATGATCCCTCCTGATACCACCAGTTTCAGCATCACACTCAGAAAAGTGTCTTACAGACCACGTATTTTGCTATGCCCTTCAGGATAATAACATTTATTTCTTTTGCAAGGAAATGTCAGACTGACATTATATTAGCAGAAGAAATTCTCTGAGTGGAGGTCTCTGCTCAGAGAAAGGAGACGGTGACCACGCTGTGATTGAACATTAATACACGCTCACCGTCCTCTCTCTGTGCCTGGTGTAGTTAGGTGTTTGCTTGTACCTGCTGTTTTAGTTCCAAGGCTAAAATCATGGTTTTGGAAAATGATAGAATTTTGTTCATTGAATTGCTAAATACTTCACCTGTTTGTTACTCCCTGGCTCCCAGCTGTTAAGCAAACTGAAACCAGTCTTTTCTGCAGGACTCTGGTTGCCACGCAGTGACCCTCTTAGGTGTGATGGAGATCTTGCACGTTGTTGGCTGCATATGTAGTTTCATACAGTGTCTGGGCAGTTGATCTTCAATATGTATTTCTTCTTTTGTCCACACAAAAATGGAAGTAGGCTTCTTACCTATGAATGCTGAAAACAATGCATAGCTCTTATTGGTAGATCTCATCTTGCTGGTAGATGCTGCCAACAATACAATTATGTATTATCCTTATTTAATAATATCCTTCTTTCCTTTTGGGAGAAGAGAGGTATTCCTGATTTTAATGTCCAAATCCAGAACTTTCCAGAGAAATTTACATTTTTAGAGAGGCTTTAATATATTTCAATACTTCTGACTCAGTTCATTCTTTACAGTTGTACCCTGTATTACTGGTTTTAACTTTCTTTCCTTTTTATCTGACTCTGAGTTTCAGTGACTTTTTATATTAATATTAAATATGTGATTTTAACAAGTGGTTTAGGGGATACTTACAGACAATGCTTTTTAATTTACTTCAGTTTTGAAGTGTCAGAACTTAGTATGACCTAAGTTTAAGGCAGAACTTTAGATTTGATCATAGTAAGAGGGAAAAATATGGAAAGAGAGGCAGTGAGTTTTAATATGAGACTTCACAGGATGTTAGGGGTTGATCTCTGGAGATCATCTCTAGTCCAGCCCCCAAATTTATTTTGCTGTGTTTCATTTCAGAAGCTTCTAGATAAATTCTGAGGATACAAACTAGTAACTTTAAGAGTTTGGTGTTGACATCCAAGCTTACATGGAAAACCAGGTCATTATATCAAAGATAAACCATTATTAGAAAAAAAAAAAAGAAAAAATTGAATCCTCCGCTGCAGTTTTCCCAAGGAGCAAAAAGTAGCCTCAGGATTAGGGGGAAGAAGCTTTAGTTGTAAAAATATAAAATGCATTAATCTAATTGCAGCTGTATTAAGCTAACTTTGTGAGTGGCTTTTGTTTACTTGTTTGTTGTTTACAGATTTTTATTTTTTTTTTTAAGTGAGTCAGGATGAAAAGAACTTATCTCAGTTAACATGTACTTTGCAGGGTCTGAATCTCCTTAACTGCTCATAAACAGGATGAAGTAGACCCCCAGCTCCCTGGAATTTGCAGTCAATAGTAGATTTAGAAATTAAAGTGAATTCTATGCATCAGTGAATTCAAGTCTGGTTTGAGCTTTTGGGTTGCTTTGGGTCAGCCAAATTTTTCAGGATTCATTCAGATGACTTTCTTTGCAGATAAGTAAGAGCAGAGAAGAAAAAGCACAAGTTTGCTGACACAGGTTGATGGTGTTTTGCTTCCATTTTCAGGCTCACTGAAACAACCATGGCAGCTGAGGGCATTTGCACTGCTTGCTTGTCCACTTCATCTCCCACCCCTCCTGAGGGTTACTGTCCCTATAACAGCGATGCCAGGATTAATACATGTCCTTTTCCACAGTTGAGCTAGTTGCTTAAATTGTCAAATACAGAGGTGCTTGCATGAATCTAGTAGAAGCTGAACTTCTGTGGCTGAGGTCTGGGTGTGTGCCCGCTTTGCTGTGCCTGTTGAAAAGAATAGTCAGTTCTGAGGAGAGCTGAGGCTGAAGTTCTATTTGCAGCCAGACCTCAACAAATTGTTCTGTCAACAAAATCAGTAATTTCATTTCTTGCCAAAAAGAGGAAGCTGACTGGTGGATAGATAATGGTAGGGGCATTTGTCTGCTTGGAAATAGACTGAAGGCAACTCATTTCTCATTTTTAACATCACGTTGATTAGTGGTAAATAGGAGAACAAGCAACTCTACAATAGTAATCTTTTCAATAGCAAGTCTGTAGAGACCTTTTTAATAACAAGAGGGAAACTGTGAAATTTTCAACTAACAGGCTTACATTTCAAGGGCAGGGAAATGGTAAGCAGTTTGCAGCTTCTGGCTGAGAAAGATACTCAAATTTTAACAATTTTTTCTATAAATTGTGTTAGTAAACAGCTTAATAGTGAAAATTTTATCTTACTTTAATCCAATAGATCAAGTAATTTATTTCCCAAGATATCTTTGAAGGTGACAAAGGTTAGGAAATTAAAAACACTTTCTGTGATCATTCCCAAGTCTCTACGGTGCTACTTCTACTTCTGTACCAGGGATCAAAAATGATCATTCTGAAATTGAGATAAAACTATGAATTTCAAAAATGTTGGCAGATAGAATATGAAAACAACTTTGAATGGCCAAAAGAATGTATCTTTGAGATTGCAGCAATTTTTTTTGACCTGTTATGGTCTCCTTAGCCTTGACTTTCTTAAGGATGTTCTCATTCTTTCCCTATGGTGACAAAAAGCGCAGCATTTTAAAGCAGTTCAAGTCAACAAGGTTCTTGCAAACCATCAGCAACGCAGGGAAGGTTCTGAAAAACTCTTAAAAGTACAGAAGTATTTCATTAGCTGTGGAAAGTAGTGTAGTTAAATAGTTGCAGGCAAGCTACTGTTTAGAACTGAACACACGGAATTCAGAAAGAATATGTGCTCTATGGGTTCACTGTGAAAACAGCTTGTCTGCCTTGTCTGGTAATTTGAGGTAGTCAAAGTAATTGATTAAACTTTCTTAAACATTCAGTTTGAGAGCTCTGTCCTACCTCGGACTGGTACAACTGGAAGAAGAAACTTTGGAGAGTCCTGGAATAAACTCACCACATGGTTTAGAGATCATGAAAATTAATTACATGGTGCACTTCCCTGAAAGAGTTGTATCTGCTAATGTGAGTACAGCTTGTGATCCTGGAAAATTAAAGATGCTCCATTGTTTTTAGATAGAAAAAGAATTCAACATGTCCTGTAATCCTTGATAAGTCAAAATAAATTTTTTTAGCTATTAGGAAAAATATGTGGCTGGCTAGTAGCTGCTCTTTGCAGAAATATCTTTTTTTCAGCTGGGATGCTTTTCATGTATGGTTTGGATTTGGTGTGCAGAAGAATAGAAACATCCTCGTCTTTTCTTCTTTGTCTTTATTCTAATAACACTGAATGCAAAATTATAACTCATTTTGGGTCTGACTTAATGTTGGGTGTTTGAGATGTCCCTGGTACTTGAGTCAGTGTTGTTCTATTGCAACCGCAGGTGGAATTTGTGTACATGCAAGGGTATCTTCCAGCTGGGAACATTGGGAACTTCTTACGGTGTATCTCAAGAGTTAGATACAGCATTTGGGTGCATGCATATTTTCTGTGGCTGAGAGTAAATTTGTGGATTGTATGAGTCTGCAACTTGCCTTCTTGCCCTGATAGAAAACATTTAATGCTGTTATTAGCATGTGACATGGTTAGATTCCTGTTGAAAATCAATAACCTTCCCATAAAGCAAGCCTTACATCCTTTCCTAAATTCATTTAGAGTCATTTTGTATGCCTCATTAACCTTGTAATTTAAAAAAGAAGAAAACCAGCCGCCTAATTTTAAACAGTGTATGTAATTCAGTTTTTCCAACAAAAGGGGCTGTTTATGACACTATATCTGTTAGTCTATAATACCTGTGCTTATAGTTGAACAGAGCAGGGGTTCTCATACTGCAGTCTGTCAGACACTTAGTGCTTATACACAGTGTGATGCCTACGTCGCTTTAATAGGAACTAAATGTACGCAGTAAATGCATTTCTAAAGATTCTGTGCAATCAGATCTTAGAAGCTGGGTGGTCAATGTGAATAGAAATGTTTTCCAGTTGGGCACTATACTTCAGCACAGCCAACATTTGAAGCAAAAGATCCTGAGTTCCTGATTGAAAGATACCATCTGACATAGAAGAATATTGTTGACTCATATAAAACTTCCAGAGAGTGTTTTTGGAAGTTCTTACAGCAGATTATAGTGTGAGAAAGTGTCACTACTTTTATGCATAGTTGGCAACTCCTAATGGTATTGAATCTTTAAAATTCCTTGCACTAACCCTGCAGGAATGATTCCAAATGAAACAAATGGGACGGGGCAGAGGATGACTTACAGAAAAAAACCTGAAGATAGGCATTATTTGAGTTAGAGAAATATTCAATGTCATATGAAATGGATGTGTAGCGAAATAAGATTTGCTAGGTTTATAAGAACAGTGACACCTACTTTTTTGTGTAGTGAAATTTACAACAATACCAAAGTAGATGCATCTATGCTAGACATAGATGTAAGAAAAAGAAAAAGCATTTAACAGCTGCTTTATTAAACAATTCCTACTTGTTATAATTATTTTTGCTATATTATATTATTTTTTTAAAATATGTTATTTATATATTTAATATAATTATTATATTCATTTCCAACATGCTGACAGTGTTTAGGAATTTTAAGTTAAGCAAACTGTTTGCTTATTTGGATTTTTTTTTATTTTTTTTTTAGAATAATCTCCACAAAGTAAAGCCAAAAGCAATAAATATTTCAATAGGGTTTTTTTTTTTTATTAGAGACTTAAAATAGTACTTAAAATGAAAATATAAAATTTATAAAGAGATACTGGAAAATGTGATTAATTACTCCAGGTCTTGACCAATTTACTTTTAATTTTCTGGGAACTTAACTTAGAACACCTTAGAATGATGTTCCAAGTATATCAACTTTACTGTAGACTGCTTCTTCCATTAAAAAAAAAAAAAGGTTTAGTAAGCTAAGATTCTTTTAAATTCCCTGAGCAGCTTCTCAATCCCAGGCTGATAGAGGCTTGATGGTTACTCTAGCTGTGTTGGTACCTTTGTCCAAGCAGCTCATTTAAAACTTAGTATCTGTGCACCTATAGAAGAGCAAGTATGCACATTTTTATTTAAGCAAAACTGCAAATTGTTTGACCTATATGAAGGTAAAACCTGTCTTTTCCCTTTGTTTGTTTATCTCCTGGTTTTAATGCAGCTAGCTGCCCATTTCAATCAGAATTGCCTTGCACATGCTGAGTGAACATGAGTGTGTGCAAGGTATTTTTAGACTTGAGTACTAATAAACAAGAATAGTGAGCAATAGTAATTTTTTCTGCACAAAGGCTGATCATATATGTCTGGGGTTTGAGGGTTTTTTTGTGTTTGGAAATTTGGTTTTTTTTTTGGTTCTATCAGGGGGGTTGTTTCTTCTTTGTTTTTTGTTTTCTGAGCACTCCGATGTTCTGCATTGGTGTAGATTACTTCCAGTCTACAGTCCAGTTCTTCCTTGGGAGAAGAAGTGGACTATTGTTGGAGGAAGTTTAATCTTTCTTTGTAACTTATGAGCGAGGAGCAGAAGCATATTTCTGTGTGCTGGAGGACAGATTGCAGTCTTTACATCTGCAGGGCTAGAGAGTTTGGCATTAGAGCAGAAGGAGATGTAACTGAATTGATTACAGATGAAAGTCAAGATGCAGACTTCGGTGAATATGTGTGTAGGGTGAATTTCCAAAGGCTCTTTCCAAAGGATGAAATGAAGTGACTGGCTCCCAGCACGGGTAATTGGCATGCCCAGGAAGATCACAGTTCAGACATCAACTGCTGAACAGGCCTGGATTTCTAGATGGGGGCATCTTTGAAAAGGGACAAAGTCTGCCAAACTTTACAGTGCGAGGTCTGGAATTCTGAGTAAGCCATTGCCCTCATGTTTTTTGGTTGTGTTTTATTTTGTTTTGTTTTTTAAAAGCACACGGACTATATGCCAAGGAAATTTTTATGTACAAAAATGTTTTAGGAATCAGCAAGCAGTTTGCAAGCAGATGAGGTGCAGAAGAAGAAGAAGCAGATGCTGAAATTACGAAGTATGTAATCTGTTGAGAAAGAGCAGGGAGAAGGGAGGAAAAATGAGAGATTCTTTGTTTGGGCATATATCGGGCTTTGGTGTTGTAAGCCTAAAACTTACTTGAAAAGCAGGAACAAAGAAGGAGGTATGTTAGCAGGTGTTAAAGTGTCTACAGATAAGCATTACTGAAGTTGGTCTGGTGGTTTAAGATTATAGGTGACTGATGACCTCAGGTTTGATTCTTGGGAAGTAGCAAGGTGATGACCTGGGTGAGAACAGAACAGACGGCTCAGAATTCAGCCTTACCAGAGTCCACAAAGGAAGGATTCTCTGCTTAGAAGAAAACAAAATGGTGAGACATGAAAAGCGAGTATTTTCCAGATAAAGTAGTAGCAACAGCTTTATGTTACAACATGGCAGTGGGAAAGTTGAAGGAATAAGAGAAGTGTGTATTACAAGGTGTGAATACATGTGCATGTTAGGAAGTTAATTTTAGAATACTGCAGCTTGTCTCATTCATTAGTGTTTCATTCTGTACCAGAAACACACTTCTGGAATCACATCAGGGTAAACCTGAAAAGAAAGAGGTGCTGCTCTTCAAACTCGTTGAGAAACACTAGCAATTTTTCACTGGTTTTTCACTGCAATCTAGCTTTTTAAAAGATGAGCTGAAAAAGTAAAAAAAAAAAGCTGCAATTTTCCTATGAAAAGTACATCTTTTCAACAAAATTTTTATTAGTCACAGAGAATTTAGGAACATCACTATCAATATGCTTTTATTACTATATCACTGCTATCATAATGCATGTGGGAATAATCACACCAGTTCTGTGTGCTTGCTGATTCCTTTGCTGACCAAATGTCATTTAATTAGGTTGCACTAATTTAAAATCACTGTGACAGAAGGAAAAATTAATTCCTTCTTTTTCATTAAAAAGCCCTTTCGTTGTGTAATACTAGTTTTTTTAATTCAGTGCTAACTTCCTGTGCGTGTAGTTCCTTTGAAGCAGTTGTATGGGCTTGCCTGCCTTGTACCTCAACAATGGTACAGTATGGATACAGACAATTTGATTGCAAAAGTTACTTACGGCCACCATTACATGACAAAGTATTTTCAAACCATATTGAACCTTAATAGATTCTTTACTCAGTCGTTTTAACACACAGGTTCACGTATAGTGGGTCATTTGAGCATTTATAAATGTTGCCTACATTAATGCTTTATTTCTGGTGTCTTCTAGATTTTTATTTGCAGAAAAAGCTTCATAATCCACTCCTATGTGTAAAAGTCAGCTACTAGAGCTTTCTTGGGGAGGCTCTAGCAGGTGGGGCTCTGCACAGAACTATTAAAGGCATATGAGGAGAAGAAAAAAAAATGCAGAGTTGAAGACAGTAATTGCAAAGCTTTTTAAAGGCAGTATAAGAAAGTGCAGTCAATGTCCAAAATTTTGAAACAAAAAGTTGTCACTGTCTAAATGTTTTTCAAACAGTAAGATCCTCTGCAAAAGTATAGATGAGATAAATGTAAAGGCTTTTCATGCCTTCCTGAATGCTAGGGGTGTAAAATGTCTGAGAGAAAACTCAGATGAGCACAAAGGATTTTTAAGTGCTATCATTACAGTAGATAATTACTACTTATAGTAATCATAGTTTAGCAACAGTAAATCCACCAGATGTGTGACCTTCTGCATCCCAAATTATCTAAAATATTTCAGCTGTTTTTATTTCATCTGGAAATCACTTTTAAGAAAAAGAAGTGTATTCCAGCCAATTCAGTGATTAACATTGCCAGTACAGTGTCTCTGGAATGAGGTCTTGTTTTTATTAACACTTGCTTATTTGGCAACGAGAGAGGTGAGAGCACCTTCATGTAGTTCAGCTATACCTGACAAAGCAAAATAACTTGCAGACCTTGTGAGAATGGGACCCACAGGATTGGTTGTGGTCCACTTTCTCATTTGTGATTTTCTCTTTTTCATTTTGTTTGAGATTGAATTTGAGAGAGAGCTTTGTTCCGGACAGTAGTTTATGGCAGTGGGCTGAAGAGATGAGATTTCATTGAATCATAGAACTAATACACAAAGAGAAAATATGTGAAAATTGAAATGACAAGGTAGAGTAGCTTGGTTGTTGAGGTAGATAAAATAACTAGGTTCTCAGGGAAATGAAGTGGGGATTTTTTTTCTCGAGCTGGATTTAGTTTGAACAAGAACAGTTGAGATGGAAAACCTAGACACTATAAAAACTTGATAAAACTAGAAAAAAATATTCATCCTACTTTATCCTATAAGTCCTGTGTTGAAGGAATTGTAAATGGTGTGCTCTCACAGCTCAAGGAAAGCAAACCAAAGTCCATTTTTTTTGTCAGTGTAACACAGCTAAAGGGATAATAAATATTCTGATTAGTCTGGATTCTTAAAAATTTATTTAGTATGCAACATTTCTGTCAGAACACCTAGAGATGCTGGAATGCATTGGAAAATCAGAAGTGCTCAAGTCTCTGTCTCTGGGATTTCTCTCTCTTTTTTTGTTTGTTTGTTTGTTTGTTTGTTTTAATCTCGAATAATAGTATGGTTATTTTTCTTCCTTTTTTCTTCAGAGTCACTGGGGCAAGTTGTGACTGATACAAGACAGGTGAAGTACCCCTTTGTGAACAGAAGAATAAAGTCGGCTCGATGCAGTCGTGCCGCAGCACTGACAGAGATGCACTCTTTTGAGCTGAAAAAGCTAGGAGTGCTGCCAGGGTTCTCCAGTTTCCAAAAAACTGTCCCCTCCTCTCTCATGGGCTGGAGAAGAGAGAATAATCTTGCCTTAATTTCAGTAAATCTTCCCTTAACTCTTAACAAATGCTCAGGAGAAAATGGCAGGCAGTGGCTTTGGTGGCACACAAGGGAGTGCACTGCTCCCTAGGGAATGCGGAGCTTTGTGGGGAGCAGAACAAGCCTGGGCTGAGCACCTAAGCCAGACAGTATTTCTGACTTTTTAATTTTTGATTTAGTAACTGTGAAAAAAAAATCTCAAACAAATCTCTTTGACTTTGAATTTACAGGGACTATAACGAAAGGGTCAGATTTTGTTAGTTTGCTAAGGTTTATCTGCAGAAGCGTGATTTATATTGTTTGCTTTTAAATTTCTCTGTTGCTTCCACTAGATTCCCCTTCAGTATTGTTTAAAACTACCCTGGAAAACTTATTTTCACTTTACCAAAAATGGTCAATCTGGCACAAAATAACCACACTGTCATCCTAGAACTTTCAGACCAGTGAGGAAGCTTAATGTAATGTGTTTCTCCTGAGCTCTTCTCTTGCATAAACAAATGCTGACACCTTCCACTATTGTTTCTCCTGCTTTGCTGCTGGATAAAGTCTTACATTGACAGCAACCATAATTTAGAAGTATATATGGAGCTATACAAAAATATATTATGGGAAAGTTTAAAAGCCAGTAATATTATTTACTGACTTCTAACCTACCCTACATCTGAGGTTCACAAAAGACCCCAAACTGGTCTGAACCATTACTATGTTTTTCATACATTACAGTGATGCTTGTTGGACTCATGAGACTGAACACTGCTTGCTGCTGTAATAAAAATGTAGCCTTTGCTCTAGGATCTTTAGTGCTTGCTAAAGTATTATCAGTAAAGTTAATATTTCTACTGCAGATCTGACTTTCACAGCCTCTTCTTTATTTGCCAAAATAAATCAATGATTGGCTTAATTTCCCACATATAGAGTTGTCTAGCAAATGTACGTTACATTTTCAAAAACAGTTTACTCAATCTACATATATGCCAGGTTGACAATATGCAAAGAAAGGAAAACTTTTTTTAAAGTATTGTAGTTTGTCACTTTTTACAACTTACAACACTTAGTTTTATTTTGAGTTGTGTTTTAGTTGGGTTTTTTGTTTGTATGTTTTCTTTTTCTTATTTTGTTTAAATTAATTTGTTTGCCTCTACTTTGGGAAAGCTACTGGCTGGATGTTTGGAGGTTTTAAGTAAATGTGTTAGAGGAGGCTAATGCTTAACTTAGATGAGCCATGTAGTATAATCAAGACCTATCATGTCCACTGTAACGATCACAGTCTCTATAATAAATCAACTCAACATTGCAAAATAATGCTGAAGTTTGATGTTTTATTTGCTGATGATATTTTACTAATCCTGTTCCCCCCCACAGTTCTTGCTGCCACCTGCTGAAGTGCCTTTTTGTTTGATGTTTAGACCTGGCCCAAAGGAACTTGTCTGGAAGTCACTCCTTTGAGTTCTTTGGGGACAGCTGGTTATTTGTTAAACAACCAAATGGGACTGCCAAGTCCCTTCCTTAAAAAGTGAGAAGTTAATTAATCACCATAGTTAGAGCAAGAGGGTGGTGAGGGATATTTAATACGAGCAAGAAGAATGATTGCTGTAAAGAGATAGGTAGGTTGACTGGGGTAGTATCTTCATTAAGTTTACTTTCTCTTCCTTACAGACATCTTAGACACAAACAGCTCTGGTAGTTTCTCTGTCTTCCTGCCTTTAATATCACATTGCTGTAGTTTTGGTTGTACTGCAAAGGCTAGAAGTAATGTGTACAATGATTACACGTGACAGACGATGTGTAATCACTGGGAGAAACTGATTAAGGAGTGTGACACTTCTGCTAAAGCTGCTCTGGGCTTCACCCCATAAACTTGACCAGAATGGTATAGTGAAACTCCAGTTTCATACCAGCTATTTTTTTTATGGAGTACTTTTAGCTGTGTTTGACAATTAAACCTTTTGAAAGAAGACTTCTACTGCTTTGTTCCATAGCAAGTCTCTCCAGAATTTTAACTTCATTTTCATATGTACATATACCCACATTATGTGTATACCTAGATAGAAATCTATGCGTGTATATTTACATTCATAGATATATATTTCAGTAGGATTGAAAATACAGTGGTCATTTTTCAGTAATGGAGGAAGGTGCAGTCCTTAACACCAAAACATTTGATGAATGTTCTCAACTGAGTTAAGAAATGAAGTTGTTTCTACAGTTAGCTTGTATTTATTATCAAAACTGTGGGGCTTTCCAGTGTCAGGACACTTGATGGGTGGATACTTCTCAGAAGAACAGAGGACTTATCAGTGTTTGCTTAGGATCTATTACATTCTCAGCCATAAAAGTAGCTATGCTGTCTATAGCACTCATAAATCTTCACCTAGTCAAGGCAACTGTCTCTTTCTTCATACAAGTTTGTATTTAAAAAAATGAGCATATTTCATAAAGCAATTATAATCTTAAAACCTCTGACTTTGTAATTGCTGGTCTTGTAATAATTCAGTTTGCAAAAATGTCCATATAACACCAGCCCTACCCCAAAATCTCTGCTCTTACAACAAAGGAATTGCTTGGGCACATACTCACCAGAGGGCACTGTTACACATACTCTCACAAAGAATTTTTCTTTTGGTGAAAATTGTGCCTGGTTTTGGAAGAAATGGTCTGTTGGTGTTAGATTTTGATGCACACTTTTCTTAGGTGAGCTGTTGCTAATGAGGTGCTTCTAACTGTTTCGGTCTCTTTGTCTTGGTAAAGTACATTTTTCTTACTGAGAAGTGGCCACTGCTACCAAAATTGACATTCCTGTGGAGGGCCCACCTTTATGTGTGTGAGTGACTACATTATGCCAGGCTCTATTTGTGATTTACCAAAGCTAATCTTTAGATTTTCATAGAAACAGCAGCAAAGGGGCAAATAAATTTCTGTTGTTCATTTTTATTTTTATTTTTATTTAAGGGTCAGGTAATATCAAATAAAACCAGTATTTGAGTTTTAGATAATTATTATGTCTGTTGTTTATTAATTGCAATCATGTTCTTAGGCCATATGATTACAGAGGGCATCTCTATCTACACAGTTACACAGATTCGTGTTATTATTGGGTGAAAAATGGTAGTTGAGAAAAACTAAATAATGGTCAAGTGTATGCTTCATGTATGCTTCAGGCTATATTTTATTGTGGAAATAGGCTAGTTTTGCCAGATGTCTTAAGACAATTCTTATTTCAGTGTCTTTTTTGTGTGATGATGTGTTTCCTGAATTTTTGTCTTTTTCATAACTAAAGATATTTAAAGTTCTCCAGTGTCTGATCTTTTGTATGTGCATTTTTCCTTCACTTTGGTTTAGTATTAATGAAACCGCAGAAATTAAATAAAATGCAATCATAATAATAAAAAAAGCTAAACAAAATGTTACCACAAATTAATTCAAACACATTTTAATAACTAGATATTTTTATGCTGACTGTGCTCCATAATCTATGATTTGTGAACTTCAATGGCTTTTTTATCACAGAATGGATTTTTTGGGTCTTAGGTGGGTCCATTATCAGTGTTCTGTTTGGCAGCAGCTGCAGAGAAAGTCTGAGGTCACTGGGCTGCATTTGGGGTGACCAGGAGGGAGGTTGTTTCCTGTGGTGGTGTGGGAATTATCTGTAGGGGAGCAGGAGTTGAGGAGCCAGGATTCTTCTAGCTCTACCTTAAATGCTTTCTTTCTCACTGGTTCAAGTTTTCCACATTAGATTCTTGCAGGTAGTACTGGTAAACCATGCATAACTTAGACACTGTTCACAAGTAGGGAGGTATTTGAAGGTACTACTGTTTCAGCTATCTTTTTACAGAATGATTCATATTTGCTAATCTCCCTTACTGTTTTGTGTCTGTTATGTCAGCCTGTATTCCTGTATCAAAGAAACAAAATATAATGGAAGATGGTAAACACCATGAATTTTTAATTTTTTTTTCCTAAAATGGGCTGTAGATGGTGTCTAGAGAAGTTGTGTGAGGTCAGTCCAGAAGAAAAATTAAAATAAAGAAGAAAATAATTTTTGCAGTGGGAGTGCACACCATGTGAGCTTGCAGTTCTTTCAAGGAATCACTACATATAGGGAAAAGGGTATGATATTGACAGAGGTGTGCCTCAGTGGACCTCCTCATGTTGTGTGCTCCCTGGTCCCTGATTGTCCTGAGAAAGAAAGCAAGCAAATGCCATAGCTCCTCTCCTGCTTGATGAGGCCAGTGAGAGGAAAGCAAGGGGAATGGTGCCTTTCCAGACATCATCTCAATACAGTATGTATGAAAGCTGGGGCATGTTGGGCTTAGGAGCGTTGAAGAGCTTTCTGCTTCTGATTTTAGATGTTGTCACAGTATAGTTAATTTTCCAAAAAGCCTTTCCAAAAAGGCACTTAAAGAAACAAAGTTATCATGGGAGAAGATGAAAGGATTTTTCCTGGATTAATGATTGTTTAATAGATAGAAAACAAAGGGTAGGAGTTGGTTTAGGTATAAGGTTAGCTTTTGTAAAGAAAGGAAATTGCTAGCGAAGTCACATAGATCTGTCTAGATAAACACATATTCCTAGAACTTACTCCTTTTATTCATGTATTCATCAGGGCTTCTTAAAAGCCCTTCTTGAGGTTCCAAAGTTTGTTGTTGTCACAGACACAGAGTACATCATCTAGTGCATATCCACATGGTGAGTATTGTTTGTGGACCTGGTAACCCACTGAAAAAGGTGAAAGAGAACTTGCAAAGATACCCTCTACACTTCATTTTAGTGTCAGTCAAGATGGCAGCCATCACTGATCCAGTGCTACTGGACAGGTTTTTGTAACTATTTCAATAGCTTTGGGTAAGGAGCAGGGTCCTAGTGAGCACTGTTGCTTTTGCTTCTTTTCTCCACAAACTCAGCACTGGAAATCTTATAAAACAGATGTGTTAAGACAGTCAACAACACTGAGTTCGTGGGACTTCTAAGCATGTCACATTCTTCTCTATTAAATGTTTTGTAATTTCTACTGATTTTTCATCAAGCCTATTTGATTATACTTAGTGCAGCGTTGATACAACGTGCTTGAATTGCTGTATCAGTTGAGCTTTGCTAAAATAAGTCACATGTGAATTGTAGGCCATTATCTGTCATTAAGTCATCTAGAATTTCATGGTGAACTAAGTGCTATGTATAATGTGTGGTTTCTCAATTGGTGTTGGTTGTGTTGTCTGTAGTACAGTCATACTCAGTTGAGGTACATGGAAAACAGTTTTAGGGAAAAAATTTAGTTAATTTCAAATATAAAAATTCTTTTAGTTATTTCAGTTGTTTTAGAGGCATTTAAATAAAAGTTTCTCAGGTATTTATTTTAGACTTGCTAGTTGCATACATTTCCCATGAAATTCCTATTCAAGAGGAAGTAAAAAACAAACAAAACAAAAAACCAAAGTTTGGCTCTTTTTTCAGTAGTTGTCTACCAGAAAAAAAATGTATTTTCAAGTTAATCAATTGCTATTTATGCTTTCTGAGACTTTGTGTCATAAAAAAGATTTCATGTTCACCTGGAACTGAGCTCTAAGGATTGGCTGCTAGTATTTATGATTGCCTTACTTATTTATAGTTACTTTGCCACTGATGAGCTTAACACACAAAAAAAAAAAAAAAAAAAAGGTCTATCCAACTCTTGGCAACTCACTTCTTTAGGGAATACCTTGGTCTAGGGTCAGATTTTCAAAGAGGTTCATGCATCAAAAGATGCAAGTAGATATCTAGTGAAATACAGCTTACTTATCCTATGCTTTGTCTGTGAACTTATCATCCTATCTGTCAGCAAAAAAGGAACACGGTCTTTAAAACCATCAGAAATTGTTGCAGTTGCTGGTTCTCTTGTTTTGAAGATGATGATAGGGTGAATACTGTGGCTATGTGTGTGTGTTTAAGAGGGAATCCTCTTCGGGTTGGAAAAGTCTTTGTACAAGATATCTCTTCTTAATGCCAGTGAACTTTTCCTTCCCTCTTTTACTCTTTCGGTTGAAAATAATGCTTTTCAGCATGCTGGTTCCCAACAGGGTGAGGCCAGCCACTTTCAAGAGCTGTGGGTTGTATTACAATGTGTATTTGCACCTCGAGGTGCCTGAATACCTTTGAAAAATCTCTGCAGCTCATTTTTAGGGAGGTACTTATTCTCTCTGTGGTTTGTGTGTGCTTCTCATTACAGTTTGTCCACTAATGTGTCCACGTGGAGAAGTTGAGTTGTAAGCAGGTTTAAGATCTCTCTGTTCATCACCTTTTTTAGTGTTTAGAACTTGTGGGGACAGAACAAATTCTTTCCCTATGAAAAAAAAAGCAGTAGTCTGGTATATCTCATTATTTCTTCTAATTTCTTTGTGTTTCATCTCATCTCGCCATGTCTCATCATCTCATAATTTTATTTAGTTTCCTGAAGACTTAACTACTTTTTGTTTTCTAAACTATGTCTTGCAATAATTAGTGGAATGTTTCAACTAAAATTAATGGCAGCCTATAAACTATAATGGCAAAACATAAATTTTTTATGGCATAAACAATTTGCAGTTTCCCTTTTATGGCATAAAACAACTGCAAAATTTCTTTTCTTGGTCTGAATAAAATTTTATTATCTTTTGTCAGGCTTTCCTTCAATCCATAATCTAGTTCTATATTTCTAGTCTTAAATATGAGACTTAGATCACTTTCTTCACAGGCTCACTTGAAGGAAGTGTCCTGACTGATATACCTGTTTTTAAGAACGAAAGGGATTGTATTCTTTGTCCCCTAGTCCTGTGTAGGAGATACTGCATGTTGCTATTGTTTCAGATGTAGTCCTGCATTGTAATAGTTTGCACATTTTGTGTGTGGATTTGGTTACTGAGTAAAATACTTTATGACTAAATTCAGTTAAATATTGGAAGTTTATTGTGTGATCATATTTGTTTAGATTAATGCACATATGTTGGAAAATCAAGAGGCGTGGCTTGATAAAGCAACAATCTACTAACACTACTGGTTCAATTAATATAATTTGCTTTTGTATACCTCCAACAAGCAGTGGTTTCACTGGTGAACTTGTCAGAATAACTGGTAAAAGTCTTATGCTCATTAACATAGGAAAATAATAGACTAATAAATTAGATTGAAAAGGGTAAAGAAGAAGAGGACTGACATGAAAGGGTAACAGAATGAAAAATTTCAGGAGCTTGAGTGACTTGTGAGACATGATTAATCTCATCCAGAGGTTGTAAAAAAGCTGGTTGATCATTCTGCTCTTCACTAGTTTCAAGTTCACAAAGAGAAAAATCATTAATCTTGTTGGCTATCTGGGCAGGTGGACTACACAGTGCTGCAGCTCTGCACCTAATATATTATTTCATAGAGAAGTGAAGAACTGGTAGAAATTGAAATGAATATAAACATGGATTAGCTGTTGCATCTAACTATCTTAAAGCAAGGTAGAAAATGTTTTAAGTGGCTAAAGTTTTAGAGGTCTTTATTTTTTCTTAATTTTGATTATGATTTTTTTCATATTCGGATTAAGTAACATTTTGTTGATTTTGAGAACCAGCTTGCTCCATCTGTTTCTCATTTTTCAGAGCCATTATTTTGTGGATGCTTTTTCTGAAAAATTTTATACAATTAACCAAATTTTTAACCTAGCAGTTATCATTTTTGTCAGGTATCTCTGACAATACTACTCTAAAGACTAAAGAATTAGTATGGTGAATGTTTATAGAATTCTGGAAGTTTCCATCTTAAAAAATCCTGACTTAAATCTCTTACATCTAGATTGATTTGAATTTTTCAACTCTTTATCTTATTAACAGATTTCCTTAAAGATAATTGTGTTGTATTTAAGCATGGCTTTTTCATAAAACTGTCCCTAAGACAAACTATATAACCTTCTCTATGTATACAAAAGTTCATTGTATATGTGTAATGAAAATTGTAATATAAATCTGTAGACATTATTTTTTTCTGCATATTTTGTTAATTTATTTAGTGTCCAAGTAAATTGACATTGATTTTCATTCTGGAAAATAAAATTGTAACTATTAATGTAAATATATTTGCTTATCCAAGACTTCAGTGCCAGCTTTTGCTATTAAGATTAAGTAAAGTACGTTAGCCACATTTTAACTATGAGTTCTTACAATAGTTTAAACATGTAAGTAAACAAGCCACAGTATATATAGGCAGTGAATTTTATTTTTTTTAAAAGGTCATCTGTTTAAGTCAGCTACAAATCACTTTCTTTTCATTGCCAGTCAAATCTCATTGCCACTATTTATGTTATGAAAGTTCTATTTAAATATATTGAAAATGTGTTTTCAGTTTTTTTATTACTGGATAATTCGGACCCCATTATTGACACTGTTTCCTGATTTATTTTTATTTTTGTTATTCAGAAATGTCTTCTAAATTTAGGGAGGCATAAAGTTGACAAAGAGCTGCACATGTTGTTTCAGCCCTTTTCCAATTGCCTGACACTTTGTCAAGATTGTAAAATTATGTAGCAGAGAGTAAAATATGGATTAAACAAAATTCAATCATCCTGAAAGGGCCACTGTTTTGTTTTGCTTTTCTCCCATTATTTTCTTTGTCTGTTTTTTTTCCTTGATCTATCCATGTTTTGTTCTCCCCTGCTTTTAGGCAAAATGATGTGATTTATACACAGTGCTTTACTTTGGATCCTGTCTCAATGAAATAATTTAACACATAGCTCTTTTTTATTGTGTCTTTATTTCAGCAAGCCTTTTTTTTCTTTTTCCCCGGAATACCATGCTCTTTGGACACTCGAGCATTCCAATGAAAAGGGGAATTTTTCCTCACTTTAGTTTTTGATCAACTGTTCTATTTGAAGTTTGAAGAATGTTGCCAAGCTATGCGTGCTTTCTACGTATCCCATGCGCTTGCTTCTGCAAACACAACCTGTTGTATGTTTTTCTTACAGTATTAATGCAACATATCAACATGTCTGGGCCACATAATTTATTTGTTCTGAGTGGTTGCTAGTTTATGGCTGGGCTTCCATGTTTGTGCAGCTCTTCCCAGTTTGAATGAGTTCCCAGAACTCACAGAAGAGGAACAAGCCACTGCTGAAATCTGGAGTAAAAACTATCTTGGACAAATGGCTATTCAAAAAATTCTGGAGAAGGTGGAAAGAGCAATAGAACAAACAATGCAAAAGGTGCATCATACACAAGGAGAAATGCATGTTAATGCACACACATTTATTTAAAAGAAAATTTCAGATCTTTTTTTTTGGACTGAAAAAAGAAGGATTACAAAGGCCAAGCCTTTTCACATTGCTTCAGTAAATGTAACTTCAGGTATTTTATGAACACCTGTTATGAAGATTTTAAAGAAGACAAAGTCTGATAACATTTTAGTACAATGTGTTAAGAAAACCAAGTTTCCAGATTAAGAAATGTTACAAGTTTTTGATCCTAAAAAATTGTTCCATAAAATAAATTCTCTAGTTCCACTAGTAGCCTAAATACATGTTGGTTTAATGATACATATATTTTTTATGCTAAACTGATTTTTATATTTGGGAGTCTAATTAAACAAAGTTACAAAATCAAAGATAAAAGATTGAAAAGGAGCTAGTGGGACAGCTTTTTAGTGGGCTAAAAAGAAAGAAACATTATAAAGAAAAGACATAGACATACGTGGCATCTAGGTAAGGTGAAAGTAAGTGACTCTGCAGACTTTTTACATGACAAAAAGAGGCAACTCTAAAAACTAAAGCTTATTAATGTTCACAAATACAGAAAAAGGCCAACTAACTAGAGGTGTTAGAAAGCTGAAATCGGAAATACACAAACTGAAACAAAGTTTCTGTATTTTGGCTGTAACTTTAATTGTGATTATGACCAATAACTGGACTGGGATTGGCCATTTTTAAAATAAAATAGATCCTTCTGAAGGACAAGCAAGTGTTCTTGGTCCACATTAGAAAAAACTGGATCAAATTGCATTTTTCTTTGTTATTTAGAAGTCAGTGTAGACTATCAGAATGTCCCCTTATGGGAATTATATTTTTTAAAGCTTCTTGCAGAATAATATAAATAGTGAAGTAAAGAGAGAGGAAACTCTTCATGAGCCACTAATAGATAACTATATCTCATTAAATTAAGAGCTGTGGTATTTTAAAGGAATGTATTTTAGATGAATGTAGAAGTGATTGTAAAAATAATCGAAATATACTATAGTTAGTATATCTTAAAATTGACTACTAGTCAAGTATTTCAAAGAGAGGAATGTCTGATTTGGCATCAGATTCACAAGTACATAGTTATGTTTTAAATACCTTTCTCAGTACTAAGGATATGTCTTCAGCCTTATCTTAAGCAACAGCCACAAAGCTGTGTATGACTGCCTGATTTACTCAGTGCATTCAAAGATGGACACATATAAACACATTTTAACACAACCTTGATGCAGTTACATGAATTTTGCCTCACATTTAGCTTGCATCCAGCCAAGTCGGCGTATGGGCAGTGGAAGTGCAGCCCATGATGTCCACTTCTTCCACCTTTCTGCCTCCCAGAGTACCCCTTCAGAGTATTGCTCTGAAATAATCTGGATTTGGCCTGAATTTGCAAACTTTTTTTTTTTTTTTTTTTCAGAAAGCAATTTTTCTTTCTCTAAGGGTGTTTTTTGGTTCAGTTTGGGTTTTTTTGCATAATTTGTGTGAAGTGGGCTTAAAACACTAGATATAAGTCTTGAGAGTAATGATAACCAGGTATTTGAGACAGGAGAATTAGTAGCAGCTCCAGGTGTCACTGGGTACGAAGGTCTCCATCATTAAGGGCCACAACTAAATAAACATTCTGGGATATGATTGCTTTATTACTCTTTGCTCATTTTATGTTGTTTTACTGCCTTACTAATGGCTATAGGCTTAGGTGTGTAAGGGAGTTCTGAAAATGTACAACTGAAAGGAGATGTATAAAAAAGTATATGCTTCCCGTAGAGATTTTAACTTTTCCTCATCATGCATGATGGAGAGACTAATTCATCTTGCATAGAGGGTAGGGAGAGAGGCACAGAGGGAGTTAAAGAACAGACCCATTTCTAGGCTTCATCCTCACTTTAGCAGAGGTAAAGATTTTTGTGTGTCTTTATACTGGCCCCAGTGGGAGAGGCTGTGTCATTACAAGTAATGCTTTTTTCCTCCACAATTAGCCAGTGTGTTTCTGATCCAGTGTCTACGTGTGAAAATATGCAGAAAATAATTAATTTTATATATTTAACTATTGAATAAAACACTGTTATTTCTGATAGTGCCAGAATCAATCTGGTGTACCGGTGTAGCAGTATCACTTCTGAGGACAAAAATACTGATGGGCTAATAATTTTACTGCTTTTTATTTGCATGCACTGCAGTTTACAAGATCAATAAAAATGTAGCACCTCAGCAGACCTACCATTTAGACTGTAAGAATCTCTGTTCTTGACTAAAGTACAGTTGTACCTAAATAAGGGGAGCTAGTTTCTTCACTGGTGTCTAGAAATGATTTTCTTTGATTTCAGTTTCTTCCAAAAGGAAGAATGATGCATGATCCATGAGGTTGCTGGTAAAGTAAAAAGAAAATTGAAGAATGCTGTGGATATTTTCTTTTTTTTTTTTTTTTTTTAATAGGGAAAACTAAGCATTGCATGCTATTACTGAATCTTAATAGCAGGGAGTTAGTTTTGTATGCAGAAAAAAAATGTTGTCCTTAAGAACTTTGTGAGTGGCCAGTGTATGTTTTGTTTGTATTTAAGAATTGCTCATAAATGTTCAGACTTCATATATATAAAAGCTTATAGAATTAGTTGGTAGCACTGACCTAAATATACATAAAACAAGAAAAGATAGTGACTGCCCAGCTAAAGCGTAGCATTTAGAAGTGCAAATCACCCCAGAAAGTCAGTGAAGCTCACTTGCAGAAGTTGTAAAGTAGTTCTCAAGGTTACAACAAAACGTCCTTTCGTTTCCTTAATGCTTTCATCCTTCTTGAAACCCTCTCCACATAGTCAAATCAAACTTATTTTTCTTTCAGGCTTTTCTACTACAAATCCTGTTTTATTATGTAGTTTACCCAGTGCCTAAACATTAGAGTCATCCAAAGAGCAGGGAATCTTTTATTCATACGCTTCTATGTCAACAGTTCCGCAATCTTAAAAACCATTTTGTCTCTTATTCCCTATATGTAATCCTTCCAGATAGTATTTCAAGACATTGTATAAATTCTATGCTGTTTTATTCTACAAGCAGAAGAAAATCTGGCATCAACATTGTCTGGTGACTTAAGCATTTTCTTGAACTTTCTTTAATCTTCAGAAATGCCTTTGTACCTTGAGTGAAAGCACTGTTTTCTCAGCCTTTACAATATAAATAAGAATTTTTTTAGGAGCATTGTTGGTTTGCATTGCAGGTAGCTTAGCATTTATTTTACTCCTGTTGGTTGCAGGTATCTAGAGGTGAGGATGGAAACACACCCAAGGAAATTATCCTTCCTTCATCCATGTGTGGAGAACTGAAGCTCCCTACTCTGTTGATTTCTTTTTTTGAATGTAAGTAAAGTTTTACTGCATGCTCCAGTAATCTACTTTCTTGATAGAGACAATATCATTAGTAGTTCTATGTTGCCACACCACTGTCTCAGAAAAAGATGGCCTTTTGGACACATAGCTATTGTAAAGGTCGTATGTTCCTTAAGACCACCTGAATACCTATGAATTTGTAGGGATTGGTGGTAGGCTGGGAGAAAGTATGTACACCCAATTTTTGCCAATTATGCTGTTATCACAAGACTGAGTGGTCCTGAGTGGTCCAGACAACTGCTCTTATAATTACTTTCTTCAGTTGTCCAGATTTCCCAGTATCTTTCTGAGAAAGACAGACAGAAGACCAGTGACCACTAGTTTCTTCATCCTTTTTTTTTAAACTGGTATGCTTTAATCAGCTAATTAAGGACTTCACTTCAGCATCTATTGACCTTGAAAACTCAAAGAATGTGAGTTTGAAGGGACATCTAAGCAGAATTAAAGAATTACTAAATTTGTAAACTACATCTAAGATCAAGTCCAGCTTATGAACTAGCACCACATCAGTTAGACCATAGCACTAAGTGCCAGATCCAGCCTTTCCTTAAACACATCCAGATCATCTAGTCCATCTCTCCCACTAAAGCAGGATCACCTAGAGGACGTTACACAGGACTGCATCCAGGTGGGTTTTGAGTATCTCCAGAAGAGGAGGCTCCACAACCTCCCTGGTCAGCCTGTGACTCTGACTCAGTTCTGAAGGATTATGTTTTTTCCTACTGATTTCATTAGTCTTTGAGTGGCAGATATTTTTCAGTTCTGGGCCTTAAGTATACAACACCTGAAAAAAATCCTTTTCCCTTTTTCACTTTTTTAAGTGAATTCTACAATGAATGTTTCTCTGTGTCCCCCAGTGAACTCCATGATTCGTGTTTCTTCCTACTCAGCAGCAACTCACGTATTTTGGATTCAGTCCCACTTGGTTCATCAGAATGATTTTTTTCACATTTTCCCTCTTTAATTATATAACACCACTTTAGTTCAATTTGTGCAAACATTCTTTGGACTTGTTACAATTTGATTTTCTGTCAAGAATAGTTCCAAAGAAGAGAAAATGATGGGCAGAGGAGATGATGATGGTATATATCTTATTTGCAATTCTAATAACAGCTTTGTGAATTTGAACACGTTAGTAAAGAGCACTTCACTCAAGTGCACATTAATGCAGAACTTGCTAAACATGCCTAAGAATAATGCTACTCCAATCTGGGCAAATTAGACGGATAACATCATTTGCAGCAGTTGTTAATTATGTATCAGCTGCAGTCACAGCATAATTCTGTTAATTGCTTATCACCCTAAGGTTAACTTTCTGTCATTTATATGTGTTTAATTCATACTTAAAATAACACACTTAATATTGTTCACTGACCACTTTGAGAAAAAATACTCATGATGCAAATATTCAGCAATATAAGAAGAGGTCTCCTGAGTTATCAGCTCGGCTGATGTCACCACCCCATATAATACCTTACATAAATTTCTCTCCATGTCTTAAAACCAGATAGGTTCCTCACCTCAGCTGCCTCATGAAGGTTTGTTACAATGCCATAACCCTGTCATGTTTAGAAGCCTTCCACTTGCCAGCCTTTCTTCTTATGGCAGTATTGCTTTATTGCCTAAATACTTCTTTTTTCTTCCTAGTGCTGACCCTGCATCATTTGTAAGTAGAATAAGCTCTCACTTTGCACTTTCCTGAGATGGGCAAACCAACTCCTTTTAGGCACCGTCTGTAAGGTGTACATTCTTGTGCCCTGAATGTGGCTGTACCCTGAATGGGGTAGTTCTTAACACCCTGCTTGTGCAGATGGATGGTGAAATGCTGTTCCCTGTTGGATGAATGACAGCAGAAAGTGTAGGTGAGTTCTGATGGCTCTGAGCAACGTGTCCAGAAGTTGGAAGCAACTGGCTGACTTCTTATTCTGGCTAAGTGTATAAATACGGCAGTATTTTAATGAAATCTGCTTGAGACGGCTAGTTTATCTTTGCAAACAAAGTCCATCATGTTAACTTAATCTATGTATACCTAAAAAAAATAAGAGAATGCTGTAGTGATTGAGTGAGGAGAGGCTAGACTGGCTGGAGAGACGCTCTGCTGAGAAGTATCAAGGGGGTTGGTAGCAGTGCACTCCTCAGACCAAAGGGGACACACTTTGCTACAGTAGTATGGTAGTCACTTTAATTCTCTTCAGTCCCAGAAGTTAGCAAAGAACCCAATGTCCTGTTTCACCTCTTTGCTCTTCACTCAATGAAAAATATTACTTCACTTATGTCAAATACAACTGCTTGCAACAAATATATTGCCTTCCTATCTTTTTTAGGATTTAGTGATTCTGAAGAGTTTGAGATTTCAAACTTACTAATTCTACCACACTTCCTAGGAATGCCAAGCTAGGCATGGTTGGATTTTATTTTTTTTTAAATTTATTTTTATCTGTTCTTCAAAGACAACAATACACACCAATGCTGTAGCTTTTTTATATCTTTTTCCCCCAAGAGCACAATGCAAATCAAATTAGATAAGCCCCATCAGTCTTAAATTAGAAAATATTTATCATGTTTCCTATCCCTAAAATTTAATACATGTCAAAAAAGCATAATAAGTTTCAGTGTTTTAGTTGTACTTATTCAAAAGCTCATGTAAGGCCAAGTTTTAGCACGTTGTCACATTTTTATTAAACCAATCAGGACATTCACTTTGAACAGGCAGTGCTAATATTCTCTTTGGTGCAGCAATTGCACTGTTGCTTCTGGGTCAAATAGTCTGCTACAATAGTGCCTCTAGCTCCAGACCTTATATTACCTAAAAAAGAAAATCCTGTTACCTGTATTTTTTTCCTTCATCTGCAGATTCAGAAAGTTTTCAAATGACTAATTTGTTGTGCATGTAATAAAACCTTAACATTAATGTCTAGGATACACCCACTAGTTACTTTTCATCACCTGTCTGAGTGAAGTCATCTTTGTTTCCTTGCATGCCACCACTACTGACTCAGCCTTTCTGGCTCCAAAATAAATTTGTTCTGTGGTTCTTTCCATTTCCTGCTGTAATTTAGCTTTGTTTTGGAAGCTGAAGGACTGATTTTTCACAGGAAGCAACTTTTGCTATTCCTAATCAGCTAGGAATATTCAAATGCTAGTGTATTTTAAATGCTGATGTATTTACAAAGCTTACTGATAAAAAGCAGACTGTCACCTTAGATATATTCTTAGATATATTCTTAGATAATGTCTCATTAAAACAATCTTACTTGGAAGGTGGATCAGTTTTAGGGAGTGAGTGTTGCCAGTAGAGAGTACTCTGATTTCTACAGAGTACAGTTTACAGTTGCTTTATCTCAGATGCAAATATGTCTGTCTTTTCCACGTTGTTTTGAAAAATCACCAAAATGTTGGAATGCAGCACTTTTGTGTAGACCTGAAAATAAATAGAGAAGTTTAGTTGTGATTTCTCCTTTTGTTCAACACAGACTTTGTTAATGCAGCCTGATTTGTAATGGAAAATTGTTCCTGTGGCTGTATCTACACTGTGGGTTAAGTTTATCAACTGCACCTGTGACTATCTTTCAAAGTTTTCTCTAACCTGCTCTTAAGATAGTGTTTATGTAGAACTTCATAGGACTGCTTCTCTCATAGCTGCCATGCCTGTGAATTTTTTTCTACTCAGCTTGATCAGTGTTCTAGCTTTATTAATCAGGGAGATGCAGCCCGCTTTATTCTTTGAATATTTATCATCAACTTTGAAAAGGGATTTTTAATTTTGAACTTAATAAAATTCTTGTTAAAAATATGTTGGAAGAATATATGTCTATTCCCACCTGTAAGCACACCCAGTATGTGTTCAAATGAAAAGATAACTAGTGGCCCATTGCAGATTGGATCAGTATGTGGACAACAAAGAACAGACTTAAGCTCCTTCTCCAGGTTGTACCATTTTATGTGCACTGGGATTGGATTTTTTTTCCTTGCACTTACTATAGTGATGATTCCTCTGCCCAAATAGACATCAGCAGTCCAGAGCCTTACCAATTCTTAGGACAGCCCTGGTGTTTCTATTTTCAAGAAGATACTGCTGTTTGTTTGCTCAAATCAATAATTTTTTTCTTCTCATAGGGAAGTCAGTATAGTAATTTAATGTGAAATTTCTTGGTTTATGACCGAGGGTAATGGTTTCTTTGGCCTAATTTGGGGTTTTAGAAGCTTGGTATGGTTGGGTTTGGTACATTTTACAAGCTAGATTTTCAGCAGTACTGAATCCCATCATACATGATTGTTCTCAGAGTAAAAGAATCCCTTGGAAATCAGGGTATTTTAAATGCATGCTCTCCATGCATTGGTTGTCAAAAAAATCTTTGTACTTATTTGATGCTTAAAATCAAGATTTGGTTTTTTTGTTTGGTTGGTTCGGTTTGGTTGGTTGTTTGCTTTTTTACTTTAAAGAGCAGATGCAAATATTAGAACAGGATATATGCCTTTATGCTTTCGTGTTCCATTCGGGTAGTCTTTTGAATTTTCTGTATCTTTGCCACAAGTTCAGTTTAAACTTGCAGTCTTTAACACACTCTTAACTGATTTTTGTAACAGTAAAAATGAGGGAAGTCAAGCTAAGCATAACCACACCAATGTCTTGGAAGAGTTAAGCCAAGTGTGTTGACACAACGTTCTTTCTACAGGAATGTGATGAGTCAGTTTAGACTCTAGTTAAAATTTTTAATTTTAGACAGAGTAACTGAGAATAATGGGACTTGTCTGATTGTTCAGTTATTTAATTGGTCTTTTACGTAGGAGCAAGAGTTACAGAGTCACTAGCATTACTAGAGACTAGATCATGGACAGAAGTGTACTGAGTTTGCTTTGAACTGTTATGTAGAATATTGTAACTCAGTCACCAGCAGAGAGGACAGAAAATTAGAAGACTTACTGCAACTAATTCATCACACAGAAAAGAAAGACTCTAGGCAAGCTGAAAAAAACCTCCAAACAAATCTTACCTTGATACTGGTTAACCTTTATTTGAACTCTTTTATTGTGTATGACAAAGGCATGGGTTATGTGCATCTGTGAAAAAAATAAATATATTTATATCACATTATATGTTATTTCTCAAGATAATTGTGGATAAGTTGCAAGTTGAATTTATCTAACTGGCCTTATAAAACATTGTTTATGAGTAAGTTTGCATAAAAACCTGCCAAGAAGGCTAATTAACAAATTACTAATCACCTAAGGATGACTTAACAGGAGTTTTTAGTTTTGCTTATCAATATTATGATGTTTTGGGTTTATCTTACACATGAACTCTTTCCTCTTTTCTCATTTCATTCTGTTCTCCAGGACAAGTCTTTGATTAATTTTCCTGTGTGTGTCTGAAAATAATAAGTTACCTGATCTAAGGAAATAATTAACAAGTAACTTCAGCCATTGAATGGTAGCTTAGCAAATCTCACTGCAAAACTCTATGATACAAAAATCCTTTAAGCCCTCTAAACTGGCAACACTTCATGGCTATTGTGAATTTTGAAGAATAAAATCAACTAAAGAATATTCAGTTAAAATAGAAATGCGAAATACTAAAATTTACCAAATTTTAACTTGCATACCTTACTGTAAACCTTATCTGATGCTATGTAAAATGCAAAAGCATCCTGTTTTTTACCTTACTCCTAATGAAAATGCACAATTATTGAATACTGCCTGCAAACCCCAGATAAGGTTACCAAATTTACTGTTAATCTAAGCACAAAGCAAGAACAGGAATGGATTGAAGTGGCAAAATGCAGATTTTCTACTAGGTGCACATAACATGTCAAGAATGACTAGGATCCAGTATGTAGGAGGAAGAGTTTCCCCCTGTCAAATCCATTTTTGTGGCTATGCTCCATGATAATTGAAAAGGTATATTCAGATGTCACAAAGCCGCCAAAAATAAATTCCTGTGTGTGCATATATACACATAAATGTGTATGTGCAAACCAAGGTTTAAAATCTGTTGAACATTTGATATATAGTTTATACTGAGAAGTCCAGAAACACTAAGAAGTCTGGGAAGTGTCAGTAGTCTTACATTTTCCATTGTCCCCCAGAAATTTAGAATAGCTGTGGAAGATTATGAAAGTTGAATTTAAAAAAGTTGATCTTAAAGGTCTTTTCCAACCTGTATGATACTCTGATTCTACAGATGTTGCAAAGTGTCCTGTGGAAAGCCTCCTAGAAGACCTAGATAAAAGAATATAACTACTCAGTGTCTGAATATGTGTGTAATGGAAACAGGCTTGACTTAGATTTCCCACAAAGATTTGTACTTATGTTTCACCTGGCATGAGTTGTTGCAGCTAATCTTACCACCTTGCCTTATTATGTGTGCTGGGAAAACCTGTTACTCAATTTTGGTACCGACTTGGCTTTTCTAATGTTTTATATAAGCACAATATTTTTTAGGGCAAACTCAAAAGGAAGCTGCAAAATGAAAAGTCAGAGAAGCATCTAGGTGCTATAAATTAACTTGGTAAAACTGAGAGTGGATTCTGGGTTTGAGAAGCGCATATGAGATGGTGTCTTTTATCATCTTACTGAGCACAGTTGTTGTACCGTGCATCTATTCTCATGGTACACACACTGTTCTAAAAAGTCCTTTAATATTAACCAGCTCAGAGGCAAGTTCATTCTTGTTTAGCTCTGCACGTCTTTTTTTTTGGGGGGGGGAAGGGTAACAACAATGTGAGAGGCTTACTGCAATGTCTTAGCATTGTAGAAGACTGTATCCATATTTCCATTATGGTATTTAGGTCTTAAGCACAAAAAGCTATTTTCCAAGAAATCAAAGAAGTTTGATAATATGTCTTTAGATTATATTACTCATTTTTAGATTTGATTCAACTAACATTCTCTAACTGTCTATGGAATAAGGTAATACCCCAGCAGTACAAATCTTTTCATACCAAACGCGTCATCATTTTATTTTTTAAGTACAAGCAAACATTTCCCAGTTATTACTCATGGGTCATTTCTGGAATACTTGGGGGTGGTGGCAGCAAAGCAGGTGACTGGCAGTGTTCTCCATGGCACTGAGGGTGGGTTACAGAAGAGAGACTCCCAGTCTCAGGTGTCACTTGGGTGTGTGCCTCTTTGAATGCCAAAGATGCACGGAAATTTGCATGCCACTTCCTGGGTATCAAACTTTTGGCAAATATCTTTCTGACTTGGAGATCTTCAGGTGAGTTTACTGTAGTAAGGTGAGGTTCTGGCTCAGCTCATACCATTTTAGTAAGCTTGGTTAGTAGAGACTTCCTGCATGCCCTGTCTCATGTGTGCCAGCAAATGAGAGGAGAGGCATATCACGTGTGTTTTATCCATCTATTGGATAAATCTGCCAGCTTAATCACAAAACCAGGATGCCTTCCAAGCATGTCCACCACAACTCACTGTGCTTGCAAAACAAAGAAATACTGAGAGGATGTATTCCTTCCATAGAACACATGAAAGATAAGAAAAAAAAAAACATTCTAACTTTTAATAAAGACTTTCTTACAGGGACCTACATTCCTTACCAAACTGGAATAATAAAAGGACATATTGCTGCTTATATATAAAAGTAAAAAATAGAAAACCAAAACTGTTTTCACTAGTCATAGTAGTTTGAGATTTGTTTTCATTTTCCAGAAGACTTTTATGGAAATAACCTTGATTTTATTAGCTTGTGTTCTATTTTATACTACAATCATAAAGAATTATTACATTTAATATGGAGGGCTGAACAATTAACAGAGTTAATAGTCTTAAAGATAAGATAGGAATGCTTTCTGTATGTGATTGTGTGGTCATAAAATTTAAAGAAAAAAAACAAACCACATGAACAGAACATTATTGTGTAGCTTTCTCTTTCTGCTCAGTTACTGCAAAAATAATTTTAAAAAATTGTTTTTCACTCAACTTTACAGAATCACTCATCTGAAAGGAATATAGAATCATAGAATCGAATCATAGAATCGACTGGGTTGGAAGGGACCTCAGAGATCATCAAGTCCAACCCAGCAGTTTAACTATTTACACAATTTTAATACTTCTGCTTACCTAAGAATGATATTTCTTGGCTGTCAGTAGCAGGTGAGTTATAATATGAAAGCACATCTTATACAACAAGATGTAAAGTCATTCAGAGTTTAAAAACGGTGCATGTGTTCAATATGAAAAGAAATCTGTGGGGAGACTTGAGTACCAGGGAACATTATAAAGCTTGGGCTGACATGGGACCAAAAGGTGTTCATCATTAGCTTTTCCTCAACTGCTCTAATCTACCTAAAAATATTAATATTTTACAGTAGTCACTTAGGATACATTAATTGTTTATTATTTACTCTGTGATGCAAAAAAATCACCCGGAAAGTAGATTTTTATGAATGCAAGATTTGAATGTAAGAAATTTCCTTAGCAAGACATGGAAAAATAGTACAAAGAATGACTTTCCTATAGTGTACATTTTTTCCATATTAAAAAATCAATTGAAACGAGTTTTTCTGTGACAGAAGTATGAAGGGTCAATTCATTCCCTCTCTTTAGTAGTCACAGAGGGGCCTGCTTTGGCAGCACTGAAGAAGTTCTGCTAACAGCATTGGGAATAGCAGTATTTGAACATGTCATACATGATATCTTCCATCTTACATTCATTCCTTTATTTTAAAGTTACTCAGATGCCAGAACGTTGTGAGGACTGGAGTTCTGAAATAAAACTGTTCTGTTTGTGCAGAATACAATTTTGGTATGAAAAAGAGATTATATATCAAAAATCTTATCAAAACTTTTGCACTAGGAAACAAAAGGTAATTCTAGTTAACATGTAAACCTTTGTATATTATTTTAATAGCACAGGTAATGTAATGAGACATTTGTTATGTAACTAGTACCTCGTTAAAGCAAACACTATACAAATACAACATATTATTGTAGCAAATTCAGCAAATTATGCTGCTGAAGAAACTTTTCAAAATGAGCCATTAGATAGCATAAAATTATTCAATTGTGTGATGAAAGTAGTTTTCCTAAATGAATACAGTCTATCAGCAAATAGCTTTTCATCAATCTTAATTTGCAAACATACTTTGTAATTTAAAAAATTAATTAAATTTTTAATTTAAATTAAATTAATTTTAAAAATTTAAAACTAATTAAAAATTAAAATTTAAAAAATAATTAAATTAATTAACAAAATTAAATATAAAAAATAGTTACAGTGAAAGACAGTGAAACTTTATACACTTTCATCACAGAGAAATGATACTTTGAGCAGAACTTCTCCTGTGACTTTTGGCATGAAATATTCGAACATTTCATATAAATAAATTTTCAGTCATAAATCTTACCAAATTTCCATATATTATTTCTCTTTTTCCTTATTGTACAGAGAGTATTTGCAGTTACACTGGTCATTAATGAATGGGCCTTTTCTAAATAGCAACTTTTGCATGTTTTTCATGTGTCATTGAATACAATAATGGATGGGTGGTTTAAAGGAGAAGGATTAGCAATTGACTGAAAAGAGCAGCCCCTCTGGATACTTTCCAAAATCTGCAGAGGGTGCTGGATGTTGTGATCTTTGAGTTCTTTCCCAGCAATGACAAGCAGTAACACCATTGTAAATACTTTTTGGTTTGGGGATAGCTCTGTGATAGCCACTTAAAGAAGAGTAGCTACTGTCAGAATTAGGAGACTGAACTACACTGGGGCTCAGGGGAACAACTGGCCTGAGACTCCATCTGAATGTCCACAAGCCCACGGGATGATTTGTGCCTCTCAGGTTGCCCTAGGAACTTGGAAATGAGCAGGATGAATACTGGAATGCTTTTTTCTAGGCCTTTTCCTGTCATTTTTCATTTTTCATCAGTAGTGTGTCATTGATTACTTTTCTTTTTGATGAAGGTTTTTATGGTGCCATTTTGCAGCTACATTTTGCAGCAACTGCAGCCACTTTTTCCATCCAAATGGGCATTTCAATGTTTTATATGTTGTTATTGGCTCTTGTTAAACATAAACTGGACAGTCAGCAGGGGTATTCTTCTGTGAAGAATTTTTTGAGAAGTCATAACATTTGAAATTCTGTTATCCAAAATTAAAAAGCACCCAGTTAGCAAATGAAATACAGCTATCTTTTGCACAGATTAAAGGGAAATTACATTTCCAGGAGTTGTTTTAATTAGATATGTAAATGCCATGTCCACCACGTGATTTACCAGAGGTTCTTTTCAGAGAAGCTGGATGTTTTTTTCCCCTGTACATCTTGATGGTCCTTCAAAACAAGATGCTGCCATCACATCTTGTGTGAAGATGAGTTAGATTAAGAAGCCACCTCATGAAAGTGTCCAAGGTCCAGTGCCTAGAGCCATGGCAGCGACACAAAATATGAAGGGAATCTATGAAGTGGTCTTTCTTGCTGCTGAGCTTATGGCGCTTGAAGCCTTGGCTAGAAATGCCTACACGGCCAGTTCATTAAAGAACACTCACAGCTGTGGGAGGATTTGAAGCTGTCTTTTAAAATACAATCATCTTTAAAAATATGATCGCATCATTTTGGGTGTGAGGATAGTCCATAGTCATATCATACTTCCTTATTGCTCTGAAGAGACAGAGGAAAATGGTGGATGAACCTATGGTCATTTTGCACAGAAAAAACAGAGTGGTTTGTTCAGTACTGTTTATACCACACAGCAACAACAGTGCGTGTAGCAGGGCAGAGGAGATCGGAAGCTTGCTGCACGTCCTTGGGTTCACTCAAGAACAGGAATCAGTACAGCTCCTGATAAGGTTATTCCATAAAACATTCCAGGATTATCAGAAAAGTTTCAGTGTATCATAAAAAGAAAAAAAAAACCAAACCCAACAGGTAGAATATAGCATGCAGAAGCAGTTTTCCAGCTCCTCCCATTGCAGCACTTAAGTGACACATTTATAGTTAACTTTGGATTATCAATCACTGTGAAACAGAATGGGAAGGCTGTACATTTGAGCAGCATTTTCACCGGTTTTACATTCAATGATGAGGCTCTCAGAACCAATACTAGACATGGAAATGGCAAACTACAGCGAAGTTTTAGATCCGACATACACAGCGCTGGAGTTTGAAACAATGCAGATTCTGTATAATGGCAATGGTGAGTTCTGCTCCGAGATGCAAAATCCAACTAGTGAACAGAAAAAGTGAAGTTCAGTAATGCTATAAGGTGTTAGCTAAACCTTTTATTAATGGAACGTTTGGGGGTTGTTTTCAAACGCAAATCTGGTCTTTTACACTTCATCGCTAACTTTAAGTTAATAACATGATAATTCTTTAACATTAAGGAAAATAAAAGAGAGGTTATGTGTAATAAAGTGACTGAACTGTACTGTCAGCAGTCAGTTAATCAAAGAAAGAAAATGGAGTACTCAGCAGTTGTTTTATTTACTGTAAGACAAATGAATAACTAGTATTGACAGTTTGGACATGAAAGCATATTTCGTATATAACATTCAGAAGGACAAAGTTATCCAGATGCTCGTGAAAAAAATTAGCTACTGTTTCTTGATACCTAGTTTCTAATTGTTGGGCTGATATTTATTTAATAATTTAGCCTATGTGCATATATGAACTGGAATGATTTTATTAAAAAATCACATAGGCTTTCTAAAGACAAATGTTTATCTGAGAAAAACTATTTGCATTTGGCTGGTGTAACTCTTTAATGTTAGATGAACTTTTAATGCAGTAAATTTTTGACAAACTGTACCTATAAGTTATGTCTGAAATAGGAGGCACACCATTCCCCCCCTGTCCAAAAAAAAGAAAAAAAATGTTAGTCCATTGAAGTGAAGTATCAAGCAAATTAAACTACTCTAAAATGTCTGTCAAATATTCTTATATACTTTAAAATTGTTTTATTGTATCTTAAAGTATAGTTCATTGAAATATGTTTTCTAAAAGGCAGAAGAAATATTTAGTGATTTACTGGAAAAATACTTAACACCTGCATTTTAACATATTCCTGCCATACAGAATCTAAATTAGTTTTATTATTGAAGTTTTATCTGAATTTCTGATGTCACTTTACAGCAAGCTTAGTAAACAGAACAGTAAATTTGGTTATTGATTTGGGAAGAAAAAACAGACCTTTATGGCCTAAGTGATTTTGAAGCTCTCAACGATTAGGTAACTTTTAGGTGATTTCTCAGCTTTTTGTTCTAGTATGAATGATTTCACTGGTAGTTTGTTTTTTGCTGAATCGCACTCTTTCAGATCTGTTAATGTTACATCAAATGGAAAAGCAGTTTAGGGAGGTTATGCTGTGTTGCATTATGTTCTGGTGATAGAGCTGTTTAAATTATTCACTGTAAGTGAATAGTTTTGTAATTATTAGTTATTAGGTGCAGCCTTTTTCTGTTGAAAGTTTCTTTTGATTTTAGGTAAAGTATTTTCTTACAGAATTTATGAACCATCTTGTAGCTACAGTGCTGGTCTGGAACTGAAAGCTGGCTCTTTTGAACCTTCCTATGTGTCTTTTCTATCTGAAAATTAATAAGAAACATTCAGAGAAATTTAGCAATCCACATTCAGGAATATTCCAGAGTTCTGTTGAAATAAAAGACATTTGAAAAAAAAGGTCAATTTCCCAGAGGTTTTGATTCAGAGTAATATTAAAGAAAATTTGTATATCCCTGTATGTATACACAACTTATATTGCTTTGAAATATTTCATCATCGAATTATAATATTGTATTTTTAATTATACTGCAGCATTCATATGATCAAAAAATTACAAAAGTACAAGTGAAAGTTTTTTGTTACGCATTTAAAAAAAATATTTTCCAGTCATGACAAACCTAGTTTTAAAATAAAATATTTACAGAACTGAATTATTAACCTTTAAGATTCAATTTTTATTTTATCAACTTTCAATAAAATTCCTATCAGTTGTGTCTCTGTAAAAGCAGAAAAAAATGTTGCTGGTTCTCTTTTTGTCTAAAGAACTCTGTTTAAATTGTAAGCTCTTTGGGTCACAATGAAAATTTTATAACATTCATGTAATAAATTTTAATTGGACGTAGTACAATATGAAAAATACTATGTATAGGTATTTACAGTTTTACTTTTCAACCTGTCCACCGCTCATTAACTCATTTGCCTGACATTTGAATACGTGTTTGCATAACTAATTAATATGTCAACCTTTCCTCTCCCAGTGAACAGCTACAAATGTAGTTACATATCGCAAATAGGTTTCCTTTCATAATACCAGAAGCATAACAGAAAAAGCTTTCTTAGAACAGGTCTGTTAAACATTTTGACTCAAAAAAGAATAAATATATCTGGTTTGATTTCAGGTTAATTTCTTCAGCATAATTTACCATATTCAGTGACTAATTGTTAATCATGTAGCTAATATCTTCTTGTACATGTGAAGTCTGCCCCAGTGGAAAATGTGTTCAAGGAAATAACACAGTCCCTCTTGCCATTTTTTTTTTTAAATTTAATTAAGGGTTGTGTAAAAGTGTCTTGTATCTGTGCACTTGTATCTGTGTATGATAGTTGGTGATTATTTCCAACTTCTATGGGAACTGATATAAGAGATCATTACAATCTAACTAGCCAACACTGCTTTGTGCCAAAGTTCCCCTTCAAGTTAGTAAGAATGTATATGTAATTATACATACAGTCACACTTTAATTTTTAACCTCTTTCAGTTGGAAGGAGCTTGGAATGAAATTGTTTGTTGCGAACTTCATAAATTCTGTTTACATCTCTATAACTTCAAAAATTTTCATCTGACTAAGAAGCAGATGTAATCAGTTATGCCATGCTATATAATAAAGTGGCAATGGAAAAGGGAAAGGCCATAAAAAGCTTCCACTAAAGTACAAATTGTTCATGGGATGGTTGTCAAAATTCTTACCCGTAATGAAATGTGTTGTTCTTTCCTCTCCTCAGACAGTTCTGGAGAAGCTGTCAACATGAATGCTGCTGACAATGGGGTCAGCAGTCTCTGTGCAATATGTGGAGACCGAGCAACAGGAAAACACTATGGTGCTTCCAGCTGTGATGGATGCAAGGGATTCTTTAGGCGCAGTATACGGAAAAACCACGTCTATACGTGCAGGTATTTCAAAAGTTCATCTAGAGGCACTAAGTTAACTAATTTATGCAAAAATTGCATTCAGACCTTTCAGAACTGTCAGGGTATTTTCATTTTTTTCTTACAGAATTCTAACCAGAATTCCTGGTGAGGATGTGGTTCATGATATATTCTTACAATTGGAAAAATATCTTTAATTCAAATGACTCCAGAGCTGGTTTTTTATTTTTGATTACAAAGGTTATCTCCTGAAAAAAAAAAAAAAAAAAAAAAAGAAAAATGGCAACCTGAAAAGTGCAATTCCTAGCTGTTTTCTAAAATTTCTTTTCAAGTTTTTAACTTATGAAGTCATTTTCTGAATAGAAAATCTCAGCTTTATGAGTCTTATTTCAAGAGCTGTAGAGGTGCATCTGTGTATCTTCCGACTTTGAATGATACAGTACTCTTTTAAGTGACCATTGCCCCTTGTCAATATGAATGAACATCTTCTAATAGATCCAGACATCTTCTGGATATCTGGCTTCCCAGGTTATCACACCTCAGGTCTGTGCACCATGTCTCATCAACTGATCTGTTCGTGGCAAGTCCCTAAAATCTGTTTTAAGATGGGCACAGAATATAGGGAAACCTTTGTGCGTTCAGGCAAATAACTAAATAAATAACTAAACTTTTTGTAAGAGTGGCTTTTACTAGAAATGTTATTTACAGTCCTCCTTGTTTGCCTAATAGTCTTACAAGGAAATCTCTACAGATATACCACATTGATAAAGCATAGACATTTCCCTGAAGTAGTATGACGAGCTGTTGCAAGTGATTTCAGGAAGAGGTCTGCAAAACAAAGAAGAATTTATCTAACAAACACACGGAGCAAAAAGACAAGCAAACAGGGAGAGCGGGGTGTAGTGGGAAGAGCCTTTCTTGCTCCTGAGGCTCGATGAGCTGCTGACCTCTCCATACCTTGCACCAGAGTGAGCTTCTCTCTGTGGGTGTGTGTCCCACCTTTATTGGTCCCCTGGTAATAGGGGGCCTGCCCTAACCAGGCACAGGTGGACTCACACCCACTCTTTGGCAACTCAAAGCACCTGGTTTATCTTGTTTCTCTACAGGGGGGGATTGCTCATATACACCCATCTTGGGAACACATGTGAATGTGCATGAGAGCCTTGCAGTGTCATGCTCTGTGTCTGTTCATGTCTTTGTTTCATTGTGATGTTAGAATATTTTCCTCCCATTTCCTGTCATCATCTGGAATGATACATGTACCTTGTTCACTGTTATCTTCCAGAAGGAGTAAACTTTACCAGCAAAAGGTTTGGTAGCTAAGGGCTCCTTAATGCCAGTGATAATTGGCATTTTCCTTGGTTATGCTTTACTTTTTCTGTTTGTGGCTTTTTTCTTCTTTTTTTGTTGTTTTTGGTTTTTTCCCACCTCAATTTGATGCAGCCAGTTACTGACATATCTCACAAAAAAAAAGAAAAAAAAGATGTAAGCTATGCACATAGCTCCAAAATTTTCTACACTTGCCCATTCCAATGCAAATGTGTCTACGCACACATATATTCCTGAAAATCGAGTGAACATGAAACATGTCTCAAAGAATTACTAATAAAATAAAAAGTGAGGGAGAAAATCTGTAGTTATAGACATTGTTCTGATGAACTGGATTAGTTGGTTGGGTTTTTTCTTCATAATCTGCATGCTGCTTTAGTAATGCTTTACAGATTCACCTTTTCTCTTATAGATTCAACCGCCAATGTATTGTTGACAAGGATAAAAGGAATCAGTGCAGATATTGTCGTTTAAAAAAGTGTTTCCGAGCAGGAATGAAAAAAGAAGGTAATAAAGTAATTTTTTATAAAGATAAATAATATGAATTAGTAATAAAAATTATAAAAAACTCCAGAATAATTCAATGGAGAGTCTGCTGTAATGCCTTCATGATGGAGAAATGCTTTTGTATCAAGGTGAAATATGTGTCATCTAATTTTCAGGTGAGTAAAGAGTTCTGACATTTGGAGTGTTAGAAAAAGGCACTCACTGGAGTGACCACATTAATTGAAAAATATTCAAATCTCATTGAGGCTTTATATGAGATGACTGTTACTTATGGATCTCACTGACCAACATAAGAAACGTGGTTAACACAGTGATCCTCTTGTCCAAGTGGAAGGACTGGGCAACCCCAAGAGCAGAGCAACATCAAAGAAAAGGGAGTGGGAATGTCAGCCAATTTTTGTATTGGGTTGTTGAGACTATTGCTTCACTGGCAGTTATGATGTAGAGGCAAAAGATGTCTCTGTCAGGTTCACAGAAGCACCCAGAAATGGTTCTTTCATCAGAAACTTGGCCACCTGCTTTGTTGGGAGCACAGTGTATCTGTCTGAAGGTCAGCGTGCAATGGTGGGCAGTTCTCCTGTGATGATGATTACTTTGTCATATACTTAGTCTATACATAGCTTTCCTGAGATAAAGGAAATTGTTTCTTTATGCTCTTATATACCTATACTAAAGTAATGTTTTGCCAGTGATTGAGTTTTGGGATGAAGCAAAATAGATGTTGTTATTGTATCTGGATGGGGATATTCTAAACAGCATTACACCATGTAAGTATGAAGTAGGTTTGCTAATTTTTATGGATCTCCTTGAGCACAGCTTAACCTTGTAATTTGGGCCATTAAATCAGTAACTTTTTAAATGAATATTATCAATCTGATGTGAAGAAAAGGGAAGACCTGTGTGTCCACAGCAGCCCTAAAAGTTTTGCAAAAAACAAAGCTTCAAAGACTTTCAAAAGCTGAAATTAAATAATATTTTCATTCAGAAAGAGCATCTGGAAGTCATCTAGTTCAGGCCCTCATTCTAAACAATGCTAACTTCTGGGTACAGCCAGGTTGCTTGAGACCCTCTCCTGCCAGGTTTGTACAGTCCCTGGGAGGCAAGATTCTACAGTCTCTAAAAACTTCTTCCAGTGCTGGACCATGCTCATTGGGAAGATGTTTTTCCTTATATCTGATTGGAATGTGTCCTGCTACGATCAGGGTAACATCCATTGCCTCTTGTCTTTTCACTGTACATCAGAGAAGAATCTGGCTTCATTTTCTGTAAACTACAGAAATCAGACCCTTACCTCTGCCTTGGACCTGTTCTTTCTTATCAAGATATCTCACTCTGCTTCACCTTTTGTGTCTTGTGGGTTACATATCCATAGCCCTCCACTGGACACTGCCCAGTTTTCCAGCATCATCTGTGTATTGAGAAGCCCAAAACAAAGAAGTCATCACTTCCCTCAAGATCCTAATGCATCCCTGTGCACGGCTAGCTAACATCTCCATGAGGCATTCTGCTGACTCATGTTGATGAAGTGAAGATATATCCAGCACAAAACTTTTAACCTAATTTATACCACTGAGCCTCCTCTGGTCCCAACAGCTATAAAACTTTCATTTTTCATTGTGTCCAAGCCGTGCTTATTTAAGGCTTCCCAGCGTTAAAATAATTCAAGATGCTGAACTGTAAATTTTGCTGCTTGTGTGTTGTTCTGTACTTCTCTATACCATTGGGGAATGTCTCAGAGCCTAAGCATAGCATAGTCTAAATGATAGTTTCATTCTAACAATCACTTCCTTTTCTTCAGGGTGAAGGTGCAAAAGGCTGGTAAAAGCTATTCAAGCCCTCTGAGCAGATATTCCCCCTTTCTCATGGAGGCTCTGTTTGAGGCAATTTAACTTGAACTGACAAAAAAACATCCAAGACAGACAATCCAGTCTAATAATCCAAAATTATGCATATGCAGGGGAAAATGGAAGCATTTCTTGGTGATTCTCAAAGCACTCTATTAGTGACTTTTCCTAGCGATTGTCAGAGTAACTCACTGTTTTTCTAATACTAATCAGAGATGACCTTATGTTAATTTTCTGTGTAGCACTTATGCTGCTGAGTGTGAATGAGTTTTTTTCTCCATTCTTTTAAAACAGGTTATATTTTTTTCCTGCTACATGAACATTTAGCACTTTGTGTTTATCACTGCGCAGCATTTCTTACTGTGACCTTAATAAAAGGCCCATCACAGAGTGTCCTTGGCAAAAAGTTGGTACACCTCTGGAATAAAGTATGCACATTGTTCAGATAAAACCTGAAAAGTTTGCAGTGTATAGAATTATTTTTTTTTATTGAAACCTTTGGTTTGATTTCTAAATTCTGTAATGCAGATTGTTTCTCACAAAACAGCAAACATATCTTTGGAAATAAAGCTGCTGCTGTTAAAAGATGATGAGATTCTTTGTGTAATAAAAAGGTTTTGATCAGTAAATTTTTTTTTCCTTTTCTCCTTAGACTAACCTTGGACATGATCTAGGTTTTAGAAAACTCTGGTTGATAGTTTTATTTTTAGTTCTTCCTTCAATTCAAAAGTAAGATTTGTTGTTTCATAAGCCTTGCATGTGCTGATTAAGAATTCTGTATCTGAAGGACTTTTTCAGCTGCCTCTTTTTTGGGTCCCATAGGACAAAACTTACCGCCCAAAACTGTTTTAGTGTTTATTTTTGTATTTTTTTAAATTAATGAATGTTCTGTAAACTGGCTAGGAATGCAGTCTCACTGTGGAGGAGCATGAGATTTAAGGTTCAAAACCATCTTACTAGTGGCTTAAATTTACAGTTCTTTCCTTCTTCAGATTTTCTTAAAGGAGAGTAGGAATAGGGTTTTCAGCCTTCCTCTGAAACATATTTTCAGTGATGATGTTGTACCTCTTGACCTATTCAGCAGTCTGCATGTGTTCCATTTCTAGCATTCTCATAAAACCTGACATGAAATTGGTTAAAATAACAGAACAACAGCATGTGTTGAAGTTTGAGGGAAGAAAGAGGTTTTACTGTAGTGAAGCCAGTCACAATAATGACTTATAATTCAACATCTATTTACAATTATTTATGTGTAGTTTTTACAGGCAGACAGTATATGGGTAAAGACCATTAACATGTGATGTCATCCTTTCTCATTACTGAGTGCTAAAAGCACAAGAGTCTGTGGGGTGTTTTTTGTTTTGTTTGTTTTTTTTAATATCAAAATTTCTGAAACGATATTGTGTGGCAGTGCCTACAAGTCAATAAATGAGATGCTTATTCTTTTCCAGCTGTACAAAACGAACGGGACAGGATAAGTACAAGAAGAAACACTTTTGATGGCTGCAACATTCCCTCTATTAGCACCTTGTCACAAGCTGAGACATTGTCCCGTCAGGTACTGAGATCTACCACAAAATAATTTTATGACCATGTTTTTTAAAGTTAAATACTTTCCAGTTTCTAATTGCATTAAATATATTTATTGAGATTATTTTATTCTGCTTCCAGAATGCACCTAGCTTTCTCTTCCCAGCGAATGAATAAATATTAGAATACATTCTTAAAGCAAAGTCAGTTAAAAAAATATTCTACATAGTCTGGGAAAATATATCCGAGGCTCCTTTCTTAATAAAGCTTTATGGTTCTTACTGCTTTTAAGTCCCTGTCTTTCTCAAGCAGCTCATGGCATCTATCTGTCCTTGAGGCTGGAAAAAATTGTCCAAAGTCATTACATTCAAAGAGGTGTGGACACTAATTTCCTTACATTCCTTTGAAAATTCCATTTTAATATTCTTAGACATATAAATAAGGCAAACAGAAGTATATTTGCAGAGTCTATTCACATATTGCTTAATAGTCTTAATAGTCTTAAAATTCTATATTTTTCTCTCAATCAAATGGTAAGGTGATCTGAGTCCTGAGGAGAGACTTGGTGGAGGTGATATTGTCACAGATCATTGGACTTGTCCTTCAATTGTGAAATGAGGAAGATGGTGTCATTCATTCCTTTTAAAATGTTCATATTGAAATAGGGAAAATTAATTATTTTTGTGCCTGAAGATCTCTTACAGAGGAATTTTGTCCAAGTATAATGCTTCCCCTACAGATTCAGGAGATGCTTCCTGAATAGTGAAAATCAGAAAGAGGAATTCTGGAGTCTTGTAGGAGTAAAGGCTCTGGTGGTGCCTTAGTGTCTGATGGTGCTCTGGACAATAGGGTTGCAGTTTAACGTTGTCATATTCATCAAGTCATTAATGTGTACAAATTGCAAGAGAGATTTCATCTTGATATAAGAAAGAGTGAGAGCAATCAATAACTGGAACAACTTTCCCAGGAATGTGGTAGAGTCGCTGTCACTGGAGGTTTTCAAGATGTGCTAGACAGGGTGCTAGATAATCTCATGTAGGTAGTCATGATCAAGACTCCCTTTTCCCTTGTTTCCTTTTCCTTTTCCTTTTCCTTTTTCTTTTCCTTTTCCTTTTCCTTTTCCTTTCTTCCCTGGCATGACAGCTTCTATAAAGCTGACCGTTAATTCCCAGGCTTGGTTTTATCTTAAGTTGTTTCTCCTGCCTGGCTTAAGAGCAAGCCTGGTTTTGTTCCTTTCCTTTAAAAGTCATTAAGTTTAGGATTTGTCTTAGTGATTATGTGAAAGTGCCAGAAAGATACTGCACTCTTCTTACTTCACAGAATGCTGTTCGCTGCAGGTGGTCTGATGCACATTCATATCCTTTACATTAGCTCTGAAATGTCTCAGGCCCCTGCCTATACTGCTGCTTCATCATTACAAACCATTCTCCTTCAGGCACTAAAAAACCCCTGGTTTAGCATCTAAAGTTAATGATACTTATCCTTTTAGTAGAAAACATGTTACCCCTTTATCTCTCTCTTTCTTTGTCCTTAATGTTACTTTAGTGCTCCTATGAGCTTTTTTTCCCTGACATGAACTAAATGTCAACCATTAAAAAAAAAAAACCCAAACACCTCCCCCGCACAAATAAAAAGGGCTCTGACATATTTAAAACAGTATTTTGTAATAAGATGATGTTGTATTGCTGTATGAATAGTGTCATTTTTAACATACTTTAATATACAAAAATATGATAGAACACACTGGTAATAATGAGAAATATAATGTTATAATTTATGTGCAGAATAATGGTCTGTATGGTCAAGGAATTTCTCAAGGGTATGCATGATTACTGATGATTTTTTTTCTTAGATATGCTGTTAACTGGTGAAAATGCAATTATATTAAATTTAACACTGTGGGTTTGTTGTGTTTTTATTTTTTTCTCACTATGGCCAGATCTCGATATCCAGTCCTGGTGCTAGCACTGACATAAATGTTAAGAAAATTGCTGGTATTAGTGATGTCTGTGAATCTATGAAGCAACAACTTTTGGTACTGGTGGAATGGGCTAAATACATTCCAGGCTTCTGTGAATTACCACTGGATGACCAGGTATAAGCGGAGACAAAAGAGAGAACTTTAATTTCTGTCATGTTATTTCTGTGATATTTAAATGTTCTGGTTAAACCCTATCTTTTTGTCTGGTCAAATAGAGCTGTGTTCTGGACTTACCATTTTAGAATTTTGTTTTCAAATAGCACCACAAAAAGAAATCAGTGGAAATTGAGAAGGACCTAGCATGTTAAAAAAAAAAAAAAAAGAATCAGTAAATGAGTGCATCTTATAGTGTTTTATTCTTTCTGTATTCATTTGCAAGCTGAGATAACAAGCACCACTCAAAACAACAACAAAAAAAAAACTTGTAAAAAAACAAAAAAGCTTTGCTTTTTTTCTGATCTTGCAGAGAATTTATTTCATGTTCACCTTTCATTATAATATGGTTTCAGACAGTGTGTTATTTAATTTGAATCAGGTGTTCTCCACTTCCAAAAAACCAAACCATTAGAATATCAAAAAAATGGCAAACCTACTGATACCAATCCAAAGCAAATGATCTGTCATATACTACAATGTACTAATATTATGTTGTATTCAGTGAGTGGGGGGGAGAAAAGCATCAAACCTGGAAACTTGTTAAGGGTTCTCTTAAAGAGATCTGATCTATCATCACATCTGTACTATATCCTAATATATATGTAAGCCTAATATCTGGACTTCAAAGTTGTGCTGACACCAGCATTTCCACGTTGCAATTAGCACTTCTCTCATTGGCTGCCTAAGCAGAAGGTTAATTCATGGCTCAGGATCTCTTAATTCCTGTCCACCAAAATCTTACTCAGCTTGAAAATGACATTGTGAAGAGGAACTGAGTAATTCCTCCCTTTTGCCCCTTCAGTCTCTGAGATTTTAGTGAATTCTGTGAGAAGGTTTAGATCATTCTTGGGTTTGAGACTCAAAATGAGCTCGTTCCCTCTTATATTCTTTCTTCAAAGTAGGAGCTTTATGACTTCTGCAGACCCACAGAATATGATATGTGTGCACAAGCTCAATATAGTGAAATAACTTAAAAATGAGAAGGAGAATTTTAATATGCCAGGTCAACAAAAGCAAGCAAATATTGCTGGTTTTATCGTTAAGATAGAATGAAGGAAAAGAGAAGGGATCAAAACTCATTTAAAAGTTCCTCTCTATATTTTAAAAAAATATTTAAAAATCAGCTTAGAAAAATAGGTGATAAACAGCCCTGCGCTGTTTAAAGAATGCATGCTGGGAAATAATCTGGAACCTTAAGTACTTTAGAAGACTAATGACAGAGATACTGGGGGTAAAAACAAATGCCATTTTTGCATTTGCAATAGCCTCTTTCTAAGGCAAATTGTGCATTTATACCATCTGGGTTTGAGCAAATGACTCCTGGTCTGGGAATAAGCTTGACTAGCAAAGCATAGAGCAGGCCAGAGCAGATAAGCTAAATCTAGCAGGAACCTGAAAAATCTTATCATACTGAGTATTCTTAGGTGCTGTGTACCTTTTTATAGCTCATAAAGTATTAGATTGGATTAATTAAAAAAAGGAATTACTTGACAAAAGAGGAGTTCCTTGAGGAAACAGAGGCTGGAGTTTCAAGCAGACATTAAAGGCAAAAGGATAGTAAATAGGTGGCAAAGACTAAACTAAGACCACATTTTAAAGTGCCTTTTTGGCATGATTCAGGTTTCTTCTTTGAAAGGTGTAGATATTTTAGCATATCTGGGTTTTGGGGGAAAAAAGCTCTTAAGTGGTACTTAAATTTTTGGTTCAGCATGAGGAAAACAAAACACTGCTAGTGCTGAATGTACTTAACAGTTCATCTTAGCCCACCAGAGTCTTTGGTGTCAACTTAAAATTCCAGAGACAAATTAAGGGAATAGGTACTAGGAAATAAATCCAAGTGTTCTATTTATTGAGACTTATTTTTCAGAGCGGTATGTTTAAAGACCAAATGCTAGAAGTGAATGATAATTTAATTATAGGGTGCTGTTAGCATGGTGTTAAGGTTGTTACATTCACTTTGCATTTTACATTAGAACCTTAACAGTCTTAAACCTGTACCAATAGCTGAATATACTCACAGTAATATAGATCCTCATTTCTTTTGCCCATATTGGAACTTACTGCTTTATCTTCTAATGAGTCTGCTTTTTTTTTCATGAGGTTGCCCTGCTAAGAGCACATGCTGGGGAGCACCTGTTGCTTGGAGCAGCAAAACGGTCCATGGCATATAAGGATATTTTACTCTTAGGTAAACATTTGATTTGTTTTAATTAATAACGATGATGCTATAGTACATTAGCAACCATGTAATCACTTAAGTGGAACAACTGTTCTGGCACAATCAAAACAATGCATTCTGTGAATGCTGAATAGCTATTAATGACATAATGTCACGTGCACTGTTCCAGAGAAAGCAGGTGGACAGTTTCCTGTGAGTTAATATGGCTAAAGGTTTATTGAATACCTAAAACCACAAGTTAAGGGAGCTTCTGGCGAATTGCCTCCTTACATTAGCATCCTTTCTGCACCTTTGTCCCATAAAAAACCAGAACAAAACAGCAACAAAAAAATGTTAAAAACCTTTCGCTTAAGAGGAGAGCAGGCAACCTATGGCCCATGTACTAATTTCAGTCTTCATTACATCATCTATCTGGAGGTTTCCAAAGAGCACTTCAGATATATTTATAGAAGATCATATAGGCTAGAAAATTGGATAGCCTGGATAGGCATCCCTACAACTCACTTTCCCAAGAGCCCTCTCATTGCTGCCTTGATTCTCACCATGTGACCATCATATGAACAGCATGCCTGTTGTTCCCTGACGTGTGGGAGATAGGAGCATCCATGGCATGGTGAGGGCTCATTTTTATAAACCTGCATAAGCATATTCTTGGTCACTTAAAAAGGCTCCTTTCCTGGGTCTTGTAAAGATATTGTGTCTGTTAGGGAAAGGGTTGTCATCATGTGGTGGAAGCATCTCTTGCCTTCATTCACCCATCAGAGAGGCACAGTACTACCATGACATGTGTCCCTGTACATATAGTGACATGAGGAGGCATTTGTTAGTACTGTTAGACACATTACTCTGCCAGTCTGAAAAGCACTGTGCCAAAAATGGTCCTATTAAACAAGTACATAACTTTGGAGCTTTTTAGGTTTTTTTGGTTTTTATTTTCAGAAAATGTGCACGTCTTCTTGGACAGGATTTTTTATTTTAGGCAAGACTAAACAGATTACAGACTCTCACTAGTTTCTTCATTGATGGTGTGGTACAAGGGATTCTTCCACTGCTTTTTCTCCTTCCTCTTAGGGTCTGCCTTTTCATAGCTCTTGATCAGCTTGAATTTATTTTTACACTTTTCATAGCATTAAAGGGACAGGAAGGGCTTGTTCTGGAGTTACTAGTCTAATCAACAATCCTTTCAGATTAAAAACTGCACAAATTACCTTCTTAACCTAGTTCTTCTTCTAGATACAGTTTTACTGATGAAATTAACAGAAAGACAATAAAACATTTGTAGATTTTTATTTGATTTAGTGGGCAATAAAGACAAAAAGGGTAAATGCTAAGCAGAAAAATATTGTCAACATGAACCAATATCACCATATGTATTGAAAAAAGAAATAATTTCAGGTTCCAAGGCTTATTTCTGATTTTTGGAGGTAGATACCTGTATAGCTTTTGAGTCCCTTTCTGGCATGGATGTGTTATGATATAAGCATCAGCTTGTCTTCCAAAAATTGGTGGCTTCTGGAAGGTTTGTGGTTTTCTCACTGTTCTCAACATTTAGGTGAGATGATTTATGGACAGAAGGTGAATTGCAGTGTCATGGAGTCTTCCCCAAAATGAAAATTTAAAATTAGAAGAGCAGGGGAAATTCTTTTGGTACTGAAAATTTTAAGAGGCTTTGAAATTTTATTAGGAGTTGCAGAAGAATCTGTTAGAAGTATTCCTGATGCCTTGTCTGGAAGGAGGTTTCTTTGTCCAGTGACAAATCCTGATTACTCAACTTGGGATGTATAATTTTCATGGAGAAATGTGAAATTTTAAGATCGATTTACCATTACATGTATCTATTATGTAAAGATAATGGCCTACTTGTGCATTCCAGATATAGAGCTCAGTCTTGTGGGCTCTTCAGTTGGCATTTTTACATGCACAGATTATTTACAGATGACAGATGTATTTTGTACATAGAACAGTTCTGTACCAAGTATGATACAAATAAAAGTTATTACTTAAAAAAATATTAAATATTTGATAAAGAAAAAAATACAAACTAACCAAAAACGTGTGCTTTGGAAAAGGGGACTACATCTAGTACATTACATCAAAGTTTTTGTGTCAATCCACATGTTGGTTTTCTTTCTCTCCAAGGCAACAATTACATAATCCACCGCAACAGCACCGAGGTGGAGATCAGCCGGGTGGCAAATCGGATTCTAGATGAGCTGGTTCGACCCTTCCAGGAGATTCAAATAGATGACAATGAGTATGCTTGCTTGAAAGCAATTGTGTTTTTTGATCCAGGTACCCTTTCAAAAACACATCTTGGAATTATTGTACATGTGATTATATTCAGAGTGATTTTTGTTGATGTAGCATCTGTTTGTGTTACCCAGCTGAACAGGAAAAAATGAACTGGAAAAAAATAAGATGCTCCTCCCAAATATAATCTGGTTTGACTTTAAGTTTGTTTTCTCATTTTTTAAGATGCAAAGGGACTCAGTAATCCAATGAAGATTAAGAACATGCGGTTCCAAGTTCAGATCAGTTTAGAGGATTATATTAATGACCGTCAGTATGACTCCCGAGGGAGATTTGGAGAACTTCTGCTTCTACTGCCTACACTCCAGAGCATCACTTGGCAAATGATTGAGCAAATACAATTGGTTAAGCTATTTGGAATTGTCAAAATTGACAGTTTGCTTCAGGAAATGTTATTGGGAGGTAAGATAACAACTTGTTAAATTTACCATGTCTTGTTTTCTTGAATTTAGGACACTGAGAGACACTGAGAGAATCATGATGTAAGCAAACACTTTGACCACACCTTGCTTGCTGAGCTTTGAGTCATATGATTGTTAGATAAAGCCTTCTTGTTTTGGCAGCTCATCTCTACAACCTCAGATTGTGCTGTATACTTCCCAATCATTGCTGGGTATCTAGGCACACAGTTCCCTAGGCAGATGGAAGATCCCTTCCAAGTATTTAATGAAATCCACTGTCAGTGCAGTCAAAACAGTGAAAATAAACACAGTGCTTAATACAGTTGAAGTCTGGTTAAATTGTTTAATGAATATCCGGAGGCAATTATTCAAATTGCCAATCAAAATATTTGCTCTACAGAAACATAATTATTGCAGTATAAATCGTTGACAACAACATGCTCTTTTGAATTGATGTGTGCTCATGTTATTTTTGCAGGTACTTCTAATGATGCCAGTCATCTGCATCATCCAGTGCATCCTCACTTAGCCCAAGATCCATTAACTGGCCAAACTATCCTCATAAGTTCAATGTCTGCTCCTGTACATACAGAACAGATTTGTGAGTAATTGCAAGTTTGCCTCTGTCATAACATTTCACTGTTACAGTTAAAAATATTAATTAGAATGGTGGCCTGTCAGTGCTCATAGAGTTACTTCATCATCATTTTTAAATTAAAATAATTGTGCATTAAAAATGCATGTATATAAACAGTGTTAAATGAGAGACACTGACCTGAATTTAAAGTTCAGCACTATTCTAATATATCACTGGTTTCACATGAAAAATTTTCAAAAACTGAAAATTCTAACAACTAAAAGAAACAAGAAAGCTGAGCAAGGGCTTTTTTCACAGGTGTGTAGTGAGAGGACGAGCCATGATGGTTTAAAACTTGAAGAAGGGAGATTTAGGTTAGACATTAGGAAAAAATTCTTTCCTGTGAAGGTGGTGAGGCACTGGAACAGGTTACCCAGGGAAGTGATGGCTGCCCCTCCTTAGAAGTGTTCAAGGCAAGGTTGGATGGGGCCTTCAGCAGCCTGGTTTAGTGGGAGGTGTCCCTGCCCCATGGCAGGGAGGTTGGAACTAGATGATCTTTAATGGTCCCTTCCAAGCCTCGCCATTCTGATTTTAGAAAATATCCTGTTTATCTAGTATGCCAAATATAACAGTACTTCCTTTTGGGGCAGTAGTATGTGTATGCAGAGTAGGCCAGATTATAAAAATACATAATTCTTTCTGTATTCTTTTTCAGCAACTCCAGAAACTCCATTACCTTCCCCTCCACAAGGCTCTGGGCAAGAATACAAAATGTCTACGAATCAGGCTTCAGTCATTGCACAGCAATCTATTTTGAAACCCAAACCATTGTGATAATGTTTCTCTGCCTGTCATACTCATCTGTCTGTCCCTCCTTCTCTCCCTCTCTCCTCTCCCATCCCTTCCCTCTTCCTTTTTATGCACTAGATAAATTGGTAGGACACTTGCACATTTAAAATCTCAGGATGATAAAGGAAATTATTTCCTCAGCAGACACTACTGTGGATGTTTCTTAAAACACCTTGTTATTTGGAAAGTGATGCTCACTGTTCTGACTGCCATTCACAACTGTAACTGTGGACACTGCAGTCTGACAAACATGTATAGAGGTTGATACTGTTTTTAGATCTTTTAACTGCACAGATTAATTTTTTTATTTCCTGTTTTAGTTGTTGTCTTAATGTTATTGCTTTAGATGTGTATATAATTTTTTTCTTTGTGACGGAACTGGTTAGTGCTTGTTTAGCTGTGAATTGTAGACATGAAAAAGTGTGTTAATCAAACAAAAGCCAAGATTCCTCAAATAGTAGAACAGTAGGCTACCAAAGCACATGTATTAAATAGAAAGGAGAAAACAAGGGCAGAAACACCCGATTAATTAAAAAAGAATAATAATTAAAAAATCCTGTTTTGAAAGAAAGATATCAAGTTAAAATTCAACAGAAGTGTTCAATCTCCCCTGCTTACCTATTCGTATGGACATTATGGGAATTAGGCCATTCTGGGACACTTTTCACCTTGCTTTAGGGGCACAGAGGGTATAAGTAGGAATATGGCCAGACCATGCCACTTGACCTCAAGGCTGGAGTATAGACTTTGTACTGTTTGATTTACAAGGGTAAATGTAGCCATTGTGTTTATTTGCTTTACTGGCCAGTGAATGCATGTTTCACCATTCACTCTATGTATAGAGTAGTATGCAGTAGCTCTGTGTCTGGAGAGGTATGAACTAACTCTGAGCTTTAGATGTTTGTGGTTTGAGCCATGGCATTTCAAGCCATAAGATATCCAGCACACCAAATACTTATTCTCTGGATTTTTAAGAGTTTTCAGAAGCTTGGAATGAATTGACTTACTATGAAAAGCCCCTTTCTCCTCCTCTTCTTCCTCCTCTTCCAGTCAAAGGTGACCCAACACTGACCAAGTTTTGTGCCTGGAGTCTGTAATAACCCATCTAGATTTTGGACTTTTTGTGGTTTTGCTCAAAGGGGACCTTGCGACACATGTTCACTTGGGATGTTATGTGAAAATGATCCATTATGATATATAAAGTGATCTCTTGTTCAAATAATCATGAAGAAAATCACCACTTTCCACATTTTTATACCAGACAGCAACAATTTTTCTTTTAGTACTTTAAAGCAGACTTTCTTCTCAGAACTTGTGTAAGAGAGAAACAGAGAAAAAAGAGAGAAGTAATTCTGCAGTTTACTGAATGATTGCAAAGAGAAAACATTGGAGTGCAGAAATTCTGCAAAGTGAGATGTTGGTCATCTTGAGCCAGACACCTGCATTAATTGCAGAATCCAAAGATGGTGTAGTTAAATCTCTGACTTGTAAAAGTTTCTGAAACACACTGATAAGATATTTCAGTTATGTTTTTTGCAGGCAGGAAATGCTGAGCTAACCTGCATGTTCAAAAGGCTTTCATGGAAATACACTTACCACCAATGAGACCTTGTTTTTATGTTATTTTAAAGTAGTTGCTTTTGTAAAGCCTCCTAATGTTTATGTTTTGCTTTTTAGAGTGTTTTTCTTTTTGCTGGTTACTGTTTATTTTTATCAATGCATTACTCTTTTTACAAGTTCCTTTTAGCATGAGTTTTGATGATGGAATATAGTACCAACATTTTGCCATTAACTTTAGGAGCTACCAGACTGTGCTGATGGCCACCAGCACTTTATGGGGAAATACAATGGTAAACCATGTGTGAGGGATACTGAGCAGCCCAAAAGCTGACTAATGGGTGTCACTTTTGTGCATTTGTCATGAAAAGAACATTTGGCTCAAGCTGGGCTTGCATGGCTTTCCTGTGTCAGATTAATGAAGTCAATTGCATAACTGTGGCAGTATTGGTCTGACAAAAAACATTTAGTGGGAAATAGAAAGTAGTCCCTGAGTTGGCTACCCTTGCCTTATATAAGCAATATGTATAATAGCTTAATGTGTTTAGTTTTCACAATGTACTTTGGATATCAAGTGTACAATGAATTGTTTCCACACACTGCCAAAATGTACCGGATGGAAAATATACTTTAGTATTTTATCTGACAAAAAAGTTATCTATTTTGTATGATATACTACATTTTTGAATAAGAAGAACACCGCTGTAATTTATTGGGAGAAGCTGATTTATTTTATAAATGTAATATTATTTTTGTAAACTTAATTATGAAAAAAATCAGAAATTAGTAGCTTTGTTAAATGTTAAATTATAATGAGATGTAACTTTATATGTTTGAAGTCTGATACTGGTTTTTTTTTGTGTTGAGCATTTGGAATTGAAAAGTTTGCTGGAAATATTTCAAATGGACTGTTTTTTATCAAAGCTCAATAAAGAAAAATGAATGATCCAAATGACACATTTGCCTTTGTTAATTTTATGACTATCTACATAAACAATAACAATGCTTTATGTTGCTTATGTTGTGACTAAGTATAAAACTGAAATATGCTTTCATCTCTTCAGTATTCACAGCATCACAGTGTCTGTGGTTGGAAGGGACTTCTGGAGGTCATCTTGTCCAGCCCCCCTGAATAAGCAGATTATTGAAATCATATGAAATAGGATGGCAACATTTTAGTTGATTCATCTGTAACATGGCAAATAATTACATAGCTATGGTTTTCAATTTTTAATTCTGATTCAGAAAAGAATTTAAGTGCATTCTTAATTCCATCTGTGTTTAGAATGAAGCATATGTTCAACAGCCTTTTTTTTCTGGACAGGGATAACTTAACAAATCACTCCCTTTTGTTTCTCTAGTGCCTTGCTATTTAGTCTAATTTATTTGCAGCTAAGCAGTTGTTTATTTTGTACAGACTTTGAAAAATTTAGGAAGATTCTTTAAGATTTATATTTTTAGATAATGTCTCTCGAGAGCCTTGGAAAGTATATTTTGTTGTATGTCTCCTTTGAGTAGATTTTGAATAGAGGGGTGTTTTTTGACTGGGAGGGCGTAATTACATAAAAGGAATTGGGCTCATGGGTTCTACTCAAGTGCAGAGCTACATGAAAAGCTGCCACTGGAGGTAGAAGAGGCTTTGCTTATGAGTTTGGGTGCTTTTAGGTCCCTTTGAGAAACTTGTGTCTGTGGCTCATTATTTTAAATGAAAGATTTCTCTGCCCTTCACTGTAAATGCTAACTTGGGTGAAAGAAGGTAATGGTTTTAGAGGAAAGAAGAGAGTCTTTTCAGCCTACAATGGAGAAAATATGGAAAACCTCCTACATCTTCAATGCCATGAAGTGCTGACAGACATTTCTTTACAGATTTCTGTGAATCATCTTTATAAACCACACCATTAAGTGAATCAGAATTGTATATTTTACAGATGGAAATATTAGCTTTCAGTCCTACTCATTGTGCAAAATTGCTCCCAACTCAGGAAATCTGTATGTGGGTGAAGGCATTTACTGAGCTGCAAGAACCTTCTGAGACAGAAAATTTAACATTCTCAGAATACAAGAATGAAGTCCATTATGCCTTCTGGTTGTACCTTTGTTACTTGGCAGTTCTATATTCACTCCTAGGGATGTGCGTCAGACTGTGACTGACAAAAATTTTTATTTCTGTCCAACAGACATGCAGTTCCAATATTTCTGTTGCTTACACTAAAATACATAGAGGAAGAAAGTATTTATCTCCACATTTTCCAGTAACTCTTTAATAACTTATTGTGTTGGTTAGCAAATGTCTACACTTTTTTAATTTTCCCTTATGTAGAGCCATTAGTTTCCTTCTTTAGGAAAAAAACAAAACAAAACAAAAAGAAAACGAAAATTTACCCTCAAATTTTCAGCCACTGAGTGAACAGTTTTCCTTCTGTCAATGTTGTAAAAAAGGAAACATAGATGTCATCAGGGCTGGTTCCTTATCGTCTTGTGGCAAATACAAATATTTTAATTAATGGAAAAGTTTACTTGTAACTAAAGAGCCTTCTATAAAGCATGATTCTATGATTCTAAGCTAAGATATGAAACAGATTGCAGAGAGGAGTAAAAGTGCTGCACAGTAGGGAATGCATTTTCAAAAATCTTTTCTATGAAAATTAAAATGGAGATCTGATTTCTAAGCAAAATGATAAATACTTCTATGAAAAGGTAAAAAACTTAATGATGAAAGTCAAATATAAAAACTTATACAATGAAAGAGAACTTATGTCCTGTATCTTAAGATGGAAAGAAGTAAATCATACTTACTGAATACCAGGATGTCTGAATAGCCTCTATGGGAAAAATCTCATAAAATGGGGGAGCAAGCATGTTGTGCCTAAAAATGCACTTATGATAATTACCTCTATTGCTGAATGTTGTGGTGGACTTAAGATTGCTACTGGCATTGTCTGGTCATTCAGCTGAGTCTCAGTTGAAGATGCCACATCAACAGTAGATTTGTCACCTCATCACTATAGGTTCCTGGTGTGACAGCCACTCAAGGTCACATAGTGGCACTATAGCCTTGCACCAGAACTGAGCTCTTAATTGCAACTTCTGATGATCCTGGGCCTGAAAACACGTTTTCCTTTTGCAAGTGTGAACACCACTGATGTCCAGCATGACAGATGTGCTTCATGGAGGCAACAGCAGCAAGTTTTGAAGATTTTCCTTTAGCCAGACTGATGAAAGGGTGGTTTCAGCTGAAGCTTAGGATCTCTGCTCCAAGATTAGAGAATGTCTAGAAATCCACAGTTTTTAAATTCTTTGACCTGGGTCTGAATTGCACTGGCTGGTCTCTGAGTGTTACTGTTAAAGGGGGGCAGTCTTTGAATGGCTGAGAACATTGTGTGTCTCATTAGGTTCAGGGGCTTTGTGGGCTTTGGGCTGCAATGTAACCTCCTCTGATGTTTTGTTAGTAGGTTGACCAAACAGATAGAAAGTTGCTGTTTTGATTTTAGAATCTTAAATGTTGTCAGAGAAATAATACCAACAAAGATTGCTCAGAGAGTTGTTTCTCTGGGAGTTAAACTACCCTAAGAATTAAAGGAGATAGTGAATGGCTAGAGAAAAATAATTTAATAAAGTATATGACAAGGGCTTTCAAAGGATTTAGTGAACAGAGGAAGGCAAGAAGTCCTGCACAAATTGATAACCATTAATTCCATGAAGAGATTATGTGAACCTCTACTGTGGAAGTATAAGTTCAGACAGTTTTGCTCAATGTATTTTGGTTTGTGGTTCCTTATATTATCTGTACATTGCAAACATCAGATGAAGCTGGAACAGCTGATTCATTCACAATTTTTCTTAAGCATTTCAGGAATCATGTCCCAGCAGGTTAGCATGCCCACAGGTGCCAACAGTTTGTTGGCTCTCCACAGAACTGCAGTGAAGGGTGACCTGGGCATATTCTATATCACTCCTCAAAGACCCTTTCTCTGTGTTCTTTAAATGAATTCTCTATCAATGGACAATAATAGCATGGGAATAGAACAGGACCATTTATGTAGCTCAGGGCAGTGCTTACTGTCACCAGTGGCCTTTTATTATCACATCTTGTCATATGCTGCATAGCTGAACCTGCCAGTTGCATCACCTGTACTGCATTTTCCCAAGTCCTGGCCACTTTTCCTAGATGAACTCTGCAAATTCCCCATTTTTGAGAACACTGCAAGACAATGAGCACCCAGCTGATGCTAACGATGCCAGCAGTCAGAGTCAACTTGCAAAGTGATCATGATAGCAGCTGATCCATTAGTCTAAGTCATGCTTTATTTCAAGCTGCTTCCAGGCCAATTGTGATGAGATAAAAGCTTGCTCAAGTTTTTAATTGTGTACACAGAGAACATTTTAGTTTGATACAATTTTAGAGAAAAGAGAAATGCTGGAGTTGTTGATGTCATTTGTCACCTTCACAAGTAGCATCATCCACTCAATCTGCAGAGTGTGCCACCTGTTAAAATGCCCTTTTAAAATAAAGCAGCTAAATAAATTGGGTTACATCTGCTGTTTATTTAAAAGTATGCCGAGTTCATAGAAATACAGTTTTAAGATTATGTAAAAAATTATTTTTTAATCTATGAATTTCACTACTTAAATTAAATGGTGTAGCTTATGTTACATTTTGAACACCAAGCTGTTCCACCCCCCTTGTTTTTTTGACCCTCTGACAATGGAATGAATTTCCATGAATATGACTGCCCAACAAAGCATGCCATTTTTCAAATATGTGCCTTTTGTAATTTAAATAATGCAAGCATATGAACATTGAGATTTTGCATTAAGAGGCACAGGCAATCTCACCAAAAGAGTTTATGCAATATATTTCCAACATCATCTATTCCAAGATATAATTAAGATTACCATGGCCAAAGACTAATTTGATGTGGTTTCCAAAAACTGGAGCAGATAGCAATTGTAATAGAGGGCAAGATTTTTCCATATAATTTTTTTCATTGTGATATTAGATTTTTAATAAGCATTAGTCTTGATCAGAAATGTAATGAAATGGACAAATACTCTAAAATATGCAGATAGATATATTATAAAATAACAAATTTTATATAATCAATTTAGGTACTGTGAAGTACATTTCTTTTTTTGAAACAAGAACATTATTATCCAGTTTTAATCTCAACAGAAAAATCATAATTTAACTGTAGTATGATCTGTCCTCCATTTTAATGCAGGTTTTTTTTGCAGGTTGATTAAAATTGTGTTGTGTGATTAAATGCATGGGAACAAATATTCCATTCCTGTGACACTGTGCCTGTTCAGAGATTGACAGCCTGAGGTGCTGCTCATTAATCAACAAATAATTTGAAAATGAAAGGACAGAGCCCTTCTGGAGGGCAGGAGAAGAAACCACATCTCCCTGATCATGAGTAAGGTACTGTTGAATCTTTCAGCTTTTGACTTACAGAAGGAAACACCTGCTTATGAAGAAATTTGCACTTTGAACATAGCGTTAATTGTGGCAAAAAGATACCTAAGAAGAAAAAAAAGTTACTCATAACAATACCCACTTAGAGAGGATAGATTCAAGGAGGGCAGTCAGCTGAGGAACTAGCACAGCACCATTGCCTTTTGCAAAGCCTCCCCTCCTGGAGGTATATGAATAAGTGAAAAGGAATCTTTATTTTGTCAGGAACAGAGCAATTGTAGTTAACAGACCACCTCTTCAAACAATGCAATTTCCACACAGAAAAATCAGAAGAATATTATTTTGATTTGGAAATAATTCAGTTTATTGATTTTATATACAATTCAGTCTTTTTGGTATTTTGAGTGCTCTTTTCAGACTTTAAAGGCTTGGAATATACCTTGCCATGTCAGATGTCTTCTTCAAACTCTGCCCAGTGGGGAGGAGTGGGAGAGGTGAATGAAGATATTAGAAGGCCAAAAAAAAAAAAGCCAAAGCAGTGGGAAATTTCAGACCCAAAGAATACACCTCCATCAGCACACTAAATAAACTCATGAGACCTACTTCAGCTAAAGCATGTGAATGGAACTATTTGCTCAAATTACTGTCTTCAACCCTAATAACATTATTTTCTGGTGATAACGGTTCTTTAGTGTAACGATAATTAATTGCATTGCTCTGTCCTCTCTCTCACCTGAATCTTATCTTTCCCAGAGTAAGAGTCCTTGTTTATTTACACCTTAATTTATGTTGAATCCTGTGCCTGAGAATCCTTGAACCTAACAAGCTTACGACACTTGTGCAGTCACACTGCTAGCCCCATTTCATGTGAGCTCAGGCTGAATTTCCTTTGGCAAAAAGGAAAAAAAAAAAAAAAAAAAGCACCCACTGAAAGAAATAGAAAGGGCAAGAGAAAATAGAAGCAGATTTAGAAGGATGCAGAGCATCCTGTCATTTCTGTTACTCACTGCTGCTGAACTCACTACCTACTGTTTATGACCTCTGAACATGCTTGTGACTGCACAGTAGTTCCTCATGTCAAAGGGAGACATATGGTGACACAAAGGTCTATATGCTGCCACTCAATTTCTTTGTGCAATCTACATCCAGATTGTTATGGAGAGTGTTTCGAAAGATGTAAACAGCACATTTATTTTATCCCACTCCTTCTTTTAAAAAACATAAATACATCCTTTGCCTCTTTGTGCTTTATTTCACTGATAAATAAACTGATCCTGACGTATTAGCAAAAATGTAACATTTGGACCAGATTTTTGCAGATACATTTCATCTTCTCTACGAGTCACCTTACTGAAATCAGTTTTCAGCAGTGTTAATTTTCTAATACCACTCAAGTTTATTGCCAGGTGGTTGAAAATTTTAATCTAGTTTTATGACATGTGGCTGTGGGATGGTAATGAGGAATACCAATATTTCTGTAAATGAGGTATCATTGCAGTCAGGGTGTGTTACAATGCTTTAAAGCTGCTCTTCTCTGAAGTTCTGTAATTTGGGTGCACTGTGTATTACAGGTTAATCCCCAGTACACACAAACCAATTCACCAATTTAATCCTCATTATTTCCTGTCACTTTGCTTTAAACTACAAGCAGCACAGGAGACAAAGCTGTGCCCATTGTCCACTGTCATTTCCTTTATATATGGAGACACTGAGAGTTATTTGTTGACCTTTGAAGTAGAGTGTCAAGCTCCTTTAATATTCTTTCATTTCAGATGATGAGGAATACAACTGAGAGTTCTCGGTCAGTCCCACGTGACTCCTGTCCTTGGTGGTAATGAGGCTAAGTGGGGCAGGTGACCCCTAATGTAAGAAGGGATCAGCAGAGTGCCTGCTCCAGCATGTCTGTAGGGCTACATCACGCTGTAACTAAAAGCAACTTACTTTCTGCTTCTTTTTCTGTGAAATAAAGGCAGCTCAGCCTGCACTGAAGCTGCTGCTCCACTGGAATGAAGTCTATTAATACATTTGACATTTTTATTTTTTATACAAAAAATATACCGTGAAATATGATACTATACAAAACGTTACACCATTATTGGAAGAAAAAAATTACATTTTGTAAGCCTACCTTGGAGTTTGACTGAAGAAAGCATATTTGAGGAAAGATAACGTGGGTACTATTACATGGGAACCTAATTTCTGTTCATACATAGGCTGTGGCTGTCACTCACTCATGTAACCTAGTGTACATTAGGAGTGTGGGCACCCTTAGGTCATGAGGTAAAGCTCTTCAGGCTGCTTAGACATTTGAGATACAATCTGAATAAAACACTTAGCACCCTGACCCAATCTAAGGGAGCACTTAAGCAATGCTTAACTTCAGAGTCATGACTGACTTCAATGGAGCTGCTTATAGGCTTAAAGGGGAGTGCACTCTGGCACACTGTGACGTGTAGGGATGGATGGAATTGAAAATGCCACCCTGTGAAATGGAAAATAATGCAGTGCTCCAGCCCATCATACAAATTAGGCCAGAGTATTTTAAAAAAGCAGAACTACTTTCGGCAGAACATCTCTCTTGCCTATCCACAGGAAAGTATATATGAAGACAAGATGCAGACTGAGCAGCTAAGTGTCCTGTATAAATTGCAAAGGATCCTTCACCTCCTCATTATTTTGAATACATAATCAATCGCAAATGGAAAATTCTGATTTTTATCCCTGCACATTGGTGACTGTTTTGTAGTGAGTGAGTAGTTCTTTCCAACTGTGTATGAAGTGTTGGTGGAACTGACTGCTCAACAATCATCTGGTTAGAAATTTTTGTCCTATAATAAAGCTACACTTGCAAGTAGTTACAGCAAGGGCCGTGATTGAATGTACTGAGAGCCTGCACTATGGTTTAATACCCTTGGACACAGTTGTCCTGAAAATTAATCTAGTGATGGAAACTGCACTATAGATATTTATGTGAAACTAAACTCTGGCACCAATCTTCAAAGATATTTTGGCACCCAACTGCTACTGAAATCAATGGAAGTAGGGTACCTAAATAGTAATTAAGCATCCGTGTATCTCTAAGGATTTGTGCTTTTGATCTCAAAATCTGCCAGTCCAGCTCATTACAAGCTCTACATTTTCTTTAAAAAAGATATGAGGTATGAATTAAGGGTAAGATTAATTAATAGTGGCGTTAACTGTAGCAAAGCAAAGAGATAGATCGCACTGACAGAGAAAATAGAAAGGATAATGGATTTAATGGCATGTGTTCTAATGGAAAAAAATAACCTACTGCATGAGACTGTCATATCTGAAAAAAATGTGACTACCATTTACAGTTCATATAGGGACAAAAAGGTTTATACACTAGCAGTATATAAATCACTGAAAAGAGTAAGATGAGATCTTTATAGTAGCAGTGATATATTTTCCCTTGTGGAAGCCAAAGCCCAATTTTGTATCTGTCTGAAGGGGCTGACCTATCTAAAACACCCAGCACCAGGGGGGATGCATCCTGAGTGGAGATGACACTCAGTCTCTCTGAGCAAACAGCCAGTGAGGAGCAAGCATGAAACCTCTTGTCTTAATTTACTACTAACATAGGGAACTCATCATTTAGCCTACTAGCTGCCATGATTATCACTTAAAGTATGTCCCCAAGCATGGTAAGGACAGAGTCCCTAAATCAAGACTGAGAATTTGACCAACAGGATGTGAGCCATAAAGTTAAACATTCCTAGCCCAGATGTCTCTACATGGGAATTTGGGCCCATAGAATCATAGAATCATAGAATTAGCCAGGTTGGAAGGGACCTCAGAGATCATCTAGTCCAACCCTTGACCCACCGGAGCAGTTGCTAGACCATGGCACTGAGTGCCACATCCAGTCTTTTTTTAAATGTCTCCAGGGACGGAGAATCTACCACCTCACCAGGCAGTCCATTCCATAGCCTAATCACCCTCTCCGTGAAGAAATTCTTTCTAATATCTAACCTAAACCTCCCCTGGCACAACTTAAGACTGTGTCTTCTTGTCTTGTTGAAGGTCGTCTGTGATTTGCATGTGGGCTAACCACTGAGCTAGCAACTCAAAGGCAGAACAGAATTTTCTTCATCCTCTTTCCTGCCCCGGCTGTGGATCTTTATGAGGAAATGTGATCAAGTTTAAAGATACTGAGGCTAAGATGCTTCTGGCTATGTATACAAGGAAAAATTTAGGAGCTTTTTTTTTTGTATGACTTCAGTGCTAGGCATAGAATTCTGAGGATAGCACCAGAGACCCTCTTTAGTGCTATCTTTATTCAGTGATAAATAATGATACTGTGGCCTATTGAGCCACATCTGGGCTTTTACTGGTATGCCAGCTGTCACACTGCAAGCATTACACCTCTGTCAGTACAGCATTAAGCTCGAAGATATAATGCACTGATATGGGTAAACTGCCTTTAGCCCCAGGATTGCATGCCCAGGTAGGGCTGTGCTAACTTGATTTTCTTAACCTATGCGGCATTGCAGTGCAGGCACGTACTTCTGTTGTATCCCTTTGTAAACCTCATGTTCAGTGCTTTCTTCAGAGGATTCCTTCCTACTTCTCCAAGTCTGACTTCTTAATTGATCCAGATGATTACATCTACAGATGCAGACATGGTGGTAAATCTAAAGTAAGTAAATTTAAAAATTAAATATAATTGAATATGATAACTGTTATACAGATTTAAAGTCAAGCTGTCATAGAATACAATACATGATGGTAGCACTAATTTAACCAGAAATGGTGTGGTGAAATCTGTGAGACTTAAGGATGATGAAGGTTGATTCATCCTAAATGCTTAGAGATAGGACCATAGGTGCCAAACTCTGGTGTCTGTAATTGGTCCCAGCTTGCAGTGTTAAGATCCCAATTAAGCTTGTTCTGCCAGTCTAAAAGTTTTTTGGGGGAACAATAGTAAAAAAAAAAAAAAAAAAAAAAAAAAAAAAAAAGGGAAGTGTTTTCAATGTTGAAATGAACTGTTTCATGTTCCTGTGCACCCAGTTTAAGCAGCTGGATAATGAAGAAGCAGCTAAGTCAGAGACTGCTCATACACGGGCCAGATCTCCAGGTATGATGGTTAAGTGTAGTGAAATGAGGCAACCAGGTGCCAGTAATTCCCAGGGAGTGGTATGAGCTTGTGTTAAGCCCACCTGTGATAATTAGGACAGGACCCCACTGCGCATGAGCAGGACCAGGGGGCCAATAAAAGGTGAGGCCTGAAGCACGGGCTCAGCTCAGTCCTGAGCATGCCTGCAGAGAGGTCAGTTGCTTCTCTTAGCAGTTAAGCACATGGTCACATTTGCAGAGGGAAGGAATGCACAGGAAAGGGAACTCTGATATAAGCCCTCCCCTTATCCTGAGGCTGCTGTGTGCAGGCCAGCCCTCAGGCAGAGGTAAGAGCATCCCTGAGGCTACCTTGCTCAGCAGACAGATCCCTCTGCAAGCACAAGATTACCCCCAAAGGAATGTTATCAATTGATGTGTTCAATTTGATTTTAAATGATTCATGTACTAATTGGGCTTCTACTGCTCAGCAGCTGAAATATGATTTGACCTCCCAGTTAGGGACCACGGTGTTGTTCCTGTGTCCTGACAATTGTTATTGTGTAATTAACCACCACCACCACCAAAAACCAAATGAGTGGCTGTGGAATTAATTCTGATGATTGAATTTTCTGTGTGAGAGTTATCAGGTAAATATATTACTGAAAATTTTTTTCAAGCAACAAAACAATGAAATCTTCCGTGCATCAATGAAAATAGGCAGAAACCAGAACCCAGAGCAAACTGGGAAAAATAATCCCCAGTGAATTACTTGTTCAAATGCCCTAGTTTATGCCATTAATAATAATAAAAAAGTAGACAACAGTACATAGTCTTCTTCATAATTTTTTAAAGAAAATGTAGAGCTTGTAATGAGCTAATTTACTAAATTGCAGAATACTTGAAAGATGAGGTAACAAAGGAAAAGGAAAGAGATTTAAAGGGCACCTGCCAGAATCACTTTGAGAAATATTGAGTTGACTGGTGGGCCTATGTTTCCAATAAGTATATGCTGTCTGAAAGAATCCCTTCTTTCTTTCCATTCCTTTTTTTTTTTTTCTGTAATAGTTAATGCATCTTAAAACACTTCTTTATATTTGGGCACTTACAAGCATTCATCTGTGCCACAAAATATTTGGCACAGATCCTTTTCTTTCCAGTGCATATTTATTTTTTCCCAGAGGACAGGTTTGCCTTGGTGCCCCTAATGCTAATAAAGTCTGACACAATTAAACTACCCTCTGTAAAACCTCACATTGCAGGGACACAGCTTCAGTGGCATGCAGTGACTGTCCAGAAGACCTGAGAGAAAACCTCTTTAAGTAACCAGACAGAAAGCCTCCAGGAATTAACTAGAAATGTATTTCCATAATGGCCTTGCATCTCCCCTACTCTTTATTTAGAAAGAAGATCACATTTTAGCCTTGCAAAAAGGACTGGCTGCATATGTGCAACCCCATTCAAGTTTTGACTTGAAAATTCATGAGCACTGACCAATTCTGGACTTAGTTTTGAGATGGATTAGGGTTTTTTTATTATTATTTTTTTGTTTGCTATTTTTGTTTGTTTGTTTATTTCTTTATTTTCTATACAAAGAGTAGTTGGGGCAGCTAATATGACTTACATGAGGCAAAATTGCCCACAAAAAAACTTGAAAGACCAACTGCCCAGCGGAAGTAGAGCATCACTGTGGTTTGGTCACTTGTGGTACATCTTAGGACACTGCTTTATATTTGAACACTGCATCTTTACAAGCATTTATCTGTGCCACAAAATGTTTGGCACAGATCCTTTTTTTTCCAGTACTTGCTCATATTTTTCCAGGGGACAGGTTTACCTTGGTGCCTCAAATAGTAATAAAGTATAATACAATTAAACTGGTCTTACGATTTGTGTGACAAATGCACCAGAAGAAGGAGTTATCTGGAGCCAGTTTGTCTTCAGGGCTGGTACACTTGCAATCCAATAGCACCTCAGTACCAATAACTGACTTTCCCTAACCTCCTAGACCTTCCAGGTTTGTCCAGCTTCTCTCTATATGGAAAACATTCTTATTTTCAACCAGACCTTCAAGGGCCAGTGCAGTAGAGCTAGATGTGTATGATACTGTATTTAGCCACATCAATTCTGCCAGCTTCAATTCTAGCTTCAGTGTGAGCCTCTGGGTTTCAATAGGAGAGTATGCTTGGTCCTCCCTCTTCCAGTAGAAAATTCCATCTGATCCTTCAGTATTCATGGCAGCCAGATATGCTGTGGGAAACAGCACAGACTGATCATGCTCCCTCTAGAGGAAAGAGGTCAGGAGATCATCTGGCCATAAATGCTAAAAGACTGCACAACCATAATGTGTTGCTTACAGAGGTGATCAAGGCAAAATAAGGATTAAACAAGCTGAAAGGCAGACACATTGAGGTCAATCAGCTTAATGTACTGACATGCAAATAGTGGAATTATAAACAAGAGAATCTGTTGTTCTGTCTTACACAATTGACGAAGAGACAAGATGTGTCTTTCTCCTGAATAAACTGTATAAACTGATATTGAGTTTTACAGGTAAATTAATCTTATCAGGTACAGACAAAAAATAACATAAATTAAATGTACGATGTTAAACCAGTTTGATAGTCCCTATATTTCATTAAAACCCACGTCACTTTCGTAAAGAAAATCAGATATTGAAGACCTGACTCAGTAGAACACCCATTTAATTGTTCATTTCAAAAAGATTTAAACTTGGGATTAAGTGATCTGATGAATTAGAGCTTTATATACTGGAGTTCTCCTGACCATACTAACAAAATACTAGAAAAGGAGAGTATAACTACATCTTTCTTCCAAAAAACTTTTAAAATTTGTTAGGTATCTCAAAAGATATAAGGGTGAAGGTAATAAACAGTCTTTCTATCATTCACTGTCAAAAAAGAGAAACAGGAATGAACCAGAGAATTTCAGCACAGGTAAAAGGACAAGTAAGAAAACGCTGCTCATGTTTCTTGATGGTGTGAAAATGGGAGCAGAGCAGAGGATAAAAACTACAATCATTATCTTTTGAACCTTCAGTGGTAAAACTGAACAATGTTTTCTCTAAGGAAAACCAGAAACCGTCCATGAGAGCAAGATATTTTTCCTGTGAACGTATTTGCCTCCCATCTCACCTCCGTGTGAGGGCGAGTTCTCATCTCTAAGACTCAGCATGCTCCTTAGTCACCTACCCTACTAGACTAATCTTAGTCATCCCACCTAACCTTAGTCACTCCTTACTAGCCAGCAGCTATGGGGTGGTCCCACAGACTTTGGGAGGGAGGTGGTGGGGTTGTGGACACACCTGTAGCAGTACAATGGCTAAAGAGTGTCCCAGTCTTTGGAGCACAGAGGCTCCTCCCAGAGGAGCTTTAAAGTAAGGCACAGTCTTTGCTATTTAAAACTTGGCTAAATTTATTCCTAAAAATTGCAATTGCAGTTACTAGGGGAATCCAGGACCAGGATGCATAAACCCCCTGCCTCCAGTCCTACAGTGTTTTGGCTTTGACCTTGCTTGTTAGCTCAGTGGCACCTTTGACAGTCCCTAATTTTCACAGTAACTTTCTGAAAGAAAATGGAGATTTTAAGTTTACTGCTTTTAATCTTTGACTTACTTATGAAAAGATGTCAGATAGACATTAATCACCTAATTTTTTAGGTGTCCAAACGTTTCATAGGAACTCTACTGGCCAAAGATTTGTATAGGAGAGGAAAAAGAAAGCAAGATGTCATATTACGAACACATAATGCTCATACATATCAGCACACAAAATAAGCCAGAAATCAAATTAATCTTAATGGGACAAAAGTGATGTAGAAGAGAAATAAAAACAACTTCAGATTACCAGCAAGAATTGGCCTCTAATATAGATTAATGATTAGACCCTTCAGAATTATATATTTTAATAGAAAAGATCCTGATGAAATTTTTTTTACATTGATTTTATTAAATGTGTATATGTGTGAGTTTATTTAAATAAAGAAGTGTATTATGTGGATATGTGTATTATGTATATATGTGGATCATATTTGTGTATACTCTTGATCCCTTATCATATACACATAAAGTCTAGCACAATCTTTTAGGAATCCTTAGCAGATTCAACTTCTTGGTTCACTATCAATTATGCAATGAAAATTGAATTATTCCAACTGTTTCAGCAAATTTAGGAAGAAACTGGTCCCTGCATGGAGCAGTATAATTTTACTTCTTATGTACAGATTTGTATTAGACATTAGGAAGAAATTCTTGACTGTGAGTGATTCTTGACTGTGTCTTACTGGCACAGGTAACCCAGGGAAGTTGTGGATGCCCCCTCCTTGGAAGGGGAGTGTTCAAGGCCAAGTTGGATGAGGCTTTGAGCAACCAGGTCTAGTGAGAGATGCCCTTGCCCATGGCAGGGGACTTGGAACTAGATGCTCTTTGAGGTCCCTTCCAAACCAAACCATTGTGTGATTCTATGATTCTCTACCCAGGTATTCAGAATAAGAGTAATTTGTCTTCTGTCTTTCATGGAAACTCCAGCTTACTGTACAACCTGAAGACACTGTTTTTTTCTCCTTATAATCATAAAGATTTAGCACATTATAGACTATCACTCTAAGTAACACACTGAACTAGACTCAGCTTTATAAGGATTATCCTAGGGGAACCCAGGAGGTGACACACAGCAAGTTATTTCTATCCAAGTCATTTTACAGTAAGAGGTCTTACCTTTTTATAACGCTGTTCATTGTAGACACAAATATAAAAAAATACTCTTACTATTCAGGAAAGTACATTGAAATGCAAAAAGTCCTTTATAGCTTATTTGATCATGCACACTATAGATACGATGATCACAGTATATGCAGAGTTTGAAGTGACCATATTACACTTAACTTGTGCACTTGAATAAAAATAAATATTATGAAAATGGTAGCCACAAAGCCCACTGAGAATTGCTTTACTGTACCACTGAACTTCATGGACAACTTTCACAACTTAGATTCTGGGGAGAAATCTGATCATTTAAGGCACAAAAAGAAAGGGGAAGATTTGAAACCTCCAGGGGAAAAAAACCACACCAATGCAGAAATAGAGTAAAAATAAAGCAGAAAAGGTGTCACAAAAGAAATGTAAAGATTTAAAAAAATTAAATCTCCAAACAAAACAAGCTCCTATATATTTGTGTAAGAATGAAATTCCTAGAGGTATTCTCATTTTGGTTTTATGTTTAGTTGTTTTTAGTTTATTTGTTTGTGTTGTTGTTTGTTTTTTTGTTTGTTTCCTTATCTTCTGAGATACTAGTACCTTATCCTCTGATGTACTAGTACCTCTTCTACCAGTCCTGTCCATCCCAATGAAAGCAGTAAATAGTAAGATAGTCTGAAAAACAAAAGCCATATCAAGAGGGAAACATATATTGAAACTACTAGAATATGGCATACCAGAAACTTGGTGACTTTATAATAAAATGGAATAATAATACAATTCTATAACACATCACATTCAAACACTAAAACGAGTGATGCTTGAACAATAAGTTTGTAAATACTTACACTTTGGGAAATCAGTCTCAGTTCTGTGATAAGCCAGTATTTCTTATTATAGCTGTGGCATGGGTTTACAGTCAGACAATTATTGCCAACATAAAAAAGGTTCAACATTCCTTACAAGATGTTCTTTGTCTTGGCAGATATCGTAGATTCCAGGATACCCAGACTTTTTCCTATGCATTCAGTACCACAATGTGAACCAGCTTAAAGTAGCACAATCTAGTCCAAATGAAAAAAGTTCTACTACATGGACTCATCAGACAAAAAACCAAGGAAACCCATGGCTATGCAGACAACAGCCTGTGAGCCAAAATGTCAAGGACAATTTTCCCTGATTCTTTCATGCCTATTTTATATTCTCATTTAGTTTCCCTATTCCAAGAGTTACGAGGGGAAAAAAGCAGTTTAGGAATGGGCAAAAAAGTGTGGAATTTTTCCTTGTTAACTCTGAAATTTCCTCTTAAACTGGTCTCCATTTTTTGTGATCAGATTTCATGACATCAGGCTTGCTGCTTCTATCTATAACATGTATTCATAATCTGTGTGCAGTGCTTGTTCCTAAACTCTAAAATAATCAACTCAACTACTGATATGCAACCACTGATATACAACCAGCTTTAACTGGACAGGCTAAGTAAGAGAGACAAGCTGAAAGGATGTCTTAATCTTACTTGTGAAGTCACTTAGATAGGGCTATGGAGTGGTCAAAATTTTGTTGTCTCCCTGTGTATGTTAAAAAGATTCCTAGTAATCTTTGGTACCTTTCATGAAGAAGTTTTTTTGTTGTTGTTGTGTGTTTTGGGTTTTGCGGGGTTTTGTTTTTTGGTTTGTTTGGTTGGTTTGGTTGTGGTTTTTTTTGTTTTGGTTTTGTAGAGATTTTTTCTGCTGTCCTAGTTCTGGGGAAGTTTTTTTTTACAGTTTGAACAAATATACTCACAATCAAATTTGGCTAGCATTTTTCTATGAACTAATACTTTTACGTGGGCTTTTCAGTCTCTAAAATGTGATTTATTTTAAATTAAAGAATGACCCAAACAGCATTTGAGACTAATACGAAAGGTTTTATAAAATATGTATATTGATTTTAACCAAGTGCAAGCTTTTTAGATAAAAAGACTCTTTGATCCATATCCAGCACACCAAAAACTAACTTTCCTGACTTTGATCTTAAAAAGACATAGAGAAGTTCTTGTCAGAGATGAAATACAGAAGTGAAAAGAGGTGAAAAATGAATGAAATGACATAACACTGGTTGAGCTTTGTTGTCCTTGCTATACTATAGTAGAACAGGCACTTCGTGCTAATATGATGGAACAGCTCAACAATTTTCAGGCACAAGGACCACTTGAGGGAAAATTCAATAAGTTAAGAATACCAAACCATAATCAGGCCTTGGGGAAGAAGCAGTATTGAAACACAACTTTTTTTGACAGTTTTGAGTGTAGCTCTGGTGGTCTGTTTCAAAAACTGTCAAAATGATGATAAGTGGTCTTAGGAGTCTAGTTTGACTCTTAAACCAAGTAATCTGGCTGCCTTTTGGTGTTAGTGCCGTTAGCAATTTTAAAAGTCTGCTTTTTGAAAGAGAAGAGAAGTTAAAATAGAAAAATGACTATGTTGGAAGTAAAGTAATTACTTTTCATGACATCTTCATCAAAATCAATAAGTTTGACTAATTAAGACATCTAAGCTGAAATCAATAGTATCTGACAGCTAACACCTCCCTGTAGCAATAAGCCAGCATAAACAATTTTGCATCTATACTGATGTGAAAATTAGCCAATTTTATTTATATCACTAAGTAATTAACATTTTCCCTATCAGCAAAGCCATTCCATACGTAGTATACTCCCTAAATTCCAAATTAAAAGCTGATGAAACTGATATACCCTCGGTCTTTTACTTCACATTTGCACTTTGTTACAAAAGAACTTTGATAGACTTGATGTTAGGGTTCTCTTTCCTCAGATGCCAGTGGACTATGACAGGCCATTACAATGCATGCCATGGCCAAGAGCACCAAATGCAAATCCATCAGCCCAGAATGTGGAAAAAAACCCTCAGCCAACACCTGCTCTTTGTTTTATTTTTTCATTAATGAGGTTTTAACTGGAATGCCTACGGGTGGATTCCAGTTCTTCCACTGAGGGTTTGTCTGCATTCCTGCAAGTTTTTAGTCTTCCCCCAGTGGGTTTCTGGAGATCTATGCTAAGTCTATGCTATAATACTCTTGAACCTCTTAGTGCACTGTAGAACAGGTTTATGGAAATCATGCCATCTTGAGGCTTTCTTGAGTTGGGAAGGGGAGAGAGACAAGGAAAAAATCAAAATGCAACCTGTGTTACTCAACAGATATGCAGCCTGAGGTTTATTTTTCTGCTAGTTATATTCTGATTCACGCTGGAGTTTTTGTTCTTTCTGAATTTCTAGGTAGAAGTAATAGGTAACAACATTTTCCATCTTCACTTTGCAGTGAGGCTGTAACTCTTCAGACCATGATGCTGACCATCATAGCCTTCATTAAACCAAGCACAAACCTTATGGCATTACTCATAAGTGACCTTGAAGATAGATTAGGAAATTCAAGGAGAGCAGAACAGATCAGAAGTGTCTTCTGAATTATCCTATTGTCCCTAGAATTCACTTGACATCTGTCCCTTTCCTGATATTTTTATTTTCCTTCAAATTGCCATTGAGGTTTTGCACAGTTTATTTTGCTAGTTAATTCATGTCCAAATGAGTGGTGTTATCAATTTTAATATAGTTGTCAGTAGCATACTAGAATCATGTCTTCCAGTCACTGAAGGTCTCAGAGTAAAGAACCATTTGAATACATGTTAACTGCTCAGTGTCAACCATATGTATATTTTTCTCTTTCTCTCAGGCATAGACACTTTTAGCTGGAGGTAGAGTATGAATTTAAGCATCCCTATGTGGCACCTATGTACTTTGGACTCTTAAAAAATTCTGAATTTTAGCTTGAAAATTAATGAATGAAAGTAGCAGCATATCCTGTCCCAATTATAAAATACAAACCAAGACAATATGTATTAGAAAACACCGAATTCTCTCAGTAACATCTCAGACAAACTGCTTCTGTAATTTTCTGTACCTCTAAGTACCTGGATACCAACTAACAAGAGGTTATTTAATTCATATTGGAGAAGAACTGCCCTAAGCAAGTAGTAAACTTTATTTTTAGACATATTAGAAATTTCCTGTAGCCACAACTTTCCTTCCAATATTTTTTCATATCTCCATGCAATATTTGATTTGAGAAGAAACATAGAACCATGGAATATATCAAGTTGGAAGGGACCCATCAGGCTCATCCAGTTCAACTCCTGCTCCTGTGTAGGACACCCTAAAACTCACAGTATGTGCTTGAGAGCATCATCCAAACACTTCTTGAACTCAGGCAGCCTTGGTGCTGTGGCCACTTCCTTGGGGACCCTGTTCCATTGCTCAACAGCCCACAGGGTGAAAAACCTTTTCCTGATATTTAACCTAAATGTCCCCTAATTCAGCTTCCTATCATCCCCTGTGTCCTGTTTTCAGTCACAGGAGTGAAGAAATTTGTACCAGCCCCAACTCTTCCCCTCATGAGGAAGCTCTATACTGCAATGAGGTCACCTCTCAAATACCTTTTCTCCAATCTGAACAATAAAAGTGACCTCATAAGTCATGTCTTTCAGAACCTTCACCATCCTCGTGGCTCTCCTTTGGAAGAATTAAGTACAAGTTTAAATTTAAGCATATATAGAATGATTAGTTTTGGACTGGGTTGACAAGAACATCCTTGACAGTTATTGTTTTTTCTTATTTATGTAATGCCTGCCCTAGCTTTGTTCGTTTCAGTTGAATTTTTCTTTTGGATGAGGCTGCAGAGAATTTAATCACCTCTGCTGATCTAACTTGCAGTAATGTGGACTGGCATGAGTGGATGGCATTCAAGTACCAAGCTTTGGCCCACTTAGGAAACCATTCTGAACCTGACTCAGTGTCCTTTTCTAGAAGTACCACTGCTAAAACAATTACAGAATTTTCACAGTTCACTACAAGAAGATAAATTTACCTAGTAAAAGGGAAAAGATGGTAGAAAACCATAATAGAATCCCAAAATTTTGAAGTGACATGAGACAAACTGCATTGTTAGCAATCACAGGAAATGCCATAACATGCTCTCCCTTTTCCCCTTTCAGTTAGAGAAGGGGTCATACACAGGCTGTGGACTTAGGAGCAATGGATTCAGTTTCTCCATTTTTTCCCCTGGGTGTCTTTTGGCATATCTCTTGGCCCAGGTAGTTCTTAAGCTCCTCAAAAAAGCCTATAAATGGTTCTTGGGAACCAGTCTTAATGTCACAGTCTAAGGCTGTAGAAGAATATGGACAGAGCTGCATGAGATGTAACATTTCCCCAGAACAAACGCATTGCTTAGAACAGAAGCTAATGAAGCACATCTCGGAAATAGATGCTTCCTAAAAAATCTTTTTGACTTGTGCATCTAACAAAAGAGTAAGAAGAGTAAGTGCTAAGATCACTTCCCTTGGGTGTGGGGAAAACTGGATTCAGATCCATGTTCTGCTTTTTCATGGCACTAAGGTAATAGAAGACCTTCCATGTGATAGATGAAAATTGCTGGATTAAAGAGACACTCCCTTTTTCCTTACTGAATAATTTATAAGGGACAGAATAACTCCAATAAGATAAATTTACACTTCACTGGAAAGCCCAGTATTTTCCGATTAGGGTATTGACATGGAAGCTGGCAGAGCAACAGTGAAAATTCTTGGAGTGGCTGCAAACAGAGGCCAAACGCTGAATGCAGATCTTCTACATCTGCGTGAGTGCTTTAGACTTCGGTTTACTCTATGCTCTTTCTGTCATTTTCTTTGCAAAAGAGCAAATCAAATTTAGATTCACTAGTCTCATAGAGGCTTAGTAATTGAGGCTTCCATCAGATGATGGCTTAAATTTTGCAATACTGCACCTGTTACTTTTAAGAAACTAATCCTTTAAGTTTCTCCCTGTTTTTTTTTTCCTTGGCTATAAAAATGGGATATTTGTGCCTCTCAAATCCAATGAGCGTAATTATAAAATTGTAGGGACAATGGTACTGTTACCATGTAAGCTCCATTCATGGGTATCTAATAACAAAATAGTGCATGAAGATAGATTCACAAAGGCTGAAATGAGACACTAATCAAGAAGAAACACTTATAGGTTATGGACTCCACTAGTTATTTCTTTTCTAGAGGTTCCAGGTGTTCAGTGTAAGATGAGCTGTAGCAGTGATATTAAAGTCATTTCTGTGACTGAAGGGACAAAGGATTTCTATATCAATTAAGCCCATAACATGTGAGTTTTGTAATGATAAGACTATTGCTAATATCTTTCATCTCTTTAATATCGAGGAAATTGCTTCATACTTTAAATATAATAAAAATACTAAAAATAAGGTAAAAAAAGTTACATCATCAATCCCATAAAGCATTTTCATCAGTTTGGTCAAATAAGAGTCTATAAGCAAAGCATTACATAGATTAAATAACAAGGTGAAAGTGCCCTGGTTTAAGCCTGCCAGAGCTCTCTGATACTTCTCAGGAGAATACCTTCTATTTTAAATGTATTATATTCATTATTCCTTTCCTCCCCCTCCTTTCTTCTTACACTTTAATTCATTTTGCACCTTCTCCTCATCACATAGGCTTTTATTTTCAAAATAAGCCATTTGTGCGGTATCTTTTCAAATGCCTTTGGAAAATTTAAATATATAATGCAGCTACATTCCCTTTATCTGTCATGCTAGCACTATCTTCAAAAAGTCTAGTGTATTTGTAAAGCAAGAGCAGCTCTCCTAGCATTCTTACCGCATCTTGTTAACTAATCCCCTTGTCACCACCTCACTTTCACTTTCTTCTGTCACAAATTAATCCATCAACAATCTTGTAATTCGAATGATCTGGTTTCCTTCTTTTTCTGTGAAGTGACATTAACTCGTATTTGAGTTGTAAGAAGCCTGCATAGTTCTCCCTGAACAAAATATAATCAAATCTCATGTCTTTAAAATGCTATTTGAGGGCTTTGCTAGTTACCATGCAGTGCTGTTAAGGATATTTAAGAACCAAGACAGAGGTGAAATGCAGGCTGGTTAAGATGTGGGATCAAGACACTGCTGGAGCCAATGGAAAGCTTCACATTGACTTTACTGCCAGAGCAATAATGCATCCTCCTTTGCTGGGAGCAAGAAACTTGATTTTTCCATGTCCTGGGCAGTTGAAAATAGAGGTCCTTGACCATCCTATAAATTGAGGGGAGAAAAAAAATGCTAATACCACATCATAAAACCTCATCAGAAATAAAGCCTTCTCAGCTCAGCAGAACTTAGCATGTATTAGTAACAAAAATAATACAATGAGGGACTGTGGAGTCACCTATAATGAGGCTTTTAGATTTTCTGTGCTGCTGCAAACTGGAATGCAGGTGGAACCAGTTCAAGTACAAATGCCCTTGCAGAAGCTTAATGCAATGCACACCTTGCTAGGGGTTTTTGCAGATAGAGACAGGGGAATGGTTCCCTGTTCTACTGAACTTCATTTAGCTGTTTGTCCCAGTGCAAAATAATTGGAAATATTTTCCAACTTGACAGCGGTCTATATGCCTCTTGCTTGTGATGAAGCACATTTGGCAACAAAAAGCAAAAGACAACTGTCTTGGACTAATGTAGTGGTGTTTTGGAAATGGGGGAGACCATAGGGGTGGCTTCTGTGAGAAGCTGTTGGAAGCTTTCCCAGTTCCAACGCTGGCTCTGCCTCTGCCTAAGGCTGAGCAGATATGGGAAGCTGGATGTGCCTCTGTCAGTAACATATTCGAGAAAGGGAAACAGAACTGCAAAAAAATTTAAAAGAGACATGCATAGCAGTGGAGAGGAGGACATTAGAGAGTAATGCCAGAGAAAAGACACCAAGGTCAGTGAAGGAGGAGGAGAAGGTGACTGAGCAGAGGTTTCCCTGCAGCCCATGTGAGGTGGCAGCTGTGCCCCTGCCATCTATGAAGTACCACCTCCACACTGGAAGGACCAAAGTGGGGTAAATGTTTATTTGTAGCCCATGAAGTATTACAGTTGGGCACATGTAAAGCAGCAGCCTCTTCAGGATCACCAAGAGGGTCAGATGTGGATCTGCGGCCATGTAGCAGCCCGTGCCAGAGGAGGTGACTCCTCCCGCAGCAGCTGTGACTCTGTGTGCAGCCCGGGATGGAGCAGTCTATGCCTGAGGGATCTGTGCCTGAGGGACTGCACCTATGGGAGGGACTTATGTCCCAGGGGTTCCTGAAGGACTCTCCCCATGAGAGGGACACCACGTTGGAGCAGGGGAAGAATGTGAGGAGTCCTCCCCCTGAGGGAGAAAGGAGCGGCAGAAACACCATGTAGAGAACTGACCCTAAACCCCCCCTACCCCTCTCTGTCCCCTGAGGGGGAGGCAGCAGGGAAGGGATCCGGGACTGGGGAGAAGAGAGGCGGGAAAGGAGAAGGTATGAAAATCTGGTTACGTTTTCTCTTTCTCCTTGTAGATTAAATTAGTTCATTTTCTTCCCAAGTTGAACCTGTCTGGTTTTTGCCTGTTATTGTAATTGGGGAATGCAAACCTCCCTGTCCTTGTCTCGATTAATGAGCCTTTGGGTGGATTCTCTCCTCTGTGTCCCACATTGGGGTTGGGGGTTGAGCAAGCAGAGGCCTGGTTGGTATCATCTGGGCCTGAACCACAACAACTGAGAACAAAGCTATAGGAATTAGCACAAAACCAGAAATTTAATACCTTTTCCCTGAACGACTGGCACAAAACTTCCTAACATCTTTAATTCCTTTAATCTCCTTCGTCTTTTCAAGATTTTTGAAACTGGGAACTCCAAAGTCACCAGCTTCACATAAAAATTACATCTTAAAACTTTGTAGAAGTTTTAACTACTGAAGACCTTAACTACATCCTTAGGAAAGTAGATTTATAGTAAAGAAAAAACTACTATTGTGCTCTCACGTGAGACTGGTCAATCTCTTTCAGTACAGAATCCTTTATCATCTTTTATGAACATGGAGGATTCATTAGTGTGAACATTTTATGTTTCATAGGCTTTTTTTAAAGGTACGCTGTCCCCTTTCCCCCCAGTATGGCCAATATACAATTTTAAAAGGCTTGAAAATAATTTGGTTTGGTTTTTAGTTTTGTTTTTTTAGTGTGCAGTTGGAGGACTAATCTGTACACTGTTCCTTACTTAGACCAAATTTCAGCTTTTATTGAGAATTATTTTAATTCTGAATCTTCTCAGCATTCACATTTCTTTTTTATTTTTTTTTTTTTTACTGTTGATATGTCTCCTAACACTTGGAAATAGCCAGAAAACTTTTACAGCCTAAATAATTTAATTTTAGGAAGAAATTACACTCATGTAATTTCAACCCACAAAATAGGCATGTCAGGGAGTTATGATGGTCTGAATTTGATGTGATGAACATGAAAAGGGTAGTAGCTGATGCTATATTGTAATGGAGTCTGTACCAACAGTCTCCCATGCTGAGAAGGAAGACTCATGTTTTATACATCTGATTCATACAACGGCAGGAAAGACCTCTTGAAGACAGAGATGTGTTACAGTCATGCTGCTGAGCACAGGGGATGCATAGGAATTTCCCTAGGAGAAAAGAACACTGTCTAGGGCTTGGAGTTAAAACATATAGAGCTAAGTCTTGTGTCTAGCCAGAATCCACACATTTTCACTGCTTTGACTGTACAGACCATGCTATGTGAGAGCCTACATTACAGGACACAATTAACAATAGGGTCAAACAGTGGGGAAGGTTGAGGATACTCCTGTACTTGCCCAGAAAGTGCTGTGGCATGCTTCTGTCTGCCTTATGGAAAAAAAAAATCCCACTATGAGCTTCACATTTGGCAATAGAGACTCAGCCAGTCACTAGAAAGAGGGCTTGAAGATAGTTCCCTGTTAAGCTCTCACAGCAGTTTTTCCCTCCCTGCCACCGAGTCTCCTTGAGACCATATGTGAATTCTGCCTTCTTTAGGCCTCAGCTTTCCTGTCCGCAAACCATGAACATCTAATCCATGCCACTTCCACAGCTTTGGAGATCCCTTAATGTAAGCAAGAGTTGAGTGTAAGAATCTACTAAATATTAGCACTGTTAGAAGTAGGTTATAAAAACTGCATGGACCAGCACCAGAAATGTGTTTGGGCACAGGCAGAGATTTTCAGAGGCAGAAGGGACTCAGAGAGAATGGTCACACACAGTGGGACCCAACTGTTCATTATTATTTTCATGTTACTTTTCTGCTTTTATAGCTTTGTTTTTTATTTCGAGCACTAGCCATTGGATGCAAAGGCAATTATTGCCCCTGCATGAAAGTTGTGCTTTTTCATTTCCATCTCTTTTATTATGGCAATTGAATTCTCATCACTGACCTATATTCCTCCTTATCCCTATAGGATATAGACTTTTTCAGTTCTTCTCTCCATTGCTCCACTGTATTGATCAAGCAATTTGCAACCTGTCCTGACTTTAATGTCATTTCCAAACTTCCATCTGTCTAACCTCCTATGTCTCTCAGGCAAATATTTGGTAGATGCAATCTTCTCCACCATAGCATGGCATATATTATTATATTATTTAAATACCACTTTATATACATAAATGGTACACATAAATTCATGAAGAATCTCCCTGTAGGTGTCAAGCTAGCCCTATTGTTATTATGAAGGCAAGTGAAGTAGAAATAGGGCTTAAAAATTGACAAACAAACAAATAAAAATGATAAATAGAGGAATGTATAGGGGATGGTCCTAATTATCATCTCCTTTGGCAGTTAGAACAACAAGAAAAAAGTCCAAGGAAAGAGAATAATCTACCCCTCTGTATGAAAACACTTTTTTGTTGCATTTCTCCTGAAAAAAACTTGAATGGTCAAGTTCAGATCGGTTTGGTATTGATGTAACACAAGCAGTTTCAGAAGGATGATTTTCAGCCTGTGTCAGTGATATAAAACCAGATCCTTAATGCAGTACAGGTGTTTTCACTTTCATTTTAACAACTGTGGTTTAAGAAATTTTCTCCATCTACAAACTGGCTCCTAAAACCTAAGCCTTCTGATCAGAGTTTGCCTTTTTGCTGAGACAAGTTTCATGTCACAGGAAGAAAATTTAATCTTTTTTTTGCAGATGGAAGGTTTTTGGTTTGCAATGTATAGTGGATCAGACTCTCCAAGAAAAAAAGCCTACTTAGTCCTTTAAAAAGGAAATAAGGTTTTGAGATGATGTTCCTAACTAAAGGAAATAAATCAAGGCTTCTAAGACCTTTTCCAGTTTTCTGTTGACTAGAATATATATAATATTGACTAGAATACACAAGTATTCATAATATGCATTTCTATATCTCTGTATATTTGTATATACAATAAGTTTCATATTTATTTATACATTTTTATGTATTGATTTATGAATGCAAACCCTCTGCTTAATAAACCAAATCAATGTCTGAGCTGTTCTTGCTATGTTCATCTTTCCACAGGTCTCTGCATTACTGAAGTTAGGATGGAGAGCAGCAAAGAGCTGCTCACAGAGGCTTAGCTGCCGGACTGGGACCTTGTACACGTGAACTCTTTTATAAGAGCTTCACTCCAGAGAAGCCTGCAAACCTCCAGTGTGTTTCCTAGAACAGAGTTTAAAGATTCTGCATGAAGTGTTGAAATAAAATCTGTTCCTAGCCTTTGATAACAAGCCTTTTCACACAAATTTGCACTTAGTACCTTTCTGAGTTTGCATAGGAGCCGAAGTACTAAAGAAAGATGAAGAGCAGCTCTGTCCTCTCATCTGATGTTGGTTCAGATCACTGGGAGGATCTTCTTATAAATAAAGAGCTTCAGGCCATGTCAGAGCCTCTTTCCTCCTCCTAATCCACAGCTCAGTTAAGAAATAAAACATTTTTCTTCATTCAGGCTTCCTTTTATCTTTTCTCCTCATGTCTGGGGGGTGTTGTGTTTTTTTTTTTTTCTCTTCTTTGCTATCGCACTGCTACTGAATGTTGATGGGAGACTACTTAGGCCAGTCCTTGAGTGATTTTATGTTACCATTTGTTTGGTTTTTCTGTTGTTTTGTTTTGTTTGTTTTTTTCCCCAGTGATATCTGATCCCTGCATTTTAGGATACTGGATGTTGTCTTATGACAACACCTTTCCTAACATCTCCTGAGGAAAGGAGATGCATTTCAAGACAAGGCAAAAATGTTTCTCGTGCTTAATCCTGCAAGAGAACAAAACTATTCTGTCTTCTGTGCCTTGTGAGCAAAAATCACAGGATGGAGTCATATTGGAGGGAAAACAAAGGTTCAGTGCTGGTGTTCTGGGTCAGTAGGTTCCAAATGTACGCTTACTTTTACATCTGTTGCACCGATTTATATACAAGGTGGAGGTTAACTGTTTTCTGTTTTCCTTTTGCTACAGCTTCCTCTGAGCTCAGGGCATATGCTTTCCTGATACTCTTTCAAAAAACCTTTTTTGGAGGCTGGGTTTTTTTGACTAGACCTGGTGAAGTATCCCATTTTAAAACTGTATCCTCTATACTTATTAAAAATGTACAGCAGCCATTTCCTTTTTGTTCTGTTTGCTAGGATCTGGCTGTAATTTTAGCAGCAGAGGTTAGTAGAAAAACACTTGCTCCAAACTCTCTTCTTATTGGGGACTGCTTGGGATGCTTGGTGTTTTTCTGCACTGGTTTGTGCTGGGGAGGTGAAAAATATTAAAGCCAGCTCTCTTCAATGGAAATCAAACAATGCATAGCTTGACAAAAAGACTGCCAAGAGAAAGTAGTCCTAGACCAAAGGAACTACAGGGAGTCTCATTCCAGGGAGGGTGAGGTTTGACTGGCATAGGTGCTTTTATAAGCCCCTGCTTCTTTCTTAGGTTGCTGCACTTCTGCCAAAGGTAGACAAGGTGTAGGGAAAGCAGTTGGTTTTCTTTGTGTCCACTCAATGGTCATGATAGGCTTACACCAAAAAGAGAACTTTTTTCTAATTCTGTCAAAGAAAATGGTATATGGAACCAGACTTTCCCAAAGCTGTGAAGAACTCTGCTGGTGCCAGTTAGTGGGGCAAAACATTTGCCCATGGGTTTTGTAGTAGGGCAGATACCCTCATGTAGCTTTATTAGTAGAACAAAAAGTCTATTGTTGACTACTTATGTGCACCCTTAATGGGAAGTATGCAAATCTATTGGCCTCAATGGCACTATTCATGTATGTAAAGTTGGACACGTGCTTTCGGTCTCAGTCACTTCCACCCAGGCTATTATCTTGTTAGTTCAACAAAAAAACAAAGCAGTTCCTTCAGCTTTTACTTTGGTAACAATTCTGAAAGTACCTGTAGGAAAAATAAAAATGGTGTTGAATGTTTATAATGAAAAATGTTCTAGTTTTGCCACCAAAAAATATTAATAAAACCAAACAATTTCTGTGGATATTTTAATTTTTTTTTATTTTTTTTTTTTCTTTTAAGAAGCCTAAAACTTAGAAGCCTGCAATAACTGTGAACAGAAAAAGCTTTCTGGATTCCCAGATCTGTGTGCTTTTTAAAAAAAAAATCCTCAAAATCAGAAGGACAGCTTATAGGTTGCAGAGACTTTCAATTTAGTTCAGTCCTCTGAGCTGACATATTGCAAAAACCCTGCCTTGTTTGAGCAATGGTGGCTTGGATAATATGGTCCAGTCACAGTAAAATATTTGAACCATCTCTATTTCGAAGTAGGCAGCAACAAACATTTCTCAGTAGAAGTGTGCAAAAATACAGTGATCTATTTTGCAACGGAAATCTCTATATGAGAAATCTCTACATAATTCTACCATTTTGCAATCACCTACCTAAAGATATTAAGAATACAAAGCATATTTTAAAAGTGGTAAACCTATTAATTTCTTGCATCTCTGTGGATTTGTCATCTACCATGAAATACTTACATGGTTTTGGTACTGTTTTAGAAAAAAACAACAGTCCATACTTAAATAAAACCCTTTCACTGCCCACGTTACATGTTTCATTTTATCTGTATGAGAAAGGTGAAACTAAGGAATTAATAACTATTTCAGTTGGAAAGGTATGAAGCAAACTCCATCGTCTTTGTCTGATTAGAATCTTCCCTGCTGGTTTAATTAAAAATGGCCATGTGACAAGCAAAGAAAGCATCTCTCCTTTGGGGTGGAGGCAGGGCAGGGAATGGTATTGTATTTTCCCATAAACAGTGAATCCTGAAGGTCCAGAGTTGTAAAATTTAAATGCTTAATGCAAATGAAAAATGCAGACTCAGGTCAGCTATAGACAAATGTCACTAGACTGGATGCAAAATGCACTGCAGGCAGAAAAGATGACATTTATCAGTCATCCATACATCAGTAACTAAAACAATTTTAGGGTTGTCTAGACAGGCATCTATTATTCCTTAAATTTAAAAGCTTTAGTGGAAAGACAACAGCAAATGCTCTATTTATATTTAGGGCTTTTTTTCCCAGAAGAGACAAGATAGGGAAAGGAAAAATGATAGTTTTCAAAATGAAAAGTACAAATTTCCTTTTCTTTCTTTCTGTCTTTTTTTTTTTTTTTTTTTTTTTTTTTTTTTTTAACCTTTTTGCTGTCCGGATAAAGGAGATTTTCTTGGCATGTTCTGAAGACAATTTAAGTGAATTATCAGAGTGTGCATGCAATGCTGGCTGTAATTATTACAGTACAGCCCTGTAATATTGAGCTTAATTACTGTGTACAGTGTTTGGCCTTTATTTTTTCTGCTTAATTTACCCTGTATAGTTAACGTGAATTTAGTGAAATCATTATGCACATTTCAGGTTTCTTCTTGAGGAAAGAAATATTTACATTCTCAGAAGAAATAAACTAGACTAGATACAAATACTGAAGTAAATAATTCTAGTGGGTAGATCCCTTCCCTCTGTTGCTTAGGGGGAGTCAGTTCTGCAAATACATGTTCATGTACTGAATTAAAGTCTGTAAACTGTCCCATTAGATGCAATACTTGAAAGCTTCAATTTCAACATCTGACTAAATATTTTCACAATTTAAACCACATGCTGTAAGGTTTTCTTTTTTCCTTTTCATTTTTACTCTATACAGGACCAAGCATTTTTGTTGGAATGTGCACAAAATTGCAATTATTCTTTTAACTGTACAGAATGCATACTATGTATATTGGAATGAACAAAATTATTCGTATGTAGAAATTATTTATACTGCTGCTTTAAATTAGAGTTAATCTATGGATATGCTATACTTCAGCAGAAGCAGCATAGCCCTACTCATCTGCAGTCTGTTGTCCATTAATATCTCTTCTGTGTGCAGGTTTCTCTTTTATATTTCCCCCGCTAGCAGGAGGAAACAGCTCAGTGTCAGATTGCCCCTCTGGCAGCAGGACTGGAGTGTCAGCTATTCAGGCCCTGATCTTTTTAGTGCCAGTGGTTCAGAGCCCTGCAAAATGTGAGTTCAGTTCTGGTTGTCACATGTGGAGCAGAGAAAGTGAGCAGAGGAGCAACTGGGTAAAAATACAGAGGCAAAAGGTGTTGCTTACACAGTAGGCCTTAACAGAGTGCTTGACTTCTTAAAAAAGATGGATCTTTTTAAATGGCCACAATGAAACACAGACAGCTGATGAAATAAAGTTAGAAAATGTTTGAAAAGTGGATAATAAAAATCAAATAAATCAAGAGTTGCAGCTGAGAGCATTCCATTGCATTCACTGCCTTCCAAGAAAGAAAACTGGTATGGAGTGAAACACATTGAAAGGGTTTGCGAGGTTTTTTTTTTTTTTCTGATCTTATTCCTATGTACAGTTCTTCTACAGTTCTTACCATCAGTGTCTGTTGTGAAGAGGTGATGCATTTGCATGACATCATGACTCTCAATTTTGTCTACTTCGGAACATCAGGCAAAGGTAAAGAAACAGGCATAGAGAGGTTTCATGAGCTATCCCTTAGATTCAGTCATGTCTAGGTGCTGTGACATGTACAATACTGTTACAGTAATATTTGGAAAGAAGTTAATTAAATGTATTAGAGAAGCACAAATTAATACTACAGTAAAATGTGAACACAGTAAATCTCCTTACCTTTAATTCAGCAGAGGTCACAGGAGAATTCTGAAAGTATATGAAAAATTCAGACTCCTTTTGACTAAAAAAATATATATAATTTTGGCAGCTTTATCTTTTGTTTTGATGGATGGCCCTGCCAGCGTTAAAGGATGCCCTTTGCTGACAAAGCTGCCTCACCTGAGAAACAGATAGAACCCAATAACCTCTCATCTTTGATCTCCGAAATAGAGCATTTTGTAAGGCTTGAGAAAGACCGGTCCAGGCACCTGGGGGGTGCCGGCAGCCCGTGGGGATGGAGGCGAGGGCCTGGGGGGGTCGGTGCTGCTACTCCCGGGGTCGGGCCCGGGCCCCCCGAGTGTCCCCGCTCCGTTCCCCGAGGGGTCGCGGGCCCCGGCGGGGCTGTGCTTGGTCGCTGTATTTGTCCCCATTTTCCACTAGGTGGAGCTGCAACAATATTTTTTTCCCCCCCCTCTCTTTATGCTGAGGAACTGGTTCTGAACCTATTTGAAAGGCAATGTTCGCCTTAACAATTCAAATGTATTCCTGTTAATTTGTATTTGATAAAGGTTCAGAAGTCTTTTGTTGTATGTCTAGTTAGCCTGCGTGTTACGTTTAGAGCATTTGCAAATTTGCTGTTTGATTTTGAGCCTTACTGTGAATTTTTATGTGGCTGGATACCTGGGCTTATTTGTTTATACGTGTGCGTGTGTCTGTATTTCTGTGTTTGTAGGGGTGTGTGTGTGTATAAAAGGCAGGAAGAAAAGGCTATGTCTTCACAGCTGTTATTCTCATGAATGAAGTGGCAAAGCATGGAGCAATACCTAGTATGTATACAATGACAATACATTATTCAGAGACAGGTAGAAATTAAAGATTTGATTGTCTTCTATGTAAAAATCAAGGACTTTCGTGTTCAGTACCTAAAAATGAGATGCAGGACAGTGCTTAGCTTTCAGTAAGCTCATTTTCTTTTTGTTTTCCTCTTGTTATTGAAGTGGGAGCTCAACACCCTTGGATCAGTCTTTAGCATCATGTCATCTTTTTAAAGGGTCACTGGTGGATATAAAATGGATACCCCTAAACACTAAAAGACAGAGAAAAAAAAACAAAATTCAGGGGTGGCAGAAGCCCAAGTGTGCTTGCCCCTAGGGCTCACTATTTGCAGTTTCAGGGCTACCATTATTTGAATGCAAGTGCCTGTGTTTTGTTACTCAGACTCACACACATGGATGTCCTTTTACACCTTGTTTGTTTCTGGAGGATGGACTACATGAACTGGCCAAGCATGTCCTTTCCCTCCCTTATTAGGCACAGTTAGGGTAAAACCTTTATTCAGATGCAAGATCTCTTGACACTATCTAAACCATTGTTACCTCTGGCTGTCTTGACTGCAATGAGCCCCTAAAGGTGTCTCAGGGTTCAGCAAGGAGCAATGCACCTGGTTGATGGGACCACAGTTAATATCTATTCCCCGTATATTACACTGGTTTCCTGTTTGTTTCATGATTAAATATGAGATGTGATTCTGACTTAAAAAGTCTTCCATAGTTCAGACCCTGTGTTAAATCAGATTATTTCTGTTTTGATGCTGTATCTAGCAGGAGACAGGTAATCTAAAATTCCCAAAAGAGTCTAGGTAATATTTGACACGTAACTTGAAAAAATCTTTTAATCCTATGACCTATTTTAAGAATCCTAGTCAGGTATCAAAGGTTCTTCTATACCAGAGATTGACTCCTCTTTTTTCTTTTACCTTGAGAACCAAGGGGTTCAGAAGCCAGCAGTACCTCTTAGGTAGTACTAATAGCGTGCATGTGTAGTGAGGAGGTATTGGCAGGTGTCTCCAGCCTGCAATACAGAATGGTGTCAGCCTGAGGTACTTAACAACTGACACTCACTGCAGAAGCCAAAGATTTTTTTACATTAGACTTTGCTATGACTTAAAAATGTGGAGAAGTATTGAGGGGGATTGAGGGAAAATAATGTTTGGCTGGTGAAGCAGCTGTCACCTTTTTACTCAAGTGGATTTTGTGATGGAATAAATACACTTCTTAATCTGGTTTCTTCCTACCTAATTGTGATTGGTAAAACCTGTGAGATTATTTGGAAATACCTGTCTCATGAATGTCCAGCTAATGGATGTGCTGAATTGTGCCTCCTGCACAGCATTGCTTGCCTTTGCTAGAGCATGCAAGGTAGTCTTTCTAAGTTCATGTCTGAGTGGAAAGCCTTGAACATTTGTTTCTTAATTAATAGGTCAGGATATAAATACACCAGAGCACCTTGAGCCTACAAATCCTACAGGGTTATGTTTCTACTTTCTCTTCTGGCATGTTACAAGAGCTGGAATATTTAGTTTTGTGCTGATCATCTCTAAGAATGCAGAATGATCTTTTTCAACTTTCACGTTTCTTTTCCGCCTTTTTTTTAAAGCCTAAAGTTTTAAAGTCTTTTTTTTTAAAACTTCAGGCAAAGTTGCTGAACAGGTCAGACTATAGTAAGAAGCACAAGACTTCTGAAATGACGTTTTATCAACAGGACAGAGTGCCTGTCTCTATCCTTTTCTTTTTTTACTTTAAACTGTCCTGTAAGCTTAAGGAAAGGCAAGAGGGTTTTAGAGCCTTTTTCCTGAATGATAATGGCTGAAAGAACTGCAGAAAATGGGAGAAAATTTTTGGAAAAGCTACTTGAGATACCACAAAAATGACCAGTCACAAAGAAATATGTGAAACTGAGCCTTTCATGGTGTGACTAAGTATATTACTAACAAGACTAGAGTAGACCATGTGAGCAGTTTGTGACTGTCCCTGGTACTGTGCACTCATTCCACAATGCATAGTGATTTTGAATATTAATTTTAGATAAAGAAGTAGGTATGTTCTGTATACAACTGTAGTAAAAGGTAAAAAGTTACCCACAAGTTAGACTTTATAGTGAGATGATGCAGTAGGAATGACAAATTTTCCTACTGTGTATGGAAACCTGTGAAGGTTCCTTCCTTCCTTCCTTCCTTCCTTCCTTCCTTCCTTCCTTCCTTCCTTCCTTCCTTCCTTCCTTCCTTCCTTCCTTCCTTCCTTCCTTCCTTCCTTCCTTCCTCCTCCTTCCTTCCTTCCTTCCTTCCTTCCTTCCTTCCTTCCTTCCTTCCTTCCTTCCTTCCTTCCTTCCTTCCTTCCTTCCTTCCTTCCTTCCTTCCTTCCTTCCTTCCTTCCTTCCTTCCTTCCTTCCTTCCTTCCTTCCTTCCTTCCTTCCTTCCTTCCTTCCTTCCTTCCTTCCTTCCTTCCTTCCTTCCTTCCTTCCTTCCTTCCTTCCTTCCTTCCTCTCCTTCCTCTCCTTCCTCTCCTTCCTTCCCTACAGATCCCATGGATTAGCATCTGTCCAAATAATCACTGTTAGAAGTTTTGCATCACATGATGTAATTAAAATAGAAGAATCTTTTAGGGTGTCTTTCTCAGGACATGAGCCTAAGACGTGCAGCCCCTTGAGAGGGTGGGAAGCTGCCATTCCAGCAGGGACTCACACTGGTCAGCAGCAGGAGACTTTGTGTGGCAGTCGACCATCATTATAGCTGTGCATTATAGCTGTTCTTCTGGAATGCATTGCGAAAATCTCCTGCCAGGAAAAAGGTGAGTCTGGAAAAGAGTGAGCTACATATTATTTCACTTTAGGCCCTCTAAAAGCTAACTCACTGCTCTTTGAAGACTAGTATTCATGTACGTGGTGGAATACAGGGAGACCTGTAGGCAATTAGTCTACATTCATTGTATAATCATTGCTGTTGCAGGTTTGTGAACTAGTAAAAATGGCTTTGAGGAAAGAAAGTATCTATACTTTTTAGAGACATTTAGTCTAATTTTGAGGGGGTGTGATAACCTGACTTGACTTGACAAAAGGACATTGCTGCAGCAGTTATAGTTGTAAAGGCCACAATAACAGAAAAAAAAAAAATTATTTTTTCCATATTCATTATTCAACTTCAGTAATCACACTAATTTTTTTTTTAATAGGAATATTATTTTGGACGGTAATTTCAAACAATTTCTGACATTTCAGTTTAGAAGCACTGCTAGGAGCACCTTTCAAATGCCTGGTTTCTCAGAGAATTCTCAACAGGTATTAGCTGGTATGGGTAGAATTTACCAGAAAATAAAACCTTCTGGTATCTCTAAGGCTGTCACAGTTCATGATTGCTGAAATATGGAGCTCTTCCACAAGGGTCTGTTGATGAAAAAAATGCATTGTGAGCCAAACCTGCAGTATGATGCAATGCTGAAAGAGTGGTATTTTCACACGTTGCTTTGCCAGCTATGAGCATCTCTCTCAGTGCAAAATGTTATTCTGCCTACAGTGATTACCCACTGCATCTGTATGGTGAGTAAATACACACCCTTTGTTTCTGGTAAGAGGAGAAACTATAAGCTTCCTAATATGTGTGAATATATGCAGCCATATTATCTGTGGAAAAATAGGCAAAAAATAACTTAGAAGGGAAATACCTGTGTATTTCATTTCTCTTCCAATTGACAGAGTGTGAGGCTATTGAGATAAATTAAGTTTCACCCTCGGTATAAAACTGGGGCAGGTAAGGAGAGGTTTAGGCCAAATACACTGGCATAGTTTAACATAGTGTCAGTGTAGAAGGGAAGCTGTTGCTCCTCTGATCACTGCTAGAATATAGTGTAATGGTTCCTTTGACACCTTTGTCTTTTATTTCATCAGTATGTAGTACATGACATTTTGTACTTGTGAAAGGTGCTGAACTGACAGGCCTTGAGACTGAAGTCTTCTCTTTGTACACATATCAGACGATACGTAGACAAACATAGCATCCCCTCTCTGCCTCTTTCTCTGTCTTTCCTACACTTCAACTGCTTTCTTGCTGCAGCTTTCTCATATGTCCACCATTTGAAGATAAAAGTTAGTCCGATCTCTACTACAATTCTGCGGTTGCTCTTTGCTGTTAATGTTACCATTACAATGTTGCTTGTCCTGTGTGGGTTTTGGGTTTTTTTTCCAATGCAGAAATATATTTCCATGAATTTAAATAATTACAGCTCATTTTGTCTGGGTCACAAACTGGCCATTAGGCTGTAATATCTTTAAGTTACCAGTGACCTGAACCAGACTTGATCTGGTAACCTATTGCAGAGGTGAAATGCTCCATATCGTATTTCCATTCCTGCTTATATATGAATTTGTTCAGTATAAGGTTAATCATGCATATAAAAGAATTTTTTTTCTCTGAAGTGCACAGTAGATCTGGTTTTTTTGGTGTTTTCTGTCTGTTTGGAGCAGACAAAAGGGATTATGAATGGGTAAAGTATAAATTATAGTGTTAACAGGACCGGTGGATACATAGTAAAATTTTTATGTTTCATACTATTAGTGAAATTTGTCTCTTTATTCACATAGCACAGAATTCCCATTGGGAATATTGGATCCACCATGCAGATCAGAGAGAACTCTTTTGCCTGTAGCTTGGGCTTCTAATGTTTTTACCATTCTTGCAGTTGGAGGGAAGAGAGGTGAAGGGAAAGAAATTGTCTCCTCTCAGTTTTGAACGATGTGATCACTCAGAGAAAAAGAAAATATGAAACAGTCCACCTCCAGGACAAACAGTTTGCAAAATTTAACTTCAAAATGTACAGCTGGCTTCTGTGATTGGCACCTACCCAAAGTATTCAAGAGTTATTTTGTGTTTGTTTATCAACTACTTAAAAATAAAACAGTGTAAGTACTTAAAAAAAAGATTGTCATCCTTAAAGAAAAAAATCACAACCTAATAAATCTATAGCTTTTAGGCTGTTTGCATCAGAATAACTTGGCATGCAGGGGTGGTACAAGGAGAAAGTTCAAATTTTCTGGAAGAGGAGTTTTGTGACCAAAATTTTAGACAGGGCCTCTGCTTTTTATACCATAATTATTAAATTATGGACCCAGTATAAAATTGAGTTTATAAGCTGCAGTTATGCTCAGCTTCATATATTTTTTGTTGTGCTGGGTTTTTTTTTTGTTTTTTTTTTTTGTCTTCTCCAGATGTTTCTTTGTGTGCAGAAATTATTGTAATTTCTGCTTTCTGCAAAAGATTTTCTATGTAATTAAGTGTTGCAAATCATTCTATATTTTTTCAAAGAATATGTCAAGAGAATATCTCTGTTGTATAATTTTTATACTGTGGTAGATTTTAGAACAAAATCAGTAATATACAGGTAGAAAGTATAAATGGTTTTTTTGAGGAGACAAAGAGCAGGTTTTTTAAATAATATTATCTCTACGAGAACATAGGATGAGGTTAATATTTTTAGTAGCAGCATCATATTCGTATTCCACTTACTCATACAAGGTATCATATGAACATAGACTTAAATTATTTTTGTCAGGACTGGGTTTGCATTAAGGATCTGTTTAGTGATTAAGGGGAAAACCTGCCCCCTATCATTTTTCACACTTGCATTTGCTCATACTTTCAGACTTGTCTCAGCTAGATCAACTAAATTTTCCCTGAAAGATTGAGAACATATCCGGCCTCACTCAGTCACAGTCCAGAAGGAATTCAGTTATTTCAAGAAGTCTCATTACACAAGATCCTTCTATTGCCTCTTGTTATTTATCTTTCAGTACTATCACCTTTTACTACCCTTTCTTCTTTCTTAATTCAAATTAATAAAGTCCTGCAGTGAATGATTCTTCAGTTCCTTTGAAATTTCTTTTGAAAGAGTGAGGAGTCCTCAAAAATCATAATACTCATAAAATGGTTGAGGGGGGAAAAAAACCCCCTTTATTCTTTCCTCTAGACTTCAGTGACACTATGAAGTTTCACATAATTTGCAGACTGCATCTCATAAAATACTGGCAAAATTTATTCAATTCAAATTAAATAGATGTAGCACAGAGTAATCTTTCTCTATTAAATATGTCACTTTTTGCAATTGTTTCTTAATATCCCTCACAGCTTCCATCTAAGATTAGCACTTTCTTTGCTGCCACAGTTTCACTAACCTACTGAATTATTCACTGAAGCATAACCTTCAGATATCAGGTTAGAAAGACCTTGATTATGGCAGGAAGTGAACTGTATAAACCATTTTTCTTTAAAAGAAAATTTCTCAGTATAGAAAAGTCTGAAATGAGATAAGTATTAAATGTGTGTAAAAATTAAGTTCATAATTGATAGGAGTTTAGTCAACTGTGACATTCCTGTATTTTGTTTATAATAATGTACAATAACATTCTAGATACCATTTAATAGTGTAAAAACATGGGCATTTTCATGGTACTTATTTAAACTTAAAGTACAAGCCAGGATATCCACGCTGGTCTCAGCTGTAAAGTAGAGATGTGGAATCTCTCGCACGGATTTAACATACTGGACAAAGAATATTTACATCCAGTTCCTGATTCTGTCCCATTTTCTGAAAATTACTTTTAAGGGGCTCTCAGCTCTGGAAACCATGGTGACAGAGTGGAAGGCTTCCCTACAGCAAACGACTGTTATTGACCATTACTTTGTGCCAATCCACTGTTGAAAGGTCATTTGAACACCTACCAAGGAGACAACAGCTTTGGGAACACTTCCTTTGTGAGTGTTGAAATACAAACTCACCACTCACCTCTCTACTTCTCATGACCTGTCCAGTGGCACCCAGGAGCTGAAATGTAATTGTGAAGTTTAACAGGCTTCAACACTCTTGCTTCGAGAGGTGCTATGATAGCAAAATGTCAGGGCAAAACAACACTATACAAATTATTCTGCTAGTCATGCGTACAAATTTTCATAATCACTTGACCTAGAATAGGAACAAAATGTGTTTTCCAAACGTGGGTGATAACTGCATAATTATGCAGCTGATTCTGTTAATATTATCAACCTTATGTTACTTTCCCAGATGTCAAGAGAAATGGCACAGAAGGAGAAAACAGGTGGTAAGATTGTGGTACATTGCATATTAGTACAGTTCATTACAGAATTTTCTATGTAGATTCATTGACCATGGTTTGAAGAACTATAATATAAAACATGCTGCACAAGGATTTAATGTTTCGGGTTTAGCAAGGGCTTCAGCAAATTTTCTGCTGTGCAACGAAATGTTCAGTTCCTAAGACACGTTTAAACCTCTTGCTTCCTCTTCTCTGCCTCTCTCTGAGTGATGCTTGTGGTTTGCAGGGCTTTACAAACATATAAAAGTGTCACTTATGGATACCAAAATTTGCATTAAATGATTATGTGAATTTTCAAGTCAGATTTAATTTAAAATAAAGGCAAGAAATGTAAAGGAAACTATTGGTTCAATGAATTTTTTAAAAGGATGTATATATATTGCTCTTCAAGGGTCCTTAGAAAGCAAGGAGCATTTGAAAGCAACTTGGGACATCATAAAAATTGGGTTCATCTTGTGGGTGTGCAGATTCTTTTTTCCCTGATGTTTTAGTAAACATTATGTATACATCCATCATAAGGATACATGCAGTCATGCATCCTTGTATACATTTATTTGGTAATTCAACTCCACATTTATTCTGTGTTTATTAAAGAAGTATGCCTTTGACAAAAAGGTCTGCAGCTGTGGCATTCTAATTGCAGACCAGAAATACATGTGAAAGAATTAAACTTCCTATATGGGAAAGAGGATAAAATATGTACTTAGGGAAACTGATCATTTTATACTTAGAAATATATGTTGGGAGTCACTGTAGGTATGACTTAGTGTACACTGTTCCTTTCTAACCTGACTGTATCCACTCAGTCTGCCTGGGAATTGCATTGAGAGTGTTCACAGTTCTTTAGTTCCTGCATTTTAGCCTACTGGTAATGTTTGCTAGAAATCTTGTCAGGCTTAAAATAATTGGAACTACAATAACAGCACTGAAAATGGAAGTTGTAAAAGAGAAAAATTGTGGTAGTGGTCCTTCCAATAAAATAGAAAAAAAGAATGTCTCACTATATGCCTGGAGATTGCATAATAATCTGAAACCCTGATTAAAAGGAGGGCTATTAAACTGATTTTTAATTTTTTTTGCCATCAGGCTAGATGAATGACAAGCTACCTGTATTTGATTTTTACCTTCCCTATGAGAATGTTTTGAAGAAGAAGCTGTTTGTCAATATGTAGAAAATTTCAGTTAATGGAGTGATAGAACTCAAAATATGGCAAGAAACTTAAATATTCTTGCTCAGTTGTTTCTGAAATGACTTTAAAAAAAGAATCTGATTCTGCATATATCCTTTTACAGTATTCTTTTTTAGCTGGAATCAATAGGAAAAAAATATCTGGTGAAAAATAGAAAAGTATCAGATCAAAGCTTGCTTTTCATGTTAGGACTTTGGGTAAATGATGGATAAGCATGGACTTCGAATGTTACACTTTTTTCAGATTTGTAGGCATTTGGAAGGTCAATAGCAGACATATGTTACAGTGGTTGCCAATAGCAACCTCTGTGATTCGGGTTGGGTCCAAACAGCCCTTCAACCCCACTTGCCCCCACTCATTAATTCCAAAATCTAGCCATGAAGATTGTTCTGGGAATGACATTTTACATGTGTGTATAGTAGCCTCTCCTGTATGTATTTATCTAAACATTTATATTTCTTCCTTCACCACATTATACAAGTGTGAATGAATCTTGGCTGACAACACAGATGTGAGAAATGGAGGGGGAGTATTATCCTCCCCGTTAACAGAGAGAGAGAACTTAGATTTTAAGACTTACTGAAAGTTTCAGAGAAAATAAGTATCACTGCTGGATATTGCTGCTGAAGTGTCTGAGCCTTTATCTGCTGTTCCCTTCTCTCTTGTGTCCATGCAGAAATATGCCTGGGTCTTCTGTACCAGCAACTCCTTTGGATGGATCCCAGACATGATAGGTTGGCTCTGGGTTTTGGGATACCTAGTTTTATTGAAGCAGATTTTTGCATGGTGTAATTTAGATTTTTAGGCATATATTTGTGTCTTGTTATTCTTGCAATCATTAAATATTCATTGACATCAGATAGGCATATATAAACACTTTTGTGACAAATTGCCTATAGTGTTTTATGATAGACAAGTTACTTTGGGATCTACTTGTAGTTACACTGTGGAAGCTGTTCCAACAATATCTGTTTGGTTTTTTTTTTGTTTTTTTTTCTCCCTGAACAGCTAATAGATACATCCTCCAGTCACAATGAGATTTGAAAGGTGCTTGTGAAGCCCAGACCCCAAGGTAGGTGAACTGCACCTAGAGAGATCTAAAACATCATGCAGATAACAAAAACTGGAAATGCTCTTTGAGGAACAGGTAAGCATCTTGGAGAAAAAGGAAACTTCTGAGCTGTTATTTGAGTTCACTCTTAGCAGTCCACTCTTGGACTGAGTTTCTATAGTATCTATAGTATCTCTTTCCTTCACGCCTACACTGCTTCTCCAAAGCTTGGCTCCATTACTATGTTGTGCAATAAAGAAACAAATGTGAGACTGCATGCAACTCTCTTGATGGTAGTTTTCAAATCTTTTATCATGTTTTGTAAGGGACAATACACAGCCAGTGCTAGACTGGTAAAAATGGGTTGTGTCATTCTGACTCATGCATTTATCTGCTACAGCTTCATACATTTCCTTTCGATGTCTTAGACTTTCTGAGGCATATTCCTGAAAGTGCACGGTTAAGCCTGTTGGAAAACACATGTAAAAGTGATTCCTAGAAGTACTGAGAAGTATAGGAAAATAGTTTTAAATACAGCGTCAACATGGCGAGAGGCACCTGAGGTGTGCTAAGGAGGTTCAAATAACAGGACAAAGATGTAGCTTACCTGTTCTCTTAGGTGTTCAGTGTGTACTTATTCTGGCAGAGAGGCTCCTGGTAAGCATCTCTCCACTGTGAACTTGTTCAGAACCAGTGTAGCAGTAGTAGTTTACAAGTACAGTGTTTTGGGTTTTTTTATGTGGACGTTTCTAATGTAAACTGATGCAGTATTACACTGAAGGCATCCTGAGGGGGGCAATGAGGAATTTTGACCAAGCCAACTTGATAATCATATGTGTATTCAAATGGCTCCTATTACAAGAGCTGGTCTGTCCTTCCTCTTACATAGGGCAGGGTGTGAAGTGAACCCTCAATTCTCAGGCATGAGCTGCTGCTAGCATGCATCTGCTGCTCCCTCCCACCCCATGCTCTCATGAGTAATATACCTACATTACAGTTAAGTGCTCCTGTTAACAAGCTAAGAGGACCCAATTTCAGATCAGAGAGCTACTGTACATAGATTTTGTTCAGTTGTGCTGAAAGAAAACTGGTGAAAATCTGTCTCAGACAGATGAAATTGAAATGATCATAAAAGAATGACGAAAGAAAAAGGTCACAAGGAAGGCTGATGAGAGCTTAAAAAAAATTGGAATAAGAAAGAAGGGAATGTATTTAATTATTGCAAAAGAGGGAAGAGATGGAGGAAGATTTGGTATTTATAAGTGGGAGTGAAAAATGGGAAGGAAAAAACACCGAAGGGGATATGAAGAGGAAACTAGCAGGGAAGGAGGAAGGAGGGGGAGAGCAGGAGAAAGGTCTGAGGGAAGAACAAAAGAAAGAACAAAGAAAAGAACAAAACCCCTCTCACTCTGCAGTTATTGTATTTTGACCATAAATATTTGCAGGTGGTTACAGTAGTAATTTCCCCACTTCTCCTCCCCTTTTCCCTTTTATGAAGCAGCTCACAAATGAGTTGAGTCTCCAAAACATATGAAACTCTTAAGAAGTGACTTCTGTGTCTAAACCCACCACAGTCTCTCCACATCTACATCAAGGTAATGATGTTTTTGTCTTTTTCAGAGAGCTGCAAGGCACATAGAACCAGCCTGTCATTACCCTAAAATTTAAGCAGCAACAAACCTTTTTAACAAACCTCTTTAACAAACCAACAAAGCAATATACCTTTTCCTGTGAGCTCCAGCAACAGATCCTGGTCTTGTTGCTCTTTTTGTGTTAGCATTTTCAGTTGCACTTGGCATTTTCTTAACAGGTTGGGGTTTTTATTGTTTCTGTGCACATTAAGAGTAATTTACAAGTGTGAAATGTTTCTGGAAACTTGCCCCCTGTCAGTCACTTGCACGACTCTCCGTGCCTGCAGGAGGGTCCAGCTTCCTTCCTTCTCTGGCTGCTGGGGGCATTTTGGCTTTGAGTCTCTTTCTCCTTTACTGCTGAGCTTCGCTAGAGAATCAGAAAAGGTTTGCAAGAGCATCTCTCAGGTATTTCTATCATTTCTCTGATAATCTTTGCTCACGGTTGCGCTGCACTCCGTGCACGGCAATGGGAGTTTCACCTGCCCACTTTTATGTGTCATTAGTTGTCACTGTGCTCCCATGTCTGGGTAGACACATCTTCACCGGGAGCAGCTTCGGAACCGTCTCTGGGCCTTGTAAATCCTGGCAGCTGCACTACGCAGGCAGCAAAGGCTCTGTGACAAAATAGAAAAATGACAAATTTATGACGGGTAAATTTGGGGAAGGGGGGAGAAGCATGCTCGGGCCATGCAGAGAGAGGCATTTTGAGGCTTCCAAGCATGAGGCAACATTTTACAATTCAGGCTACAGCTTTAAAGCCCAATAGAGAAGCCCCTTTTTCCAGCAGAGCTCAAAGCTTGTGTTAATATCTGCCATTTGCAGAGCCTCTCGACTTCGGTGGGGGCCAGTTTTCATCTGGTGGAAACGTCACCGGATGATTGAGGCATTAGTGCTTTGAAAAGGGCCTTAATCGCGTGATCAGTCTACAAATTAGTTTTTTCTCAGTGTGAGCCAGAGTGGCAGGACTGGCCCCCTTGACTTTAGGGGGACCAGTCTCTTCACTGAGGTTTTACACGATCAGGACTTTAGATTTTGAGAATCCATCCTTTAATTTCCACCAAATATTCAATAAGCATTAATCTTACCAAATTATTCTAAACTCTAAATTATTCTAAATGCTAAAAATAAATGTACATTTAACGTGCAGGATTTTTGTTTACAACAGGCACTAAAGAGAGGGAATGTCAGTGTAAGAAGAGGTGGATATAATGGGTTAAAAACTGTGTAAATGTTACTCTAGTTAAATTACAGCTTGTTGTTCAGATGAATACTCTCCACTTCTCATATAGCTTTAAATTATGGACAAATGCTTGCAATTGTGAACTACCTACATTGTGGCTGCCTGTTCCCAGGCTTCATCAACCCTAGCTGTCCAATGGGATTACTGTAAGCTTTCACGGCAGTCTGCCAGCCACTGATCAGAAATTCATATCCCTGGATGTTAGATTGCTCTCTTTATTCCATCCTTGTGATGGCTGTGATTGCTGTCATGGTGTTAGGTTAGAAATTAGCATTTTGTGGCCCAAATTTTGCCATCCAGAACATAATCAGAAAAGAGAGAGAGAGAGGGGAAAAAAAATCAAAGAATAGTAATTTTCGTCTCTCAAAGAAGGGAAATGCAGTATTACCATGATACAGATGTCTATGAAACTTAGGTCAGGAAATGTTGTGGTATTTATGGTCCTATTTGGTGAATAGTTAGGTAGGTGGTGCTTTTCTGTTACTGCAGACCTCTGCTTATAGATTAACACTTTTCTTATGATGTAAAAAAAAAAAAAAAATTAAAATCTATCAGTGAAACTATAGGTGGGCTTCAGAAACTTCAATAAAAAAAGAAAACAAAACAGCAAGGGTCTCTAGCAAATAATTTCAAGGACATGCTGAATTAATCACAAGAGGCTGGTTAGCAGGAGGTCAGAGAGAGACTTCTTAGCATCATTTTGGGTCATATGTCTAGAGGCGATGGCGGTATGTATGTGCTGTATTGTAATATCCCCTTTCTCGTTTTCTTGTCTCAGTCAGAAAAGGATGAACACATTGCACAGGGCTCCTGAAAGGAAAAAGACACTGCTAGTGTGGAGGCTTTTTCTTGTTCTTTAAAAACTGAGTCATATTGGACTGGCTATTAAAAATATAGCTGTTTTTCACCGGATTTGTACTATACTCAGCAGCCCTTGTGTGCCTTGTATTTTGTTTTCTAAACGTTATATCTGATGATCCAAAGGTTGTAATTAAGCAGCACAGAAGTAGTCAATGATAGATTAAATGAACACATATTATTTCTTCAAACAAAGATTTCTCTATTAATCTGTTGCAAAACAATTCATCAGGGCTTATTACAGAAAATTATGGAAAGCAACTGTTTAAAATTTAGTGCAGAGGTATGGTTAGGTCCTTCAATGTAGCTTGTTATTCTTTTTAGGCAACTCACAGACATGCTAATTTTTCCTGTCATTAGCACTGAACAGGCTGGAAGGATTATGACATGCGAGGTTCACAGATTCTGTTAGGAGCCTTGATTTTTATCCACCCAAGCTTATCCGTCATCTTTAATCATGCAAAAAGCAGGATTACTTAATCATTTCATTTTATTGAAAAGAAAAAGAAAGATTTACATTAAAATGATGACATGCAAGAAAAATATAAATTGAAAATGATTATGAAGAAAATGTAATGTAGAGACTAAAGCTCCATTGGTTTTGTGATGCTCATTTAAAGCAATGATCTAGTAGAGCCAAGATATGAAAGTAATGACGATTTCAGCTGTTGAAGTATAACCATCTTATTGTTGCATTTTAACATACATTCTAACATGAGGTATGTAGCTGAATATAGCAGATAACTAAGGAAGATGCTGTTTTTCACCTATGCTGTATCTATTTCTTACATTAGTGGTACCTTTGTCTGAACTAACTGTACTGTACTGCACAAATATTAACAAGCAAGGCATACTAAATTTTTCACAAACACTTCACTGTTCATGAGCACTGTTATCTCCCCGTATAGGACAGGCCAAAATTATACTGATTTCATATATATGGAATGTACTGATTCAGTGCAAGTGTGAATAACATTTTGCAGATAAAATTAGCAAATTATTCATGAGTGGCTTCTGTAGCTTTTGGATTTTAGACATTGCATTGTATTCTGTACTGTTTCTAGGTTCACATAGCTTATATAATATATTCCTTTTTGATTGTTTGTTTGTTAACCACTTTGAATATTCTTCTAAGTTAATGTATTTTTTTCTTGTATAACCTTTGTGTCAAGGTATGTCAGAATTTAGATGGTAAAAGAAGTGGGGAAAATATACCTGCAAACGTTTGATGTCAGAGAAAATTTTTTAGGAAACATAATATAGTTTCCAAAAGAAAGTTTGTTAAAGGAGAAAATGGGGAGACATTTTTTTTATGTGAGTATATAAAACAAATGGTGTACTTCATCAAAAAAAATTATCAAAAAGTACCAGACTTTCTGGTCTTAGACTGATATTTACATAAAATGGTACATTAAACAACTAATTACATGACAAATCAATGTTTACCAATTAGGTCATTAATAATTCATTCTACTGTACTAAGTTGAGTGAATCTAAGGTTGAATACTCTGATGCCAAAATGTTTTAGGTATATTAACATTTAATGAAATCTGAAATATATACAACTTTTTCCTTTAACACATTGCATTTCTAAGTGTTGAATATGCATTTTATTTTGAGAGGTAAAAAACAAAACAAAACAAAAAATGAAATCAAGTTTAGGGTTTTTTTAGCTTTAAATCAGTGCAAGAAATTTGTGTTGCTGTTGGAGTTGAGAGAGTAGAAATAAGAAATAAACTAGAAAAGAAAAAAAATAGGTGCGTAGCTATTTATTTGAATTCATTTGGTTTTGAAACACTTTCTGACATCAGGACTGTACTCTGGCTGTGATATCTGACTGTTTTGAGAGCTAACCCTCTCATAGCAGGGAAATGGTTAAAAATGTCATGTGGTAAAATCTATGAGTGGAGAAAAAGACTGGGAGTCCTTAAATGCAAGAAAAAGTCTTGTTTATATCTTGTTTCTGAGTTCACTTTTAGAAAGGATACAATTAAGAGTATAGGAAAAATATTAAGTAGGTAAGAAATTTAGCATTATTATAGCTTCCTTTTGCTGCTATAAATCCCTAAAAGCTCTTTCTGCTACAATGAATATTTTAAATATTTTGAGACTTAAAATACTGCATTTAGTTAAAAAACAATCAACCAAAAGAAAACCACAAAAAAACCCTGACCAAAACAAAAACCAGAAAAAGCCTACTTCTATTTTTTAAAATCCTTTCCATTATTCCTCTTCTTGAATGTATCCATCTATCTAATAATTTCACAAAACTTATATCTGTACTCTTAGTGAGATGTAATGTATGGCACATGTAAGCATTCTCTATAGTGACTGTGAACAGTTTTGGGCATAGGAACAACAGGCTTATAGTTTTTCTTCTAATAAAACAAGAGAGTATAAGGGATTTTATACAATATATATCTACTTCCCTGCAATGAAAAAGTGAAGTCAACTTATTTTACAAATATAGACTGAGTAATACACTGAGGATAAAAAGAGGTCTTTCAACAATAGTTTTTATTCTCTACTAAATAATCTTTCTGTATTACTTTAAATGATACTTACATTATATAAGTTTATATGTTGTGTAATTTTACATTAAAGCAGTTGTCTTCCTGATTGATTTGTATAATTTTTCTTACTTAATATGGTCAAGTATCTGTTTCTCACTTTTTCTTTTATAGAAGGGGAAATAATGTTTTGTTGCTACTTTTTTTTTTTGGGTTTTTTTTGTTTTTTTTAGTTTTTTTTTTTCTTTCTTTTAGACTGGCTAAGGTTATTCTGATGGTCTGATTCGTGTTCAGATGTGGGATTCAACCACCTCTGATTGTTGTCCTGAAAAGAGAATTTTTACTGAAACTAATTATTTCTGATCTTGTGTTAACTGATTTCTGTGCATTTATATTCGTGACTGTAAAAGAACTGCAGATATAGGTTTGTAATTTGGGTACTTGCCTTGCCACTTGCAAAATGTTAGCAAGGATTGTGTTGTTTTGGATGACATAAGATAGCTTTTATTTAACTGGATTTTGCAATCTTTGTTCTGTTGTAGCGTAAAGAATCTTTTTCCGTTCCTTCTCTGAGGGGGATTTTATGTTTTAAGTGTTTTTAGTATTTTCTAGGAATATACTTTCATAGGTATTGAAATGTTCTTTTGTAAATTTCCATTAATTCCTGATGACAATGAAGGAAGGCACTTAATAATTGTTAAGTGTCTTGGAATATGAAAATCTGATTCAGTTATTAGAAATAAAGAAAGCATAGTACTCAAAACAGCAAAGACGAGTAACAAAAAATCTGCAACAGATTTTAGTATCTATAATGTTTAAGCAATAGGTGGCAGTGTTACCTAAATGCTCTCTGCTTCGAATTGGAACAGAATGGGAATACTTAAGAGGCACAGGACATTTGTTTTGCTTGTACATAATTGCAGATTTATACAAAAAAAATTTTACATCATTAAGGATGTTTTTTCCTTTTTTTCCTATAAAACTTTAAATTCAGTATCCATTATCACTTAAATGACCTACATTTTTGTCTTTTTTGATTTAGTAGTTAAAACATAATAATGAAATCTAAAGTGTTCAAGATGCATCTGAAAAAAGTAACATTTTACATACTGTGTTTGAAAATGTCATCCATTTAAACTTCATTAGATATTTATTGTAATAAATACCAAGTGTAGTATTAGAAAATATATTACAGAAATTATTTTCTAGTTTATTGTGAATTTATAAATTTAGAACCTAGTTAATAAAGCTGATAGCACATACTGCTTTTGTAGAGATTACAGGATAAACTTTGTGAATTCTTCTAGTATGTACAGCACGGTACCACAAAATATGCCTGCACTAATCTACAAATTCTGTTTTCCTCCATGTATACAACTAGGCACTCTTTTCCACATCTTCTGAAAAGCATGCATTAACCAAAACAGGATGGTATTGCATAGCAAAATAGATGCTATAATATAGATTTCTATACCGAGTATGCCAATAGGTATGCACTAAAACCTAGAAGAGCTTCACAAAATACAGCATTATAAATTATAATCAAAACCAATTAGTTTAAGCCATTTTGACCCTTTGAGTGTTGCATATTTCACCATATAATAATTAAAATACCATACTGACCAATGAAGCAGCCATCTTGCATACCATGTGCTCTACCTCTAGGATACAGCTTTCATATAGTAGCACTTCCAAGAGATGTGTTCATCAGTGTGTGATAGAAACACTGTGCTGTACTTTTTTGCAGTTTAAAGGAGGGGTGGAACGACTTGCTATAGTATGAAGTAGGCTTAGTTTGGTAATTACACCTTGACTATTTACTGTGTTATATCTATTGACTTTTAATCTAAAACTAGGATGTTGCCTGTAAGAAGGAGAAAGGTAAATGATAATCATACTACTGAAAGAAGATAGTGATGGATAGAAGCAATGATGAAATGTGGCTCATAGGGTAGTTTTCTTCTATACCACCATTTCGTTGCTGTTCTGGGATTACAGCAAAATGGTGACTACTTATATTTTATGGAAAATGTAAATTTTATGGTAACCTTCCTATAGACAGCAAATTGCTTCTCTCCTCTATCCCTATTATATTGCTTTGTTAGAAGGAGTGCTATGCCGTTTGCCCTCTGAATCTTATAGTAGTATGGAAAAGCTAAAAGCTCAGTTGAAAAATTCTGCTTTGGCAATATAGGATTAAATTATATAAATATGCTTACTGAAAAAACATAGCCGAAGGAGAAAATCTTATTGTCTTACTCAGTATGGGTAGTGTACTAAAAAGTCACAGGTAAATCTGGAATGCATTCTTATATTGCACAGCACAGAACTCTTGTAGCTGCATTTGTGACACTTTTTTTTTTTTTTTTTTTTTTTTTTTTATAAGACTTAGTCTTTATCATCAAACAATTCTAATAAGTAATAGATCTCAGGAAGGAGAAAAGAGATAAAGTCGTAACGTTTTGCTTTCTAGCCTTACTCTTTCTCTATTCCCAATAGTTGATGTGGCATGGAGTGACAACACTGCCTTGTAAAAGATCCCTTATCAGCCTTCCTGGGTAGGGGTAAGGTACTGAAACATCTCTTCACTGAAACAGCTTTTTGTTTTTGTCATGGTTTATAGAGGATGTTACTTGTGAGAATGTGATTTTTCCCAGGTATCTAATTTTTAGAAATGAAAAGAATTAGAATGTGTGACTGATAAGTCTGATTTTTATTAGAGACATATGTTAAAAGGGAGTGAATGCAGGAAAGTAAAAAGCAAAGGGAAGTGAACTGAACCAAATACAGAAAATGAAGTGAAAGGAGAAAGCTGGAGAAATATTGCAATACTGGATTTTTCTTGAATTCTGAATCAAAGATGCTTTATAGAATGCTTTATTTTTTCAATTACACTATTATACTTGAATTTTTGTTAAAATTTAAGGTATTTAAAAATGCAATTTTATCTCCCTCCAGATAGATATTAAAAATTAAATTTTATATGCTATTACTGAAAATTACCTTGCCTAATTTTATGATGTGCCTTATATAAGTTACCTCAATTTTGAAAATGTGACATTTTAACTAGAAGAAAAAAAATCCTATATATAAAAAAAAAACAATTTCCAGAGTCATGTTTGTTTATCAGGTAGATACAAGTGAGGTGATAAAATATCACAAAAAAGTGTGTCATATTGGAGTATATACACTGATACTACTTTTAAGGAAACATTACTGAAGGCACAAATTATTTCTTTGAATATTTGTATCTCTTACTGAAATCACCATTGTGGTGACTGTAAAACCACAATTTATATAAGAGTATAATTTATCACCAGAGATACCGGTTACCTACAGGCAGAAGTGGTGAATGGATATGTAAATTTATACAAATGTGCACAAAACCTCTATCGTGCTTAGCATGTCATGGCACCTACAGACAGAAGAGTTACTTCTGTTTTGAGTGAATCTTTAACTTCCACTCCACCCTCCACACTTTTTACACGAGTGGATCAGTTGATATCCCTCAGGTGAGCCACAGCATTATTTAAAAACAGTTTTGCTCCAAATCACTGCTGATGAGTACAGAAATTTAAAACATTATTATTTTTTAATTACTTTGTTCTGAAATGCTCAAACATATTTGAACAGATAATTTAAGTTTAAAAATTGTAATGACTTAAACGTTTCTATGATGCAATTAAAGGCTTCTAGTTGCAGCAAGATAATTTGTTTTCTTACTCCAGCTTCTTATTTAAAGCCTGAAAATGGTCATTGCTGTTAGGGAGGAAATAATTCTATTAGGAATTATTTTCTATTATTTTCTATTAGGAAATAATTCTATTTTATACCTAGCAAAAACCACACAGATCTCTAACTACATTACCTTATCTAAAGTTTGGATTTTTATTTTTTTTTTCCTTCATAAATTGTTAATTTAAGTTGAATATATACATGCAGATTTTGGAGTTCATTGATGTTGTACACTAAATGAAGTAATTCCCAAGATATAAAAATCCATTTTCTAATTTTACACATTTTAAAGAGAACTACAGTATACTACATTTTTAATAAAAAATAATTATCTTAAAATAGGTGACATAAATCGATGTATTAATCTTTTGGTAACATTTCTAAACACTCTAAACTATAATTTTATGCTAAGCTATTTAAAACTTCTAAATAATAACATGAATATTTGTGTAACAATTATTTCTGTTTATAGCAGAGCTCTGTGGCGATTTGCTTTTAAAGTTCTCTGCTGGATATAAACACACAGCTTTTGATTCTTAAAGATGGGGGACATATCACTAAAAACACATGATGAGCAAAAGTTTTAGTATAAACACTTGAAACTGCATAATAAAAATAAGGAAAAAAAAATTCAAACCCCACTGAACTTGTAGGGTGCTCCTGCTAAGACAAAACAACATCAAAAGTAACCTGAGTCATGTTACAAAGCTGCAGCTGTGCAGGTTTGGTCAGGGTCTGTCAGAGTTGCTGTTGTGTTTCCTGTTTTCATTGTAGATCAGACTGAAATCAACAATTTATCAGCAGATGCAGTTAAAAAATAATTAGAGGTAAAGATTTATGGAATTTTGTTATAAATCTGTGGGTTAAGGTTGATGTTTAAAGAAAAAAAAAGCATTTAAATAGTGAATGATATATAAAGTATTTGAATATTAGAGCAGTGTTTAAAAAAGTGACAGGTTGAATTCACATGTAATGATACTAAAACCAAAACTTGATTATTTTATTTACTTATTGCAAAATATATGATACGATTTATGTATCGTAATATATAAAGAAACTATCTAGACTATATTTATTTTGTATTTTCATTCATATGCTCTATTAAATTTTTCTATGGACCTCTTAAATAAGTTACTCGCTGTATCAATGCAGTCATTGAATATCTCAAAACAATTGTGCTACCCAAAAGGGCCCAACACCAGGAGAATATCTTAATTAATGTTATTGAACAGGTATAACTCTTTAATGGGTATTTTATGGCTTGCTTCATGTCTGCAAACTTGCTGTTAGCAAGTGAGTGTGTGTCGTTCAGTATATTTAAACAAAATTTAAAAATTCCATTAAAACCTGCAAATACCTAAATGTTGCCTCACTTAGCTTCTGTTGAATAAACATTATGGCTTATGCAGTCTCCTGCAACACAGAGATTTCAAAGAGATGTTAGTTTTGATTTTTTTTTTCCTTCTTCTGATGATAGAAAAGGTAAAAGCTGTGCAGTTACATTTTAGCAGCCGGGATTCTGAATTTCTCTAGATTTTTCAATCAGAAAGCACAATTTACCTGCTCAGTTTCATAAAATTTAGAAACAGAGGACAGAATAGTAACCTGGTCTTCTGTTTGTACTGGTGCAGAATTGTTTCCAGCCTGCATATTTATTTGGTAATGTTTTGACCAGTTATTTTAAAATTGCATTGCAGTGGGCCAGTCTTGGCTCTCCAGGGAGATTTTTCTATTGGTTAACTCACAGTCAGATTTTTCTTTCCCCTACTGATATATTCCCTTTATTAATTTCCTCCCATTACTCCTAGTTATACCTCCTTTTACTATGCTAAATAATTCCTTTTATGCTAAATAATTCCTTTTTTCCATTTTTAAGTTATCACTCTGTAACATTGCTGTTCTCCTTTTTATGGAAACTGTCTCAAATTGGCAAGATCTGAAATATGCTGAGTTAAATCTGCTATAAAAGACTTTATTGACAATTACTATAACTTAAACACAGTCCTGTTTTAATAAGCTCAGCTAAAACTGAAGTTTGAATAATTCTCGTTAGCTGAACCAAGAAATCTATTAAAAGGAGCCTTATATTTTGAACCATTTTGTAGTGATGTAATGGGGCCAAATGATTAAACATAGCTTAGATAGACAAAATCCTCTGGGTCAAATTACCCTGTCTGCTGAGAAGCACAACAGGGTTGAAAGAAACACAGACGCCGGACAAATGTTTCTGGTAAAAGGAGGAGAAGTAGTACAAGACTGTCTCCTTTTTCCCGGAGTGGAAGCTAATTTAGGTTGGTTCTCCTTCACCCTCTGTGCATTTTTCTGAGGGCATTTTTCTGCCTGGTGCTGAAACCTGCCTATGGCCCTTCTCTTAAAGCTGCTTTTTCTTCTAGTCTGTGGGAAGAGGGACTTGGTGCTGCATATTTGGCTGTATTCTCCTCCTAGTTTACAGAAAATCTGGGCCGGGTCACTAACTGCCTGTGCCTGCAGTGTTTAGGTGCTGGTGCAGGGTCAGGGATGGCCACTCCACACCAACACTCCTACATCCAGGGTCCTACAAAGGCTGACAGAGGCAATGAGGAGGGAACGTGCTTCACAGTGAGTATTATCTGCAGCCAAATTTTGTGGTGGGCTTTGATAAAACTTTGTGTGTTTGCTGGGAAGGCCTAGCTATGGCAAGGGGGCTCAATTCTGGCCTGGGGAGGAGTGGCCGGGTGTGTGTTGCTGCCACCAGCAGGACAATGATAAGGAGAGGTGAATGTACAAAAACTCTTGAGATTTTCAAAGAAGGAAGCAGGTTTCCCTGTGAATCTGATGATATGTTGAAGAAGTTTGGGTGGGAAAGATAAGATAAACGACTTATGGTTTTCTAAGCTGTCTTCTACTTTAGCTTCCTTTCCCTTGAGGGACCCCTAAATTTAGTCATAGACACTTGTACACCAGTAGCCTAACAAGGATTGAAAACCCCAGTGATAATGTTGCGCTGGTGCATGTTACCATCATATTTACATCCAGGTTTGCTGTTGTTTGACACTGTGCATGTGACATTAGTAACTTTTCATTTGCATCAGGGCAGCTTTTGCAAATCAATGAGCAGATTCTGAAGTTAATGGAAACTGAGGTCTCATTCCCTTTGATAAGTCAGACCTTTTTTAAGAGTACCTGTATATGCTTAAAAAGGGACTTGTTTTTTTCCCCTAATCTGCTTATTTTTGTGAAACTTTAATTTCTGCATCTCACAGGACTGGACCTTCCAATCTGTGTGTCTGTGTAGATAAATGTACCTTATTTTATTTAACTCTCTAAACTGATGTGAATTTGTACCAAGCTTTCAGTGTCATAGTGATGGCTGTCTTTATTACATTACTTTTGCTGATCAGCCTTTTGGTTCTGACAAAAACTAAGACTGCTGAGATTCATCTTATTTTGCAGAGTTTAAAGCTGCTTTTAGAATATTTTGTCTTATCTTCCAATACAATCTATTACTGAGGGTGTCTGCGACATAATGTAGGCAAAAATCCTACAAGCAATAGTAAATGCTTTGTTTCAAAATTACATTTAAAACCTTCATCTATTTTTTCTTTATTCTGATAAAACAATTCTGATAAAACAATTCTTGGAGCATGTAAAAGGTTCTCCATGTAAACAGGTCCCTCTGCCCTTGTTTCTTAGACTAGTGAGGATGCTGAAAGATTTGAGTGATGGTGCAATGTTTTAAATTAAATATAGATTTGGGGTTCTGAGCCTGCTGAGTTGAGTGCTGTAAACATTGTAGGGCCAATCAAAACAAACATAAGTGACACAAGCGATCTTCATTAAATCATTTGGCATTTCTCTTGACTTGTTTAGAGACAAATGCTTTTGTTTCCTTTTGTGGAATATTGTTTCAAGATATAGTCTGAATTTTCATTTATAGAGAGTACATCGGAAGATAAATAGCATGCTTTTACCTTGAGCAGCTAGTTAAAAAAATGCAGAACATAAAGCAGGAGAGCTGTGCCATTTGGAAGCTCTGTTTTCCCAGTGAGATTAACTGTATTCCATTCCTGATCAACTGTTCTCTCTGTTTACAGTATCCTCACTCCATCATATGCTGCTTATGAGTAGAATTTCCACGGTGAAATTGCTATGGCTGAGATGGAAGAAGTATGCGTGCGTGTGTGTGTGTATTCATTAACATTTGGGTAGCAGGTGTAGAGAGCTCCTTTTCCTTGGAGTGATTACATTTTGCATCTCTGGAAGGCACTACGAGATCTTAGTCTGCAATCTTTTGTGAGTGGCAGCTTAAGATTTTTTTTATTGCTTCACTAGAAGAGGACCATGCAAGCCAAGGCCCTTCTCCAGTGCTAACAGCTCCAGAATATTACTCAGCTAAGTGATGAAGAGGACTTATACGCTGAAATGCTTTCAGGTAGAGACTTATCATAGGAAAACAGAAACAAAAAAGACCTCCAAACATAGAAACATTTTAATTGGTTTGGAAACAGGGACAAGAAGGTCAAAGCTTTCTCTTACGACTTTGATTTTTGAGTGCAGAAGACTTGTTGGAAAGGTTGGACTTGAGTTAGAAGACCAGATAATAGCGTGAACGACTAAGGATATAATTTTCTCACTCCTGTACTCAAATGGCCAGGAGATGTAGCAGAGTAACCCATGGAAGGGAATTTATTGTTTTTTCTTTCTTGTGCTGAGCAACAGCTTGGCATCTCTACTGGGTGAGTTAATCAGGTTGTCCTCTCTTTGGTCATTTCAGAGTGTTTTAACATCGGCAGTCAGGTTCATTATTTAAAATGTGCCTAACTATGCAGAATTTCTGTTTTTAACTGGAGCATAAAAATATGGTTCTTTGTCATAGAGGGAGACTGATGGAAATAAAACAAAGATAAGGCCATTTCAACAGCACTTAGTTGTGTAGTATAGCTCAAGCACAACACAGCAACAGGGAAATTCTGAGCAACCCATGCAGAGGTGACTTTAGGAGAGTGTAGAATGAGATGTTAAAAATAAACAAAACAAGTCATTGTTGAGAGCTATGCTTAATACAAAACGTATCTTTCCCCTTTGAAGGGCAACATCACACATTTAGACTGTCTCACACTGGCTGAGAAAAGAAAGACTAGTTAGTGGCCAAGAACACCCTGATGCTCTGTGCTACAAATTGAAAGTGAAGGTTACTTTCTTGTAGACTTTATCTTAAAGCAGTAAAACGGGTAGCTGCAGCTACAACTGAAAGTATTGATTTTGTAATTTCAGCAAATTAAGAACAAGACAGGAAACCTATTAAACCTTTCCACTGATTGCCAGGGCACTTTTTGGTGATGCTGGTGCTGACATTAAAATTACATGCGCCTGTCTCTTTAAAGCCAAACATACACATTTTACAGAAGATAGTGCCAGTTAACATGCTGAAAAAGGATCTTTATAAATCTGTGTAATTTCACATTTCAGATGTGAAACTTTTGAAGCCTGATGACATGAATGTCAAGCAGCACATCTAAAATTTTCATAAATTATGGTTCATGTTAGATGTGCTTTTATTACATTTTAATAAATTAAAATTTTCACAAAGCCAGAAGATTTTTTATAATAATAGCAAAGATGGTAACGCTAGTAATAGCATTATCTGTCAGAACATTATGAGTAATGATTATGTAAAAATCTATGTAACAAAAGCTAACAGAAGAAATGATCAAATTATATTCTTCTGTATCTTGTATAAAACAACTTATTTTATTATGGTAGCAAAACCCCAACTTCTCTTAAAGCAATATTTAAATTTCTTTTAAAAATCAGTGTAATTAAATTCATGTGAATTACAATAGTTAAGATCACTTGTTTCATAAAGGATTGTTTTAAAGCCTTGCTTTAATATAACCAAGTATAAAATAAAATGTTGCATCTTTTACAAATGCAATATTTCTAATAGTCCTTAACGAGAAATTTTTTCATTAAAAGTGGGGCAGTGCAAGGGAAATTATACCTGGATCCACTCTGAACACCCTATAAAGATGTAAGTTTCCAGTTTATCCAATTCATAAATATTTTGTTTCATCTGAGCAGCTATTTGGCATCTTTCCACTGTGTAAACAAGCATGGGTTTCACACACACAAATCTAATTTACAGGCAAGCCATCATCTACATTTACTGTAGTAGCCAGCAGTTTGTGATGTGTCTGTAACAGAAATTCAGAGTGTTAGAGGAGTCGGTGAGAATGTAAATTTAAAAAGAGAGATTGGCTTTGGAACAACAAAGGTGATCTTAAAAAGTGTGGGTGAGCACTGCTGAGAGACTGTGAGCCAAGTCTCCATTGAAGCAGAATTCAGGAACTTGTAGCAGGTGTTTACACCATCTCTGACATATGAATGAGAATGTACAGCTCACAGTAGCATTGAAGTAGCAGAATAGAGTATGAAAATTAGTAGCAAGTGTGAAAATGTGTATCTAAAGATAAATGTGTAGAATCGTGAAGTGGATTTACTAGCAAGAAAGATGAGTGATAATTAGAAGGCCAGATACAAGAGGAGTTCAGAGTTTCAAAAGTAAATAAACAAAATCTTTTTTCTTTTCTGAAGAATGAATGCACTTGATGGATGCTGGAGTTCTTTATGCATTCTAGTTACCTGTTCTGAACCAGTAGTTCAGGTAGTAATGATAACTTTTCTCAGCACATCCCTTTGGTTTACAAGGAATGCATGTGTGTGGCTGCTTATCCAGACCTATATCTTTCCCCATAATTTTCACAGCAGATATGCCAGGCTACCTGATGCCTGCTAAGTTGGATGTGCAGTGCAACACCCATAACTCCACAACAGCATTGGTGCTTTTTTGTACTGACAGACAGAAAATTGCATAGAGACATTCATCTCACACACACCTCATGGTCTGGCCCTCTGCTGAGCATGGAACAATGAATTTGAAGAGGAGAAAGATTCAATAATAGCAACTACAAGTGCACACATAAGTTATTCACAATGGCATGAATACATACAGGTGGCCACCAGGATAACCATTCCCAGGTGGTGGTGATTTGTAGGGAAAGATGCAAAAGGTAGATTTTAAGGAGGAGTTTAAAGGGATAAAAATCATAGACTGCTTTAAAGGTGACATTTTATTTGGTGCAGGATGGCTTCAATAACCTGAGAAAGAGCTTTAACCTATGTTGCTAGCATTCCTTCTGGCCATTTGGAAAAATTGAGATTTTATTAAACATGCTGTGGGGTTGAGTCTTCTAATTTTTCTCTTTGAACTGTCCTTTCTTCCTATTAAATGTTGGCTTTCCTTCACTACAGATATTCACTGCCTGCCACTCCCATAGATCTTTACTTTTGCCAGAGTTGTAAGTGGAGGTGTTTTCACCTAAATTTTATCACAGAGTTTTTTCATTTGTTTCTAATTTTTTTCAGATTCACAAGAACTTTTAACTACACTTGTTTCCTGATGGTATTCCAGTTCTGAACTGTAACACAGGCATGTAAATATTTTACACATTCCTAGGTGTATTTATGTATGTCAATATAAACATGTACCTAAATCCCCCACCTATTTTTTTCAGGTGGAAGCACCAAGGACGTCTGGGTGGCAGAAGGTGCACCCTAAAATGTGCAAGTCCTTCCTTTATTGATAGAAAGTGAAGATTATAATGTCTGTCTTTCATATCCTAAAAACGTGGACTGAAATAATGACTGAGAATTTTTCTCTGCAATAGAACAGATGGATGGATACATAAACAAGGAGAACCAGTAGCCAAATAAGGTGGGGTCGTTGCTGGAATATTGTAGAAAAAACAGGACATAGTCTAGTGTATAGGCCTCCCACAGTCCTGGGAAGTGTACTCATTAAAAGCTCTTTTACAGTATTCTGCAGAACTTGCTTTCCATATGAAACACTTGAAGAATCTGGGTTATGACCCAAGACAGAGAGGAGAGGAAAAAACCATTAAATCTTGCAAAACGCCACAGTGTAGGAGAAGCATGTCCTGCACACCTTTACTTTCCCACTGAGAGTAATAGAAGTTTTCTGACACACTTGAATCTGTGCTCAAGAATGCACACGTGCACACTGGAAAATACTGATCTTTATTAATTTCTTTTTCTTTTTTTGCCTTGAAGCTTGTCCAGAAGTGCAAAATCAGAATTGTCCAAAAGCCGCTTGCAATTGAATCAACAGGTGATGAAAATTTTGGCAGAAATATGTTGATTTTGTGGAAGGTAATGTTGGATACCAGTGCCTCAGTTTCTTAATGTGTTGTAAATGGCAAGAGCAAGTGCATTTGCACAGCTGAGATAAGGTCGTGTGCCAGTGCTAGAATTGTGAATTAGTTGGAAAATGTATCTACTGATGTATTTGAGATGTTAACATGAAACTCTCAAGGTCTGATTTTCAGTAGATATATAGGGAAAGTAACACATTGAGGGGTAAGGAAGTTAATAAAGTTTAAGTTAATTGGACTCTCTAATAACAGGATTGTGCTAAATGAAATGGTAACAAACATAGAATGTGGTTTTAATAAATGGGATAATTTCAAACTTAAATCCTGATGAAATGTTTGCCTGAACTTCACAGAAATAGTGAAATAGAGAGAAATAATTAATTTAAACCATCTTAAATTAATTACTGAAATAATTAAAACAACATTCTTGGGATTACGTGGCCAAACTAGTTGAACATAGATTTGTACAAAACCTATTATCAGCAATCGATTTTTGTACAAGAAATTGTGATAATTGTTTTAGATGTTGAGATACAGTACAATTACCACTGGTGATGAAGAAAATAAGAAAAGAGAAAAAATGTTTTCTGAGAGTTTGTTTTCTTCATACAGTGTAAACTGTTCACATAACATAAATACACAACATGCCTGCCTGCTGGAGTCTACACAGGGTTTTTTATTATCTAGGTTCTGATTTTCCTTGGTTTCTTCTTTCACCTAGGTAAGCAAACTGATAGAAAGCAAGTGTTCCTTTACAAAGAATTGACTTTTTCATTGAGAAATCATTGAGTGCTAAATATTCTTTGATGACCTGAAAAATGTTTCTAAGGACAGGAGAAAGGGGAAATCTTTTGATGTTAAAAGGCATTTTTTTTGTTCCCCTGCTTTCAAAGAAAAAAAAAAAAAACCAAAACAGTGAGAGAGAAAAGAGGGAAGAGAAATCATTCTTTCAGCTTATGGAATTCAGTGGTGTGTGAAATAAAAGAAGTTTGTTTGTTTTCTTTATTCCCTCTAAGTTTTCCTTATTGTTTAGTCAATGTTTCTACTGGGACAGATACATGAAAGTAGTGTTTTTTTCTCATGGTTGTGAGTAATAAAGATGTGGTTAAAGGCAGAAATGGTCTTCAATCAAACTTGGAAATATTCAAGAAAATATCAGATGTACATCAGGAATAATTAAGTGAAAATCAATAAGTCTGTAGGTCAGTTTATTTGTACTTGGAGTCTTTTTTATCTAAGAAGGAGCAATTGGGAGGAATTTTGTTTTTGGATAAATCTCAGAATTTGTGAATGTTTTTCTGATATTACTGAAATAGTTTCCTTCTATTATTGTTTCTTCACCCTTGAAATGCCATTTAATTTAATTTAATTTATTTCATTTTAATAATTTTTTTTCTGAGGATAAGGCATTTTCTTAATCTCCTTTCTTTTGATATTAATGTAAATAAATTAACAGTTATGCAGAAAAAATGCCAGAAGTGGTGTTTCTCAACTTTTTTGCGCATTGCTCTTCTCTTATACAGTACCATTTGTATCTTCTTCCTTCCCAACTACACTTGCAAACCTAATAAGCAGAATTACGTTCTCAGTTCTTGGGCCTCTTTCTCTGACTATTCTCTCATCTCTGCCATTGAGAGTGCTTCCCAGATGGGAAGCACTGACTGTTGGTCACAGTGCAACTGGGTGTGTATGCTCAGGAGGCATAAAAGGTTTCTATGTCTTGTCAATTAACTTTTTCCTCCTAAAACACCACTCTTTCAATCTCAGTGCCTGCTAGCATCACATCTGGGTCCTCCACTGGTCCTCCACTCAAGTTCCAGTTTTCCCAGTGAATGCGTCCCAACAGCCCCCACTTTTTCCACACTGAGTGCAGAAGCTGCTTGTAGTCTCCCCTGTCCCTGCTGTGTTCCCACATTTCCCTGTGTAAAGAAAATCTACTCATAATTCCCATAAATCTGGAGGAGAGATTAGAGAGATTGTAGAAGGTTCTGTCTGCTGGCTCTGGCATTACCCTTATGTTTGAAATCTCAGCTTTTGTGGTTGTGAATGCCTATATGTGGAGCTATGAAATAAAATGTGGACATGGAAATGTTTTATATTGTGATATTATTGGAGACAGAATTAGTGTTATGTGGAAACGAACTGTTTGGTAACATTCCTCTGGACTGTGATGGAGAAGTGATATTCCTTCCCTCCTCACTGCATTTGCAGCTCTAATGAGCATTTATAATTTTTTTCCCTGTTTTGCTTTGTTTAGGTTTTCTTGACTCCTTGGCTTGGGAGTCCCCTAAATGTGCTAGGTAACGGAGTGGACAAGTGTGGCTTAGGGATATTATTTTTTAAGTTCATCAGCACACAAGGAAGAGATTAAACCATAATTATATTGTGCTTCCTTTGTTTTCTTTGACTGGATGACCAAATACTGGCTTAAAACTGTGGCTGAAGAGATGCAGCTTCAGCATGTTTGGAGAAATGTTTGAATTTGCATCTATGATTTTGAATTATGATATCGTCACTGCTTTTTGACATGCTAAATGGACTGTGATGAAACTAAACCAAGGTAAGGTTAGAATAAAGTTAATAAAAATATTTAATGGTGAATAATATTTTCTAAAAGGAAGTACTAGATGACTGCAACCTGGGACATCTAAGGTTTGTTTCATAGGCCTTGGAAGCTTATTCTCATTAGCTCATGTGTACAGATTATATCTGGACTAGATGATGAAGCCAGTCTTGTGTTGCTTCCTTGAAACTTCATTATTTTTCAAAATCAGGAAAAATCTAGTAAGGACCAATCTTTACATAGTCATGTTAACTGGTGAAAGATTCCAGTGCCTGTTGAGGTGTGTTTCTTTATGGGAAGTCTCTCTCCAAGTGGGAGAACTTTGTTCTGATTGGCAATATGGATGAAATTGGCTTCCTCACTTAACTGAGGGAAACGGAACTCAAACATGAACACTGCTGCCAAAGGCAAATATAGATTCAGCCTAAGGTCTTCTGTCATACTTATATTTTGTGGCAAGAAAAAGAAGCTTCAGATATTTTTTTTTCCCCTCAGCCTTAAGCAAATGAGTACTGCCACGCTCACGTACAATATTGCATTTCTTAAAATGATACATTGCAGACCCTTGTTATGTTTCTTATCTTTTACACTGCTTAGATACATGGACTTTTAATTTGAAAACGTGCCTACAAATGTGACAGCAAGTAAATTGCTATTTAAATATGAAACCTGAGTTTCATTTGCAAGTGCGTATTTCCAGGAAGAAAGAAGTGGAGATTAGAAATGTTTTCTCAACTCTAAAGCCACCTATGTCCTCAGGAAATTATTTAGGCAAACTGAGAAGAGAAAGTTTGAAGGATCTGTCACTGAAGGAGGAAATATCTAAGCAGAAAGGATGTTCTACAAAGAACGGGCAAATTGATAACCTTTCTAATGAATATAACATTTGAGCATTAGAGTGGATTGCTGAGAAAGATTGTGGAATCTCCATTGTTTTTTAAGAAAATAAAATTAGAAAAATATACATTAGTACTGGCTCATGGAAGGCCTTTCTGTACAGGGTAGGATTTTTTATATATGTATGTTTATTCTGGGTCAGCTTCATTTCTGAAAGAGCAGGTTGGTCTTTTAAGGGGTAATTCTGAGAAGATGGCAAACCTTCATGATTTGTTCTGAGATAAGACTTGTGATTTGAAACATCATCTTTTACTAAGCACTGCTGAACACCAGAAGCATGTGAATATTCTTAGACATCTAAAACAAGCAATGGGATTAAAACTGGAGGGTTGTAATCCCAACAGCATAAGTTTGAAAGGGAGGTAAACATGGTATGACCGTGAGGATGGAGAATGAACAGCCCTGGTAAAGCCTCAAAAGGGATCCTTCTTTCTGAGATAGCTGCAGACCTCCTAGTAGCCACCTAATTTTCCAGGAAGCTATTAGGGAGAAAAGGGACAAAGTCTGCAGCTCTGCACAACTGGGTATGGACCTGCAGCCTTCTGGCTACCCCAGTGCTATTGCTGCCTAAGCTCCACACGTGCATTCTAAAATAGCTCCTCTTCACAGAACTCTTGACACAAGATTTAAGACCAAGGAGTCTTTTTGCTATCCCAGAAGAGAAGCACAATTAAGTCTTTTGGTGGTCCTCAGAAGTGAGTCTCTCTCTCACAAATAGGGAGCAGGACCCAATGAAGTTGAGACTGCAGAGCTCATCATGCAAGCAGCCTCCTCTAAACCAGGGAAAATGATTCCCACAGTGTAGGGAAGAGACATGGGTGCAATCTCTAAGCTTGTCTACTCACAAAGACTGTATACTCAATTTTGTTTCAGTTGCTCTCAATTTAGAGGAATTTCACTTTTGGCAAAACTTTAATTACAGCAGACTGGCTGTAATAAATTGCAGCAAACTGGCTGCCAGGTTTTGCAGAAGGAGGGCTTCTCTCACCCACAATAAATAGCTGAGCAAAGAAAGTGACTGGAGAGAAAAAGGAGAGGAATCAGATGAAGGACCATCAGAATGTCAACCTGAAACTTAGAGATACTCAGCACATGCATATTGGCTGCATGGAGGTGCCTCATACTGTATCAGCCTAAAAGGAGGATAACCTAAGAAAGACTATCCACATGGTAAAATATGCCTGCTGAGATGGCAAGGGTTATCTTCCCATTTCTTATTTGTAATAGAAGAGACACTGGATTTGTGTGGGTTCAGAGCTGAACCCTTAAATGAACCACTTCAGGAGCATGAGGGTGAGTTGTTCCTTTTTGTCCTAATGAACCATCCCTTTCTGAAGAGTTGGGAGAAGGAACGTAAATGGGAGAGAAAATTTGGGGTAGTCTTTTTTGCACCTGAGTGCATTGGCTGCCACGGAATAGAGGTCACAGGATAAAATACATTTGCAATGTTGGAACTATCTTTCAGAGATTCAAAAATAGCACATTGCAGTCACGTTTTTGTTTCCTGAATAAACAAAGGTGATACCACTGGAATCCTGATTAAGCCTAATGAGGGAAAGTGTAATGTATTCATTTGTTCCACTCTGGCTTCCTGAAAAGATTAGCTGCAAAATTTTCCCTTCTTAACGTTAAAAAAACATAAACATAGTTAAAAGGAAATTATAATACTATTTGATGTAAACCCACTGCTTAATTTTTTAATCTATAAAGAATAAAAGTTAATATGTCAGCAGCAAATTAAACAGTTGGCAACTTAGTCTATTTGTATTAATGGTTAATAATCAGTAGATTAGCATTATCTCACATCAAAAGCAGGTTTATGTTTGGACAGTAGGAGGTGATAACATCCTACTCAACTAAGCTGTGTTTCAGCCTACCACAGGATTCTGTGACCAGGTCATATGATTCTTGAAGAAACTACCAGACAGAAACCCTAGTTTAGGTAAAATTTTCTACAGAACTTTAATAAAAATAAGAGAAAGAGAAGCATAGGGAATTTTTAAAAGAGTATTTTCATTTTTAATTATTTTTATGAGTATTCCTGGTATGTCTTTACATATTTATGAGTGCATACTTTGCATGTACTACACCTATACTTGGATAAACATTCAGATAGGTTGGAGATAGCCATTATCACTTGTTAGGATAACTTAATTAAACTTGCTTATTAAAACCCTTTAATTCGTTAGTGATAAAATCTTGATTAGTACATTTTCCTGCTAGGTGACCTTCTAATTTAATAGAAAACGAAATTTTAAATGGAGAAAAATGCCTGTGGCAGAGATTTTGTGCAAGTGAATAGAGTTTGTAATACACATAGGGATATAATCGAGCCTAATTAGTGAGGGTGCAAATGAATTTTTATTTCATACACCAGAAGTGTCATTGATGAACCATGGTTCAGAGTTTGAAATGCATTCAGGCTGGCAGTGTGGGACTGAAGTCTGTGGGAAAATCACAAGCTAATTCATTGATTGCCCCTTGGAAATTACTGCTGTTAATTGTTAGGTAATTAACATGGAGCTACAATTATATTGGCCTTAGGGGGTGATTAATGTTTCAACATGTCACATTAGCAGCGCCTGGATTTTAAAAGCTTTTCTTTTCACATGGTTTAGAGACAGATGGTATATTGTCTATGGAAAATTGTTTTCTTTTACTGAAGTTTATACCAAGACTAAGCGAATATTCTTTTTGCACTACAGCCCTTTTTTTATATAGTTGAATTGTAAGAATCTTGCCCAGATGCACCTTAAGACATAATATTTGTTTTTAAAAAATTCCCATTATGTCTTCTATGAACGCATAAAATACGGATATTGAAAGGAAATTATTTCTGTTCTTATTTTTCTGGTAGAAAATAAAAAATAGATTATGTTAAGATTAGACCACTTCTTGGCAGCTCTTACATTATTCAATGATGATACAGGGGAAAGCATTGCACAATATGATACTTATTACAATCAATATAATTTAAGCAGAAACCAAATAAAACGTGTTGAACAAATGCATTTAGTAACAGTAATAAAGAGTATATTAATATCTCCACACTTCAATATTCTACTTTGTTCTGTGTTAAGATTTGTTTCTCTTCTCACAGTTACAAGTCAGAATAGGGCTGACATGGACTTTTTTTTAGAATCCTAATCTGTTCAATTTTAGCCATTAATACGCAGAATGAAATCCTTAAAAAATTTCTGTTAAAGCCAGCAGTGCCTGTGTTAGGAAAACTGTCAATCCTGGGATGACTACTGATGTCTTGATTTTTGTTTTTTTCCCCTCCTGCATGTTGTTACACTAGATAGATATTTTGCAAACTGGTTCCTTTTTTGTAATCACTGTGTAAATATTTCCTTGGTAATATTTGTAAGAATTATCCTGTTTGGAATAGAAGTTAGAAGCACTTCAATTTTTAGCCATAATTGAGTATGGCACTAAGTCTTGCGAAGGGATATATTTAAATGTCACATTTGGAATAGGCTCTAGAAATTCTTTAAGATTGTTTTAATTTTTTCGATAGGCAATGAAGTCACATGGTCCAAAAGATGTAATGACCTTCTCTCTCTCTTTCTTTTTTTTTTTTTTTTTTTTTCCCCCATTGTTTGGCTTCCTGTGATATTTCAATTTGCAGTCTTTTTACTAGTCTCATACTATATTCTTACGACTCCAGTCACTTACAACTCTATTGATTGTTCCACTACAATGTCTGACAGAAATCTAATATTTTCAGCCATTCCTGCTCATAAGTTTCAATTTCCATTAAAACATCTAAATCTGGAGGATTTAAAATTAGCCAGTTTTAGGAGGAAGAGCAGACGTCTTAATTTTTAAAATATAGTTTTGTCTTTGTGAAATTTATTTCTAAGGAACAGTGTGAATTAAAACTTTAACATGCACTTAGGTTTCATTCAGCTGAATTTTCTTGCTCTCTCGGAGGACCCTGGGTGTTACCTGAACATGCAAAGTATCAGTGATTGAACTGGAAGAGGTGGGTTTTATGAAGAGCATAATGGTATGGAATGATTAGGAATGATTACACAGCAGGAGATCACCTGCATTTGGTTAGTTATACAAGCTTTCTTGTGCTTTTCTTTGAGAGATCAAGAGCCAGAAAATCTCAGTGCATGGGTAGGTTTAACCAGAGATTCTGACCACTGCTTTTAAAGAGAAGTAGTAGTAAGTTGATACAATGCTTGGTCAGCAGAAGCCCTGAGCATATGGTTAACTTTAGGCACATAAGTAGTTCTGTTGACATTACAATTAAGCCTCTACTTACATGTTTTGTTAGATTAAGGTCATTGCCATGGGAGGACTCCATAGGGGAAGAATACTCTAATTATCAGTCTTATGAAGTTTCTCCTGGTCATGTGTCTATGTACATTTGTCTGTCCAAGACCTTCAAATCAAAGGATCTGTGGTCATATATCCCCAGACAGATCCCAATTTACACTGAGGCCATTTTATTCCTTCTTAGTATGTAAGAGATTTGCAACTATTATTTAATCCTGCTTTAATAACTGCCTGCAGTTCCAGTGCGTTAATAAGAATGAGCACCAGACTCTACATGATTATTTGATCACTAGTAAAATTTGAGGGTGTAGCATTCCTCAATTGTATGTTCTAGGTATTTATCTTAGCTTCTTGAATTCTTTCTTTTGAATCCTCAGTTTATTTCTACATATGGGGGTGTTTTTTTACTAGTTTTCACATTTTATGTAAGCAGTGCCTGTACTTCCAGCTTTTTAAGTTTTGGCTTTTATAGTAGTTGGCTGTAACTTGAGTGCTAAGAGTGTGAAGAAAAAAATAGAAGGAAACTGTGCATAGATTGATTTCTTGTCTTTTCTAAAGTGACTGTAATCATTATACTAATGAAAATTTATTGGAAGACTATCTTGAGTCTCAGGAAATCCAAGTTTGACTCATAAATTCTGAGGGCTCTCTGGACCAGTATGCTTCAGAGGACACAATACAAAACTTTTCTGTCCTTCATTAAGAAAGCAGCAAGATCTGTGAAACAGGCATTGTAGTGTTCTGCCACAGGTTCAGTGAGAAACCGGAGTGCAAAGCTTTTTGCTGTATGGAAAGGATGATGGAGGAGAAGACTGACAGGAATATGGAAATGTATCTGAGGAGTGGACTTGTCTGAAGGAAAGATGAGGTGGTGAAATGGAGGATTCCCCCCTTTGTGAAGATTTAAGGCATTTTGTCCATTTTGCATCAAGTTGCCTCCCTCTCTCCCCATCAGTTTTCATTCTTGCAGTTTTCTCACACTTAACTGGAACAAATTGGATGTAGGTTTGTGTGAGTAAAAAATGACATAAAGAACATTACGCCTCTCAGTAGATATGAGAAAATATGAACCTGGCCCAGGATATAATGTTTCAGAAGAACACAGCTCCTGATAGAAGCCTTCTGCTTTTCTTTGAGAGGGCTCTTCTGGCCCTTTGAGTGAAGTTTTTGATTGCTCTTGGCACTTCTGCTATCAACAAGGCTCCATACATGGTCGCTCACATGAACAGACCAACTTCCAGCTATTCATTATCCTCCCCACCTCATCACTCACTGAGCTGGTTTGTCTACTGCCTACAGGGGCATATTCACCTCTTTTCCAGTGACACTGATCAGATTTGGGGGCAATATGTATGCATTTACATTTAAAACATTATTAATAATTGAAAAATTACTAGAAATCTGTTTTGGTGTTTTGTTTTGGTGTTTTGTTTTGGGTTTGGTTTTTTTTTTTTTGGTGGCTTTTTGGTTTGGTTTTTGGTTTGTTTTTTTTTTGGTTTTCTGTTGGTTTTTTTTTCTCAACTGGAACAAAGCTCTTCATTATATTTTTCTCAAGATTTTGTATTTGTGCAAGAGACACCTGTCTTAAAGAAAGCTACCCCTGACAGATATAGCTAAAAGACATAGAGGTCAACCATTCTATGAACCAACCAAAACAAGCACCTTCCTTCTATTTAAAGAAAAAAAAATTAAAAAGAAAAAAAAAAAAAAAAGAAGATTGAGGGGATCCAGAAGAAGTTTGTGTATGGAAAGTTAAAGACATGAAAGTTTCTGTATTTTTGAAATTTCATGTCAATCCACTGCTTGGTTTATAGGGGAAAAATGGAAATGTATGCTTATTTTAAACCCATCTGAGAACACAAACCAGTGGTGGAACCACAGCCAAGTACCTCCATATCTGTATGTGCCTGTGCTGGTATGCATAAGAATCAGAATTTCAATCCAATTACTTCTGGGGGAAAAAATGAGAGCGACTGTTGAACCAGAAAAAAAAAAAATTAAAATACTGTCAAGGTCAGTCAATCTGTAGGAAAAGCAACTTTAAGAAAGTCCTTTAAAATCCCTTATTAGACCTATGTGCATGTTTTTCCACTGATTTATTTGCAGCCTTCTCTCCTAAATAAGTCTTTGCTCTTCTGGACAGCCATTCAAAAATGAAATACTCCTTCTTACTCTCACTTTTTAACTATTTCTACTGATCGTCCACTTCATTTCCTGCTTGTGCAGTTGGCAATATAACCGTATTCCTTGCTGTTGTGTCTCATTGTCTATTCTGGAGCCTTTCTCTTTGAAATAAATCCTCTGACCTTCCCTTTCTAATGTTTAATGACCACAATGGGTTCCTCACCAGCTTTGCTTGTAATCTTATCTTTTCTGTCATTGACTGTATAAATCTGTCACAGGCGAACTGACTTCAGTCCTATTCTTTGAAAGCTTGCTCAAAGCTTGCTCATTTTGCATCATCCTTTAGAATTCCAGCATAAAATTGTCCACTTTCTGAATTCTCTTCCTCACAATTCATGCTTCTCACTATCTTGACCTTTTAGACAGAGTAAAACAGCTTGTCTACCTCCTCTACTTTTGCAAGTGTACCAGCTTTAGACTAATTGGTGTTTTGGCTAGTTAAAGTTATTATTCCCACTGTGCTGCTGATTGCCAATATTACTTCATGGAGGTAGCTCTGCATAGAACTTAATCAGGTTACCTTGGTACTTGGAGATGAGATGAAATGTTGGTTCTTGGTTGAATCCAGAATCCAAAGAAGCTATTTTCTTAAGGGGCTACTGCTAATGGTAGGTATTACTTTCACTCTTGCTACATCTCTCTGCTTTCTACATATGCAGCTGTCCTCCTGCATGCCCTTGGCATTCTCTTAATTATTATCACCGTGAGCAACTTGAGTTTACTGAGTGCAACCTGAGTGTTTCAAGCTGTTCCTCCAGATACACTGCCCCTAAAGAACTCCACAGAGAGACCGAGTGTCTTGAATCAACTACTCTGCAGCTCTCTGTCTAGGCAGAGTGTTTTTTCCTATAATTCACATCATAACAGTTCCATCAAAGTTGAGCTAGCCAAACTAGACAGGACTCACTTAACCCTTCTCTGTGGCAAGCTTGATATCCAGCATGTGCATAATGACCGAGTTTTAAGTAATGGATTTCAATGTCTTTTTAGGAGACATGCAGTATTCTTTGCTAACATCTGCTGCAAACTGATTGATCTTCATCAAGCTTTATCTGACATATGATTTGACTCTCTTCTCACTGGCAGTGAGCTTGGATATTCAAATTTGTTTGAGACCCAGGGGCCTCTTGCTTTGTTAGAGTCCCTGACATTTGCCAGTTGAGAAGTGCCAATGAAAAACCTTGCCAGTCCTTCCTCATAACATCAAAAAATAGAAAAAGCTCTGAATTATTTCCAGAAATCCTAGAACTTTATGATAGCAGAACAGTGAGGAAAGAATGCCAGATTTCTGAACACACTGAGACAAAATGATAGAGCATACATTGTATACATAGAGCTGTACAGTGAAAAAAAATCACAGCACTGTATGTATATTAATTTTCTAAAGCCTTCAAAGATTTTAATTTCAGTCCTTCCAGCTAATGGCATTTGGCCAGACTTGATTTTTAAATGTGCCTTTCTACTCAAAGTGCAACATCTGGCATACTCAAAATCTTTTTCACAATTGTTAGATGCTATTTTCTAATCACTTTTTTTGTTTTTAAAAAGGATTTTAATATGGTCTAGTTCTAAAAAAAAATTAAGAATAAATCAAAACATGTAGTAAGGATTAATACAAATGTATATTAGAAGAGCAAAGAAATCATTGAGACAAGACTAATCATAATTTAGATTACCACTAGAAGATGATTAAAAAACAAAGGATTGTGTGACAAGTTATGTTGATGCCATGTTTGTGTAGCCAAATGTTTCAGCTTTATAAATGGAAAAGCCTAAGCAGCTTACACTGAGACAAAGTAATCACTCAAATTACAAACTTAAGAATTCCAAATTACATACTTCATCAAGTTGAGTCTATTGTAACTTAAAATACATGGGAATGTTTCACTCTAGTTGAAAACCAGCATGTAATATTTTGGCCATTATGAAATTGCTGCTTGGTTTTACAAGAGTGTTAATGCCATTAAACCATCTCTTTTTTAGGATGAATGCTCAGGCCTACTACTGGGTTTAATCCACCAACTATTAAGAACATTTTCTTATATGTAAATGCTGATATTTTTTATTGTTTTTTGTTTTAATGTTTGGTTTTTTTTTTCTTCTTGTTTGTATGAAAGTAATCAGAGATGATCTCTCTTACTCTGGGCTCTTGCTCTAATACTTAGGTATTTTGATCAAAAACTCCATCCTCCAAATATATAGGAGAAAGTAAAGTTTTGTTTTTCTTAGTGCTACCATCAATGGGAGTTTTCCTAATGTAAAGACTAAGCTGAATCGTAAGTTTTGGCAGGCTCTATGCCTAAAATTATAACTTGTTTTCCTAGAATGTTATTTTAAAAAATAGAGGGGTGCATATTCCAACTCTATCATAATTGTCTCATAAGGAACAGAGCTTGGACTGATCATCACAATTCTTTTTCCATGCTTTCTGTTTGGGAAATATCACTGAATAAATTTCAGGTAAATGTGATAGTGAATTTACCCTTAATGTAGGACTTCAAATGTCTGGCTCATGCTCAACTTCTTTATCAGTGGTGTTGATAAGAACAGTATTTTGTTCTTAATTTTGGTGGATATTTCTGTTTCTGTCCCTTGACTCCTTCCTCCAATTACTTTACTAAGTGAGCTGTATCCCACCCAAATAAGTTCTGGGTTTCTTTTAGTAGGACTGTTACTTGTTTGTTTGTTTGTTTTCCTGGAATTTTAACAAATCCCAAACCCAATATTTTAATAGATCTTTTTCTCACATCTCTGATTTAGTTTTCCAGAGAGGACACTGCATGTGACACATGGGTATCTGGAGTGCTTGTGCCTTTAACCTGTTTCTCTGCTTTGTCTAGCAGTAAATCACAGTCTTGACATTGGTGAGATACTCTGAATGCATTAACAGTTTTTGTTCTTGGAGTACCACAACAGTTTCATTTAGTTTTTATAAGCACTGTCTTTGTCCTGCACTATAACACTAATCCAGCAGGGATGGTTTTAAATTAAGATGGTCAGATATGTTAAGCTTATGTGACATTCCCTTGGACCATAAATGTTTCCTTCAGATGGATATGTTCATCCACTCTCTTCACGGGTGTTTGGTCCTACAAATAATCTGAATTTTAAAAAAACAAAAGAAAACAAACCAAACAAAGCCTCCTGCCCCCCTCCCCCCCCCATACTTTTCTATGTGTCTAGGAAGATTAATAGTAGATTTGCTTGTCTAATACAGATTCATATAAAACACATAATATTAGGAGTCATCAGTCTAGTTCCCAGTTGTTCTTATCTATTGTATTTTAATTATAATAGCATGAACTTGGTTCATTTCAGTATTAATTTAAAATTATGATATTGAATCTTGTGTTCCTCTTGTGGTGTGCTGTGAATGATGAAGCCTTAAGAAAAATGTATTGAGGTTTTTTGTTTTTTTGTTTTTTTTTTTTTAACAATAGGAATATTTAAGAAGAAAACTTTTCTATTAATATTTTTTTCAAAAATTCTATTGAAAATAAATCCTGTCACAATAAATTAAGATATATAAATATAAAAAATAATAATAAGAATAAAATCAGAAATATCAATCTTTGTATCTTCTTGTCTGCCTTAACAGAAATCAAATTAAAAATTCAATCCAAAGACTGATTTACTTAGAAAACCTTTGTCTGCTGTTGCTACTTTAGATGTCTCAGGTGGTCAGTGGAGGTAAAATTTATAGATGTAGATGTTCAGTCAAGAAGTAATCCAAGGTAAAAATTTTAGAACCACAGTCTGGTGAAGGTACAAATTTGAACTGAAACAAGAGGAAGAAAGTATTATTCCCTATACTAGAAGGAAATTGTCCTGAAATACCAGGTCTGCTTAGCATCTTGCTCAGATTTCTGTTAAGTAGCTTAACTTGGGTGGATATTTCTGTTTCTGTCCCTTGACTGCTTCCTCTAATCACTTTGCCAAGGTAGGTCAGTATGTTTGCTATCATCTGAAGTTTTGTTTGCTCCTTGAGAGCACCATCTGTGTAACTTGGATACAAAATGAGCCCTCAGGAGCAACCTTTCTGCTTGAGGAATATCTTGCATGCCCACTGGTATGCCAAATCCTACAGCAGTCAGGGACTTAAAATTCAGACAAAAGCAATACCAACAAGATTCTGAACCTTAGTCTATCATACAGGCAAATATGTTAGCAGACCAAGAGCTAATTTTATGATAAAAATTTCCATTCTAAATGTAAAGGCCTGTTGTGATCTTGATTTTGCAAGTGCTTTCTGTTGGAATGATATCAAATAACTGAACACTGCTATTATGTGACTTAGCTGCTTGTAAAAGGAGTGTGAGAGCTGTTAGTCAAGGAGGCTTTTTAAGGGACATACAATCTGGTGTAATGTAGTTCAGCTAAAATACAGTGTCATGTATCCTTGTATCAACTGACTCCTATTAATTGATTTTTCAAGTGCATTGTACCCATTGGCTCTCTTGGCTTCCCAGTTGATCAGCACCTCTTTCAGCTCTACCTTCTCACCTTTTCCTTTCTTTTATATGTACATGTTGCATCAAAAATGATAAAAATACATTGTCATAGGTTTTACTGACTCTTCTCCGGTCACTGGAGAGGTGGCTGTCTCTAGATTTGAAAATATAGCATAGTTAAAGATTAAGGAAAAAAAGACTTGCTCTGATAATGCCTTTGTCATAAAGTTAAAGAAAAGCAACGTCACATTAACAATAGAGGCTTCATTTATTATTAAACAATTGTTTTAATTTAATTTAATTAATCATATTTAATTAATTTTAATTTAAGAAGCTGTAATTTTTTGTCACGGAAGTGTATGCAGTAATGATATCCATTAGTTGTATAAAAAAAGTTTGCCTTCTGATTAACCCTTGGGTTTTTTGCTTCTTTTTCTTCTCTTTTCAAATCAGAAACTAACAACTGGAAGGACACACGTTTTGTAGCTGTTTTATAAGTAATTAATTGTATATTTTAAAAAATGTAACAGGAGTTCTTAGTCAGAAGACTGATTTTTCGTTTAAATATTTTGTGTAATACATGAGTTTGTTGATATCATTACTTATTTTGTTTGGGATATTTTTGCATTTTCATTCATTAAGGAATAAAAATTATAAAAAAAGAGTTATACAGAGTGCTTAAGATCTCCTATTTCATCTAATCTATTCTCCTTCCACTGCCTGTAATAAGTATTAAACTTTGTATAAATGCATCAAATTTGCTCTTGACCTCATTTTCTTATTTTCTTCTCTAATATTTACCTTCCTGGTATATTTCTAGATTTATATTTGACTGTCACAACAATTTTGCCAGACTAAAAAAGCCAAGATCTCTTAGTCTGATAATCATTCTAACTATTCTTCTCTGCTCCAATTCCCATTCTGAATAATTTTTCTTGAAAATCAATGACCAGAAATATGCAATAGTCCAGATGAACTATCATCAAGTGCCTTGAAAGCAGGTATTACTGTGTTGCCATGTACCAGTAATCTTGGGACTACATTTGCCTTTTTTGTGAATATATCCCATTGAGGACTAACAGGTTATTAATTTCAGGACATGAGAGTTGAAGGAGAATGCTGCACCAGTGGCTCCACTCCTTGTTGATGCAGTTTAAGCAGATTTATCCACAACACTTTGCCTGTGGAGTTTACATTCGTATACCTGTATCTGGCCTGGTCTGTCATCAGCTAACAAAATTTAATGTTTCCTTTCAATTTTCTTCACCTGATCTCTCCTTAACAAAAAGCACATCATCTTGTGTTCTCTGCTACCATTCAAATTCAGTTGGAGTTCTCCTGCCCATCCTGTTCTTCCTCAGTGGTCTGTTTGCTGTTTATGAGTTCCTCCTGCCTTTTATTATTTCTATGCACCCAATTTTGCATTAAATTATTAGCAAAATATCTTTAAAGATCTTTCCTAACACAGAATCCTGCAGAAACATACCTAATAATGTCAAAACTATTCTGTCAAACTCTTCTACTTGATTTAGACATTTTCCTATTTATTCTAAATCTTTTTTTCTATTTTTTAACTTGTAGTATCATTTGTTGTGCCATAAACTATTTTTTCAAAGCCTAGATAGATTGGCCACATTTTTCAAGAGTTAACTCACTGAAGAAAATATTTAATTTAAAGTGATGTAATTTACCTTAGGTACATCACTGTTGCATTTTATCTCATTTACCTGTATGATTCTTGTTATTTTCTTCCACATGTGTTTCCTGGCTGTATGTATAGTTCAAGCTGTATTCTACGTTTTATAGCTCTGAGATGCCTTTGCTTCCTCCTCACAATAAACATCCAATTTCCTATTTCTGGTCACAGGTACAGAATGTGATAGATTTATGAAGCATTCTTGCTTCTGAAGTTGCAATTTCATGTGCTAACTCCTTCCGTATTCTCAGATGGGGATTGTCCAGTTCCCTAAACATGCCTCTGTCAAGATTTTCCTAGTCAGATGGGAGGAGATATTAATTTATCTGCACCTTCTCTTATTCCTTATGTCCACCTGTTCTACATCAGCATCCAGATTGGAAACAGAGTTGGGGTCTCTACCCAGATTATTGTTTAGTGTCTATTCCTTTCTCCTTCTAGAGCAATCCCATTTTTTCTCTCGTTCTCTTTTTATTAGTATTAACTATTATTAAAACAGTTTACTATCTGTTTTAATTTCCTTTGGAGGGCTTAAATAATCATTTAACAATTCTTTCGTTTTCTGACTTCCAAGAAGTATCTATTCTTGCTGGCCAGTCTTTTTTCTGTTCTTTTTACTTTTACAAAATACAAACTGAAGAAAAAAAAAAAGAAATCTTATGTCAGGAATGTTTGGGGGTTTTTTGTGGCTTGCCTAATAAATCTTATTCAAACTATTTGGATGGTTTTTATCTTTGCCATATGTGTAAAAATGCACATACACAGAAATTAATATCTTTTCTACAAGTAATTTTAATTACTAATTCTGTAAATGCAAATGAAACAACCTGTCACAGTGGAAGAAATATAGTACCCTTATATATGTATAGCAAACATTAGGTTGTTAGAAACAGTCATCTAATGGATGAAATCTGGCAAACCAAAGCAAAATGTATATGATAAGAACACTTAACACAGTAAGTGAGGAACTGATTCAAGCATAAAAAGTTTGTATGACTTCATCTAACAGTAAATAAAGAACTCTGGATGTGTCTTAGGTTGCAAAATGTATTTGAGTCGTTATACAAGTCAGGTAACACAGTGATGTTAGCATAAGCATAATGACCTTTTAATTTCACATGGACCAGAAGAACTGTTGCAGATCATCTGTTCAGCCTTGTTGAAACAAAGTTTCTTCTGTGAAGGAGTCGTTAATATTACATCCCACAAAACATTTTACCACTATTAAATATAAAATAAATGCCTAGTTTATGCACAATGAACAAGCTGTCCATGTATCAGTAATGATAAAAGAATAACATAGGTTTTGATTCTTTAAGTATGGAGTAACGCATTGTGAGGCTGATGCTTGCACTCAGCCCTTGGTGGTTGGACTTTGTTCTTGTGGATCCAAAAATTTTAAGTTATCTCAAGCCATAACACACGTCCTGGCAAAGAAAGACTTATTTTGATTTCTGAGTCTACTGAAAACTGTGCTCTTTAAACTCCAGCATACTGACCATTTTATTCTGTGGCTAGATGCCAGGAACAGTGAGCATTATACTCTGCATTATATTTATTGCCAGAAAAAAACAAAAATAACTCCCTGCTTGGGAAGTTTTTCATATTCATCTGAGACTGAGCCTACATGTTCTTTTCCAAATGATAAATGTAAAGATATTGCAGATGGGATTCAGTCTGAAGGTAAGACTCATACCAGGTGGTTCAATAGATAAGACAGTTGATGTAGTCTGTGGACTCAGTATAACTCATCAAACCTAGAGTGGAAGAGCTGAATGAGTGCACATACAACTCAGTCTTGTGCCAGGTCTAAGATGGAGTGTCCTGTGCCATTAGGCTGCTGTACAGTATGTAAGACATCCACATGGAACTGACAGATACTTGCTTTCTCCTATGGGAGATTTGGGCTTACTGGAACAGCACATGGAAACTAGGAAGAATATCCTAAGGCATCTCAAGTGGCACTAAACAGCTTTATTAAAGTAAAATGAATAATATCATCAATGTTAACATGAAATTAAATCTTGTGTGAAGGGTAACCTTAAGAAATTATTTCTTAGCATATTTAAGTTAGATATGTTAAAATATAGTTTAAGTAGGTATATTCTGGGGTCTGGATTCCAGTGGGGGTACGCCTTAATGTCTTGACTTTTCTTTCTGAACAAAGAAAGGTGTCTTCACAGTATTTGAAGAAGGATAATAAAAATAGCATTCGAGGAAAAAAAAAAGTCCATATGATGGAAAGCCCAGCTTGTTATTATTATGTGACCAAATTGCCAGCAGGTGAAGGAATAGAGACAACTGAAGAAAGTGGTAGAAATGGTGGATTTTTATAGTTTATTGCCTTCTGCATTCATCCACTTGTCAAAACTTTATATACAACTCCATTACAACACTGGGAAAGTGTTAAATCTACTGGGGACAGACTTTTCCTAGTATTTTGTCAGCTGTATCCATACAGTACATTCAGAAGGTTGTTGTATTCATGCTATTTTAATGTTATAGTTCACTAATGAGATTTTGTATTGAAGAGTCTCAAACTGGTAACTTAAAGAATTTTTTTCTGAACACGACAATTTATTGTGCAAAACAGAAATATTCATGGTTAGAATACCTGTAAAAAATATGCACAGGACGCAAACCATTCTGGTCTAAAGCTCTGCTTGATTTCTCTTTGGTGAGATGCAGCACCATTAAAAATATTAAGAACAAGCAAATAAGACTCAGTGGTAAGGAGAGGTCAGAGTGGCCCTTAAGGTGTAAAAGATCGGTGGAGGGGAAGAGAGAGTTGAAAGAGGAGGAATAACAAAAGTTCAAACCACTGGTGTAGAAAAGGCACAAGGATGCCATAATTCCTTGATATACATGTGTAAGTCTGCCATAGTCTCTGGAATAAAATTAAGATTTCATAGTGCTTATGAAGAATATAGTTTTTGCAAGACCTTGTTAGTCTGTAAGCCTAGTTTTATTTGGTTTCTTCAGACTCATTTTTTATTTACATTTTGGTGACTGTTTCCCTGCTGGTTCAGGGGAACTGGAACATTAGAGCCTAGAAGCAGTTAGGAAATGTATACATAGCAGAAGCTGAAGTGGAGAAGTGATTGATTATAGTCCTCACATATTGCAGATGGACTCTTCTGGTTTCAGATAAGGCTAGAAATATAGAAGTAAAAATGCATTCTCAGGCCATGTGAGAAGTTTGTGTCAGTTCATATTTTCAGGATGAATGTAACAAAACAGAAATGCTGAAACTTTTTTAAATTAAAGTTTTAAATTCACCTTTGTTTAACTCTTTATCTCTGGAATTTAGGTATCAGAACAAAGAAATAATTTACTTGTAGGCCTTGTCCAAGTTTACAGATGCTTTGAGAAACACAGGCAATAAAAATACAATATTAGAAGTCTTCATGAATTTACCTTGGTAGTTGTTTTTATAGCATCTTAGCAGTAAATTTTTGCTGTTAAGTCCTTTCTAAAGGGAATTACTGGTTTGGAAAAGGTAACCAGACAAGATTATTGTTATTTCTTGTTCACTGATGGTGCAAATAATTTTTCTATGTTGTTTCAGAAAACATCTGGAAAAGGAAAGGTGAATTCCTCAGCTGAATGAAGCAGCTATTTGTTGTTTCAACTTAATAGCTGCCGGTGAGTAGATTTCTCCCTCATTCACTGCTCTTATCAGTGCTGACTCCTGAAAGGCAGTGGGCTGTTTTTTTAATTGCAAGTTCTATGCCCAAAGTTCTAATATATTATAGAAATTTGATGCAGGTGAAGACAATCCCCAGATTTTGTAAACTATTAAGTATTCAGGAAGGTAACAATAATAAAAGTACTTTAGAAAGAAAAAAAAAAATATTTATTTATACTTTAAAATATTTTTTTTTCATTGACTTTGATGGAATTTTCTGGGCTGTATGCCACAAAACAGTGATTAATAAGTTTGTGAGATATATACGATGATATTATTAATCTGATCCCTACAATATGTAACTGGTTGAAATAATTTCTGACACCCTTGGAATTACTTGTATTTATCCAGTTAATTTATAATTATATATTGTTTATCTGAGCTTTGAATTTGTTTACCTCTTCCTGTGTTAGAAGCTAAAATGTTACTTCCAAAAAGCTTTTTTCAATGCTAGCAGAAGTTTTTCCCTATCTACTTTGACACTTCTCAACATCTCATTTGTTTCCAGAGTCTGATCAAACTTGATGACTTAGTTATAGTACTCTGTTATTGAGCTTGGTTCTGTGCAAACCATAGACTCTTCCAAAAATCTTTCCTCTAAATCAGATCCGGGCACTCCAGTTGAACACACGGTACAATTCATCACTTCCCATTGAATGATAAAATTCTTTCATTATTTTCTCTTTATAACCTAAGAAATGCAAAATGTATGACTGTTTTCTAGTATTCATTCCATATCCTCCTTTCTGAAAACTGATATGAAGATTTGTTTAAACTGATAGCAGTAACTACCTCTTCTGTGAATAAATTACACTTCCCATTTCTGAGAGGTCCTACTCTTTTCCTCCTTGCTGACCTCTTCTTCTCCATGTACTTAAAAAAAATTCTGATTTATCTCAAACCCTCATGCAATCTGCTTTTCATTTTCTAGCCTTAATTTTCTTATCATTTTTTGCACTCTCTCTTAACTTCATTTTCTAATCTTCTCAGTATTGCAGTGTAGCTGATGTTTTATGCCTTGTATTTCCTTTTTCCGTACTTTTGATTACATTTTGGACTTTTCAGAGCATCCTCATTGACTTTTTACTCCTTGTATATATATTGCAAGATTGCACATGCAACCTTTGGGTATGCATTCATTTACCTCTTCACATTTTTTCTCCTTTTTTTTTTTTTCTTTTTTCCTTCAGCTGTCAATATTTTTCCTTTAATATTTTCATCATGTTAATTTTTCATACTACATACTACATTGCTCTAAAATGACTGCTCCTGAACATTTTGAACTTCTTTAATCATACCAGTTTGATTTGTCTTTATAGTTTTGAAAGCAACTCTAGTATTTTCAGTTCTTTCATGAAAAGGCTTTCATATGTCTCGTTAGATGATAATCAAAGAATTTGTTACAATTACTTTTTTAATATATGCATAAAAAGCCTGGGATACCCCTCTGGGAACAGGAATAGTCTTAATTTTTTACAACACTTGCATTGCTAAAGATAAACAAATTAATCCTTTTATAGAATAAGGAAGCAGCTTGGCTGGTTCTGTGACAGCCAAGGGTTCCATTGAGCCAGAAGATCATTGGTATTACATAAAGGCAACTCTGCTGCCTGTTCCTGACTGCAGAGCATTTTCTGAAGTTAGTAGACAGGTTTGCTACTATTGAACGGACTAATTCTGAACTGATAATAAGATGGCAGTGGTGGCTGTGGAAATCAGTTGCCATAGATTCTGTGAAGAAGTATTTATGATGCTAGGAGTGATAGATGCTTGTGAATCTGGCTCTGTTAGGAAGAATCAAAAATAAAGATGATAGAGGCAGTCAAGCAGTCCTCAATACAGTACACAGCTAACAGGCATTTCTCTTTCTACACAATATTCATTTGCTGGAAAAGGCTGGGATATATGTATGTGTACATACACACATATATATAATGCATAATTTTGACAGGGCTGAACATGACCAGACTTTTACAGGCTTTATGATCTCTAGCAATGCAAACCTATTAGACTAATAACAGAAAATTAGATGACCACTGAATTTGTAAATATTTCAAACTAGTTAAAAAAGTGTTGTACCCAGGCCTTTGGTCCTCCTTCACTCTTTCTGAAGTTCAAAACTTAATTTTCTGTGGGTAAGGAAAAAGTGAAGGTGGGGAGTATCTGAAATGATCAAAGCAGCAGACAATGCAGGGGTTATGTTAAAGATTTCTTGTTTAGACTTCTGTCAGATGAAAGATGATCTAAAATCTCCCTCTTGTGTGAGATACACACTCAGAGTAGATTTTAGCCCTAAGTATTTATCAGATTTTTAGCAAATTGATTTGAGTGCTTTTGAACTGTACAAAATAAATGAGGCTTAAGACTTCTGGATTAAATTTTTACTTGTATTACAGCTGCAAATGGCTTCAGTGTACAAAACTATAATTTTACAGGTGGTTAATCTGTAACATCGGCTAAGATTTTATTGCAGAAAAATTAAAATCAACAGACATCAAATGCTGAAACAGATGTCATATCTGGGTTGTACCTAGCTTTAAAAAATAACATGTTGAGCAGATCTATTTCTGATTTAACATTGTTTTAGACTTTTATTAACATCAAAAAGGCATACAAGTTATATAGTAACAGTAGGACTCCTCACCTGAGAGAAATACTGAGCAATCAAGTGTAAAACATTAACTTTACATGAAAATATATACCTAAACTAAGGTGGCAAAGTGAAAGGTATCTCTGATTCACTGTGCTGAGTGGGGGAAGGGAGAACTGAAAATGAGGAAACGAACAAACTGGACCCTTAGTGCCAAGCAGCACAAATTGGAGTTAAGATGAATAAGAAGAATCCAAGAGCTATTAATCGAAGCTCAGCACCTCCAGGGATAAATGATTCTTATGCCTGAAATAGATTTAACTCTCCCCAAACAGTAATCTCACTCCTGAACAGGAAATGAAAATAAAAGCGAGCTACCTACCAGGCAAGAGCAGACTCTACCTTCTGAATATTGCAGTCACTCAAGAGCTGGTGAATGTGTCTTTCTAAGTCCCCTACATCTATAAAAATACATGAATGCTTGCATAATAATCTTTAGTTTGTAGGAATTTTATAAAGGGAACACTCATTTCTGAACCCTCATTTTTTTTCCCCTGTATCAGTGCTCTGTTTTATCTCTTAAAGTTATATCAGCCTGAGGATTGCTGAGGATCAGTTTTGAAATGGAGGAATTCTTTAAAGCTGCTATTCAAAAGTTCCACAGAATTTTTTAATTATTACTTTTTTGAAAAAGAAAATGTGAGACACTATGTTATCAACTTCAGGTTCAGTTGAGTGTTAGTTTTCAGATAAATTTCTTTTAGTTGGCATGGTTTCTTATTGCTTTCTGATTTAAGCAAAACAAAACACATTTCAAAGATACAATGCTTATTTTGGAACTTTTAAAGAAGCTTTTGGATTAGGAAAATAATAGATTGTTTCCAAAGGCAGGAGAGTTAGATGAGTGCTGTAGCATTCTGCAAGTCTAGCCCTGAAAGCCTGTCTTTATTTAGCTGCTGAAAAGTGGCAGGGAGGAAGCAAGCATCTATTACTACAATTTTCTTTTATTCCAGAGTTGGTTTTTGTGTGTTTTGTTTGTTTGTTTGTTTTTTGTTTTTTGTTTTTTTGTTTTGTTTTTTTTTTTTTTAAAAAGACTTCTTCAACCTTTCCTCACAAGCTTGCAGTTCATGTTTGGCTGTAATTCACTTTACAGACATCTTTTCCTGATTTCTTTGTTTCCCCATGGGAATTTGTTGCTTTGGATAAAGCTAGCTACAGTGGAGTCAGTGGCAAAATTTTGATTTCATTGACCTCAGTATTTCACATTCCAATTCACATTCTCTAAGCCAGTTCAGGTGCAGCTACTGTATTGAAGTTGCTGTAGTGCAGAGTAGGCTGATTCTTTTTCTTTTCTTGTGTTTATTTTCACAGGATGTATACAACTATTTATTGATTTGATTGCTCATTTATACAGCAGTAAAATACAGACAAACTGTAATCTGCTTGAGCTGGAATTCCTAGGAGTCTGCAGTTTTATGTGGTTTTTGAGTATGTGACAGGTCTATGAAGTTTCTCTTACTTCTGTGGGATAGCCAAGGGCCTGAAGAACTTCATGAGCAGATCTTAATTTTCCATTTTCTAGTTGTCCTAGACTGAAAGATAAGGGCTTCTTAACTTGTAACACTGCTTTTCAATCATCTTCATACCTCAATCTGGAGCAAAATTCCTCAGTTTGCTGTCTCTAAAAAGGGCTATTTTTCCTCCTTTTGTGTTCTGAAATCAAGTGCCAGACTTCCTGGAGAAAATTATAGAGTTATTGTACACTAAAATGTGTATACACACACTCAGGATGCAGAAGCACTGGAGTAGAGATGCTTCTTTGGTTTAATTCTCTTTTTTAATATTTTCTAACATCGTTATTGTGTTGTGTTTTGCTTTATTTTTAATACTGCTTCTGAGGCTTGAAATTATGTTTTTACAAAAACATCTAGTTAAAAGCCTTGAGGTTTTGTTCCTAAGACATAATAATCAGATCAGAGCACCTCATTATATGGAAAGTTATGAGCTTTTTCCATGTGCTTCACTATTTTAACTGCATTCACCTCATATTATTTTATTCAGTTCTTTGCTATCAGAAAGTTTCTACATTCTTCAGCCACTGCATCTTTATTTTCTTAAATAATATCTTAGTAAACTCCACCCCCACCCTATCCATACCCTTTTAAAGACCATTTATGAAAATATTATATAATTTTTTCCTTCTTTTTCCTGTCTGTGGTTTGTTTTTCATTTTATTTTTGGTTGTATTGCTGTTTTGTGTGTCTGTTTCTTTGGTTTGTTTAATAATATTTATTCATGTGAGGACCTTCTTTCTCATTTCGTAACCAGCCATTAATCTTTTAGACCTCTTGATGAGGGTCATTGTAAAATATTTTTTTAATTCTAGTTTTAAGTCTTTTTTATTTTATTTTTTAGGGTTTTTTTAGTAGCAAATACTTTCCTTTAAGTGCGCCTGCCTTTCCCACAGCCTTCTCACTTCTGTTCAAAGATTCGTTTCAGTAATCTGAGACATTTCAGTAAGCATGTGAGTGTCTAATATGGAATATTCATGTACAGGGCTTGTTCCTACAGCTCTCCATGGTGTGAATACTACCTTAATTACTCACTAGCAGAATAAAAAAAATAAATTCAAATTGCTAACCATGCTGTGTAAAATACTCAAGACAGAAAAGTTTTCTCTATTGTTCAAAGGACAGAAAAGGACAAGAAAAATCCATGAACATATTCCAAAGCAATGAATACTCATGCTACACTCACTCACCAGCTTTCAATAAAGCACTAATGCTCCCTTTAAGACATAGGTATCATATTTCCAAAAAAATGATCATGTTTCAAGCCAGTCTTACCTCTGATAGGAAATGTCATGCTTTCTGCTAAGAAGTAATAGCAGAGCAGCACACCTGATGCTGCATGCAGACAAAGCAGAAAGTTGTGCTCGAGCATAATTCAGAAGTGTCATGTCCTTTGTGGAAAAGCTGAGCAATTTTCTGAATCTTGTGATACCTAAATGCACATGCAAAATTGACTTTATACACCACTTATTTTTACAACTAATTAGAAATCTGTGCTGAATGTCAATAGAACTCTGTTCTCTTTCAAGTCTACTGACTGACTGACTCCAGTAGCACACTTAGAGGAATTAAATTGTGAGTTTAATTCATTCCCATATAATACCTTAAAAAGTTCTAGATGATCATGTTAGGCTAAAAGTCGAGGAAAAACAAAATCTAAGTAAAAACACATTGCTTCATAATCTTAGTTTGGTGTAGTGTAGGAACTGCAAGAATCTACTTCCATTAATAAATTTAAACTTTTTTTTTTTTTTTTTTTTTTTTTTCAAGTTAAAGCCACAGGTAAGCATGAATTCTAATTTAAATGGGAGTGAAACAGTGTCTGGAAACAGTAAAGACAGAAAATGAAATGGCAAAGGCTACTAGAGAGTGTGCAGGCAGCTCTTCAAGTATGCATTAGGAGGCCAACATCTTCCTGGACTGTTTGTTATAAGGAGTAGTGTGCTTACAATAATTAGTATCCTGAACTACCCAGAGATGATTGTAGACACAGCTGTTGTTGTTTAAGGCAGCAGGCACATCAATGGCAAGGCAGTAGGTATTGATTTGTGCAGTGACATCTTTCTAGCTATGTCATCTGAGTGAAAAGAGACCCCAAATTAACCAATAATAAAGTGTTAGAAGTTGTAGTAGGTGCCTCTTGGGACTTGTTCTGGTTGAGGATAGATACCTCTCCTCTCTTCCCACAGTCATCAATCCTTCTTGAAGGATTGCATGAAGGTCCACACTGGTCAAAAACAAAATGTGAAGCCTGAAAGTACAAAGTAGCTGCACTGCATATCTACTGAAAATTTCCACACAGTTATCCTGAAACTTGACCTAACTATTGATATGCAATTTTAAAAATGTTACAAAATGTAAATAAATTTTCTTCTTTAGGTATTTGAATACAAGTAATTTAAATGTATAGTCCCATTTCCATCAAAATCATATGTCAGAAATTGTTAGTTTCATCAACTTGATTCTCTTACTGTTCTGATTGTACAGTCCATTTTTGTCATGGGCCACTGGCTATATAGTACATCAGCAGACTGTATGTAATAAAGGGCAACAGGCCTGGACATTGTTGATGTTAGAGCAGTAAAAAGCAGTGACCATAAATACTTAATCCACAAGAACATTACAGAAAGTCTGTATTGATAAATAATCATATGACATAAAATGTTAATCAAAGAACTAGCTCTAATTTGGATTTAAACTATCTCATACTGTGATGGGATTTCTGTTTATTTAGTAATATAAAACCAGCTTGTAATCAAACTTTTTCTAATTCTTGAATTACATTTTTATAAAGGTTATGTATTTTATAAAACATTATATGATTGAATTCGCTCTTATCATGCAGAAAGGAAAAAAATATTTTGACTCATGAACTAAGTTTTACACCAGCAAGTATTCAATCAAATTTGAAAAAATAGATTTCTATTACTATTTTGATATTAATGTAACATTATAGGCCACGTTTTGTTTTAAAAAATCTAAGAATCTTTTCATATATCAGTAATGTTACAACTGGATATAGATTCATATTTCCAAAAATACTTGATTACAAATATGGCTGAGATAAAACAAATAGTTATTAGTTAGTTATTTTCAATAAATACTCACTCTACAGATTAAAAAAAAAAATCTATTTTTTCTTTTTTTTTTTTTTTTTTAAGCTAGAGGAAAAATTCGTATCTAGGCCATGGCACTCAACATCAAGCACAAATAATCCAGATCAAGAGGAGTTAAAAAAATCTTCTATATTTATTAAAAAAAGTCCAAAGCTTTTAAAGAGGTATGTAATCTTATACTTGCTTCTAATTCTGCTGCAATCAAGGTATTCTCTGAGTAAAACCATATTTTAAGTCTCTAGAATTTTAGAAAATGCAACTGGTCCCTATTAACACAGTATAGCAATTTTAAAGAAATGCAACTGCCAAACATGATCATTTTTTGCTGACATAGTGCTCATTTCTAAACTATGGGAGAATGCTGAGGGAGGCTTTCTTTACATCTCATTTTCTGTGCATTTTTTTAATAAACATTTATATCAAGTCTTTAAAGGCTGCTGTTGTAAAACTGCTGTGAAGTCATAAAGAGATTTGAGGATTTCAGATTTAGAATCTTATTGATATATGCAGATTAAGAGACTTTGAATATAAAGGTGTTTTATATACATTAGATGTTCCCCTTACAAGTAAATCATGAAACTAGAGCCCTTTTCCAGTTTTTCTCTTACACAGCAAGGACTTCCTGTATTTCTATCAGAAGATAAATTCTTTGTATTGAATGAAAACTGAAATTCATATTTATCCTATAGGTTTGGTTTTTTTTAAAATCAAATTAGATTTCCATCTGTCTAAGGTAGTTTTGGTTTTGTAAGGCTTGTTTGTGGGTGAAGTGGGGCTGTTAATATTTGATTGCTATCTAACATTCCATAGCATGAATCTTAAACCAACTCTGTAGTTATTAGAAAGTTGTATCTGTTGTACAGTCCCAGTGCTTGAATCGATACCTTTTAGTAGCATGTACAGAAAATCAGAAATTTTTACTTCAAATCAAGCTTTTTAAGTTTCAAGAGCCCTATTAGCTTTTTATAAGGTTCTTTCAATTCCTTTATTTTGTATAATGCTCCCTAGGGGGCAACAGAGCACATCACCCATTTTACTAATCCAGCTGAATATGGCAGGACCAATCCTCCATAGGTTTTACACCGAAGCTGAGCAACTAAAATCTGAAATCTTTAAATTTATTTGTGTTTAAGGCTTCACCTGGTCAGTTTTCAGGCGTAGTTGTGTAACTAGAAAGAGAGGTCGAATCATCTTGGTATAGGCAGCTAATGCACACAGGTTAACTTAAAAGATGACTGAGCTCAATGTGCCTTTGCAGTATTTTATTAGGAAATAAAGTTCCTAATTTCAGCTATTAGGAAATAAAATTCCTAAAGTCAGCTGTAAAGCTGAAAACATGGGTGGAGTTAGTTGATATTGCTAATGGAAAGACACCTACTAGGAGGAAAAGAAAGGCTACCCTAGTCTTGTCCATCCATCTTGTATTAGAAAAAAAAAAGGAAAAAAAAAAAAAGAAATTGTTTATGTAGAATGATTGTTGTTTTAGGGCTTAGATATTTGAGCTTTTTGCTTTTGATTGATTTATTTTTGTGTATATAAGGTGGGTTTTTTTTAATTTCTTCTAAGTCCTTATTTATTTTTGCAATCCAGGTCTGTATGGTCTCTTTATATAAGCTGCAAACATCAATACATGGTGCTAATACTAAGTCAAAGCATTTCAAAACAGCAAAGTGTGCTTATGACCACACTTGACTCTTGTATAATAATTTGTTAATCATAGTAGGGTATTTACCTTGAAAATGGTCATTCTGTAATAAAGTACACATTTGATTTTATACTGAATAAAAATTACCCTGCCCTCTCTTTTTAAATTGGTTGCTGTCTGTTTTCACTCCATGCCTTGTTGTGTGCAGAAAGTGAAATCCACAGGCCTATAGTGGATGAAGCTAATATTGTCTGTGTCTTTCACTGCTGGCTGTTACAAAAATCAATACAAAAAACTTATGAGTGTTCTCAGTACCCAATTCAATAGAAAATATGTCCCATTTCTGCAGCTTTTGCAACATTGTTTGAGCTTCTAGGGCATAGAGGTCTGGACATACTTTTTATTGAATCAGATCCTCAGTAATGTCTTCATATATTTTTAAAGAAAACTCAGAAGGTACACACTGAAATAAACAGTGAGAATTGTACAAGTCAATGGTTAGAATAGAAAGCTTGAATCAGAATGTGAAGACTGAAATCTGTTTGGCTAGCAGCAGTTTCTCCTGTAAAAATATTTTATTTCTACTGAGGTCTTCTATATCTGGTTGTATCAACTTCAAAGGATATAAACATTCTGCCTTTGGCATTGCCTAATTTGAAAAATATATACCCACCAATAAACCAGCAAGAGATACACACTTTAATAAAAATCATCATAGTTAAAAGTTCTATCCTGCCTGAAAGTTCTGTCTTTACCAGAACCTGTTCCTCGTTCTTTCTTCCTCCCTCCCCTACCCCCTCACTTTCTGTTTGATGCATTCCTTAAATATTTAAAAATATGTTTTAACCTATTCTTATTTCTAAAAGCCTGATTTGTGTCAGTTCCATAACTATATGGAGCTGCCTGGAAGATATATGCAGTCTGAGAGAAAGCGGTTGTTCCATGATAAATATAAGATGAAAGTGATGCTTCTAGGCAGAAATTCAAGGAAATTTCTGGAAGGCCAACCTCCTTGTCAGCTGAAGACTTCAAAACATTCAGCTGAGAAGGAAGCTCTCGTCTCCTTTCATTGTCTTTATACATACTTAACATATTCAGCAAGAAGTATTTTGTGGAAAATTGTCTTCTGCATCCTCATCTTCATGGACTGAGGCAACAATTTGTAACACTTCTAATGGCTGGGCAGGAATAATACAGACTTCAAAGATGTCCTCATTGGCAATTAGGTGGAAATTGGCTCTGAGTCCAGTCATATGCATGACTGATGTGAGAACTGTACTGTAACTTGCTGACTTAAAATCTGGTTACTATGCTAAAAAAATTATAAAAAAAATTTATCTTACCTTTTCAGTAACCAAACAGAAGTACTGAAGAAGCAGACCTTATGACTTCAGCCAAGCTGGGAATCCCAGTTCTATCACCACTCATCATGGATCTCCATTTTATGGCTGCTTCATTAGGTCGTGTTGCTGATGATCCAGCTCAAGAACCAATGTAAATGGTTCATGTCTTCTAGATTGATTTTAACAGTACTGTCAATAATGATGTGTATTTGGAGGTATCTTGCCTTCTCAGAAAAGACCTAATTGACATTATGAAAAAAATTGCATAGAGTGTAAATGTTTTAGAATTGGTAGAGTACTCTTGCTAGCAGCTAATGAAACATCCAGATACTCAGTAGTGGAGTAAAATTCCTTATCTTTTCCTAAGTTTTTCAACATATTTTGGTGCCCAGAAGGCAAATCATATCCTATGATGCATCAAGAGGAGCATAGCCAGTAGAATGAGAAAGATGATTCATCCTCTCTATGCTTTTGTGAGACCCCACCTCAAATACTGTGTCCAGTTCTGGGGTCCCCAACATAAGGAGGGGACATGGAATAAGTCCAGAGGAGGACCACAAGGATGATCCAGGCTTGGGAGCCACAAGGATGGGCTGAGGCAGCTGGGATTGTTCATCCCCTGTTGGGGGATGAAGAGCAGCTGGGAGAGAAGACTACAGAGAGACCTAATTTTCTTCTAAAACCTGAAGGGAAGCTACAAGAAGTTTGGAAAGGGACTTTTCATAAGAGTGTCCAGCAATAGAACAAGGGGAAGTGGTTTTAAAATGAAGGAGAATAGGTCTAGATAGGATATTAGGAAAAAGTTCTTCTGACAAGGCTCTGGAATAGATTTCCTAGAGAAGGTGTGGATGACCACTCCCTGAGGATGTTCAAGGTCAGGTTGGAGAAGGTTTTGAGCAACCTAGGCTTTTTGAGAGATGTCCATGCCCATGACAGGGAGGTTGGAGTAGATGACTTCTAAAGTCCCTTCCAACCTAAGCCATTCTATGATATTTAAGAAACCTGAAAAACTTACACATTGCTTACAATGTATATGGTGAACTGGGTGATATTATTTTTATTTCTTTGAGTGCAATTTTTTCACTTTGTCTTGTTGAAATACTTGATTACTAATGCAAAGGCAACATCTGGTTGGTTGGCCAGCAACAGGGTGGTCAAATACAGTGAGTGAGTCTTCTCTAGGCTGGAGAGCATCCCAGGGAATCTGTTTTAGCTAAGACTGCCTGAGCAGGGGAGTGGAACTAGTTGACCTCCAGAGGTCCTTTCCAACCATGATCATTTTATGATTCTTCTATAAAGTTACTACATAAGTTGAAACAACTTAGGCTAAAATTCATTACGTGTTTAGTAAGTTTGATTTAAATAGACTGCATGTTAAGATGCCATAACATCTGCTCTGTACCTTGTGGAAGTCAAATAAATGTAAATGATTTCATATTCTACATAAAAGAGCTATTATTTCTTCACCTAATGAAGAAAACCAGATTTCTATTCTTAGGAAATTTTTTTCAAAAAAATGTTGATGTCCATCTGAAATCTCTGAAGGAGTATACAAGTACTTAACTTTATACACGTGAAGGAGCATGCATCTTTGGATGAGTACAGGGATCTAGTTAGGTCATGTAGAGAAAAAATTAGGAAGGCAAAAGCCCAACTGGAGCTCAATCTTGCCACTACCATAAGGAAAAACAAACAGAGTTTTTACAGATGCATCAATAACAAAAAGAAACCCAGGGAGATTCTCCATCCTTTATTGGGTGCGGGGAGAAATATTGCAACCAAGAATGAGGAAAAGGCTCAGATACTTCATGCTGCTTTTGCCTCCACTTTCATTAGTCAGACCAGCCACCCCCACAGTATTCAGACCCCTGAGCTGAAAGATAAGGATGAAGAGCAGCACAGCCCTCCTATAATCCAGGAGGAAGCAGAAAGTAGTAAATAGTAGAAAGCAGGTGAAAATCAACAGCTAAATAGGTATATATCTCAGAAGCTATCCAACCACACTTCACTTTACAGTTTACAAGTACATTATTGTCCTGGTTTCAGTGGTTCATGGAGGGCAGGCCATCAGTAGCCCAGAGGCAGGCAGGAGCTTCAGTCAGGCAAGCTGGCTGATGGGGGTGTCCCCCTCACTCCCCTCATGCTCATTATAAAGGGCTAAGGGTGGGCAGTTCTGTCTCCTCGGGCTCCTCCCTCTTGGCTGGCTGCTCCTTCTGCTACTTGTGAAGACTAGGCTGAGTATAAGCTTGCATATTTTCTCTTGGTATTTGTATTTTTTTTTTTATATTTCAACCTTCTCTCCTCTTCCTGATTTCCCCTTCCTAGGGGTGGGTCAGTGGGTGAGAGACCAGCTGCTTCAATTTAGCCCCAGGTAAGACTAAACAGAAAAAATTCTTTACCTTTTTGAAAGCCATGTTAATTTTGTGGCTTGGACAGATAATTCCCCTTCCAGGTAATAATACAAGATCATTGACAAAAACCCCATAATAACTAACTTGGGCAAAGCAGAAACTCACCTGTCAGGTGTATGTGTCCACTACCTGTGGGAGTATGCACCCTAAAGTAACATTTTATGAGACCATACTGCTGAGAGTGAGCTGAAAAATCAATTTTTGCAGTGTGCCAGAGGAGGAAAGCATGAACAAACTGACTAGAGGATCAGCTTAGCAGTTTAGAAGTCTGTGAGAGATCATTTGTGAGGAATTATTTCTTTTTGACTTCTACAGCAAACTACTGTTTTTGCTGTCATCAGTGGTCCTTTTGTTTTTATATCTTGCAATCTGTTTTCAGTTGTCTCATACCACGGACTCTACCCACTTGCTATGTAGCCAATATAGAAATAAAACAGCTAAGATATCTCTAACACTGAAAATATTTCTATGCACCGAAAGGTAGCAGCAACTTTCACATGGTCTTCTGCATTAAAATTCAATTTTTTTTCAAAAAAAAGCAATATGTTTCTGAGAGAATAATTTTCAAGAACAGACTATACAGTCAAGTTACCTAATTGATTGGAGAATTTTTCATTTCAATTATGACCTTGAAGTCAGTGATGCCTGGAATGCCCCTCAAACCATGTCATGGGTGTTCTAGTAAAGATCTATTGTTAGATCAATTACTAAAAGCAATGGAACATCTGATCCTACCCTTGAAATTAACCAGGAAAAGTAGGTCAGCACACCTTCAGCTGACACAATGAAGTATTATGCTCTCAATGACCCAGGAAGGAAAGCACTAATGATTGATGGGAAGAGATATTTAAATGAGAAAGTTGAAGCACACTAGAATTAAGCACGTCAGAATGATCAAGCAACTCCAGCCAGCCAAGTGACTCAGATAACTGCAATTTTGGCCAAATCTTATGTGAGTTTATTCCCCCCAAAACAAGTTATTTCTTTCATGAAATGGAAAAGGATTTAGGCGTTGAAGATCTAACAGTCTTTACAAATGGTAGCTTTTGTGGTTGTTCTTTGGTCTAGTTTTTTTTTTTAATAACACTGTTTTGCTTTCCTTAGTATTCCTGGTCTCTGTGTATGTGATAGAAAGGATATTGTCATCGATTCTGAGAGGTTAAACCCACTAAAAATTATGTCAGAAAGAATTTGGAAGGTTACCAGTGTCAGAAAATTTATGAAAACTGTTTTCTGAGTGTGCTTCAGAGGCATTATTCTTTTTTGAATGTAAAACAAATGGAGAAAATTAACAAAATACTTGTGGCAGTACAAGAATATCAGAACACTATACAAGTATTTTTTTAATTATCCCATGGTCAAGAGCTCAGCACGTATTTAGAAACCACTTAGAACAGCTGTTTTGGTTGTCTGTAGGCAGCAGTGCAGCCCACCAGTTCTCCAGGAAAGGCGTCATAGAAGAACTATATTGGGTTTTGATTTGGTTTCCATTGGCTGTAATTGAAAATGGACCATGACTGCTGGAAATAGACTTTGAGGGAAGACACTACAGATGTTCAAATTACTGTTTAAAGAGTATAAGAAGTCCTTGTCTGAGAAGGCAGACGGATTTCATGATCGCTTTCTAGATCAATAGTGAGATAAAAGGTGTGGTTTTGTTCAAGTCTGTTACAGATTACGTAATGTCTTTCCCAAGCTTTCTGGGACAAGCAGCTTAAGCAAAGGAAGGATGAAGGCAGTCTCCTACCAGGCTGACAGATTTCTTTTTGCCAAATCTGAAAAGGAGACTAAACTTGCACTTGACTTTGCTATGATAGGTGCCAAAAGTCATTAAAAGACTCAGGATCAGTACTTTGAGTAGCCAGGGATTTTAAGTAGTTGTGTATTTGCAAATTTGGGGCTTAATTGTTTTCAATTAAAGTGACCTAGTTTCTGTATTCAGCAATTAAAGACACATCTGCCACAGGATCTTTATAATTTAGAACTGGAAGTTTACTGCATCAGCTGTTTCTTGGACTACTAGAAAGAGAATTTACAATGTGCTGTGTTTCTAAATAAGTCTCTGTTGAGAAAAACATTGCTTACTTCACTGAGCATTTAAAATGGCTGTATAAGAAATATGAAACACCTGTACAGAAAATTAAACTGAATTTCATAGGACTTGAGGTATACTTTGATCTAAATGTACTTTTTTCCTTTTTTTTCTTAAATTTATTTTTAATTTATTTTTTGTAACATTGGTGCTAGTTCTTAAAAGAATCTCCCGTGGAACTGTGTTATTACTGCAATTGGAGTGGAGTGGACACGGATCCAAAGTGTGAAAAATAAGACACCTTCAATGCAGACAAAAGTGGTTTTGAGCATAACTTAATGTTCTTTACTGCATTTTTATCTGTGCTTTAAATGGTACGTAAGGGGAAATCTGCAGTTTGCAAAGTAGCTGCAACAACTGATTAACTGACTCTATCAAGCCTTATTACTGCAACCTAGGAATAAGATGTTTTCATAGACTGTGATTTGGATTCTTTCAGGTATAATTCACAAAATTTTGCATTGATTAGTTTGCTGCTTCTCTTTAGTCTTTGGCCCTTAATAATGCAAAGGGTGGGTTACTGGGTATATTCTCTCTTTCCAGAAAAGTTGTGAAAGTTACAGGAAAAATATTCCAATTTGTACTGGAAGAAATCTTGAAATCTCTTATTAAAATAGTTTTTCAAATCTCGTGTATCATTTTTCAATTTTCCTGTTGATAGATGTCTATGCTCATTTTTTCTTTTTCTTGCATCCTGATCAGATCTAGAAAAGCTTTTCCTACCTGAACTAAAATAAAAGGCAAACCCCCAAGTGGTGCTGCATATGGGTAAACATACTGTGGTGATTAGCCTAATATAGCTCAGTTATTTTACTTAGGCCACATGGAACTCGTTCTATTTGAACGGCATACTGTGAAATTAGCTGTACTCTGCACACTTAAAATATTTAATGTCAGCCTATTCATTTATATTACTAAATGCAACACAGTAGAGTGATGAAGACAGCAACTCTACTTGTCCTGAGGTAAGAAGAAATATTCATAAATTAAACCAGATTTAAACCTTTCATTCCAAAGAAAATGTGTCCATTTAAGATATGAAAGGCTCTTAGCTTTCACAGTTAGTATCTTCTTAAAAAGCGCAAGACATTATTGTTGGAACAGAAGTATTTAAGCAACTGCTGTCTGTAGTAGTATTAGTCAGTGAAAGAAATGGTCATCAAAACCTTAATTTGCAAACAGAGCTCAAAAAAGGCATTTTCCTAAAGAGAAAGTTTTTAAGAAACTTCAATATGTATAGCATTTCCAGTAGAATCCTTATGATAATTTGCCTGATTGCTTTGTGGAACACTTTTGTTATGTATTTATCATCTAGGACAACAAAAGTGTCCCACAGAAATCATGGTTTGGTTTGAAGTTTGTGATGGAGTTTTTAAGAGCGACAAAAAAATGGTGTATGAAGCTCTGCAAAGATCAGGTCAGAGTTAGGAATGGTATGCCTGGAGTACTGATTAATTTCAAGCAATGATTTCTTGGTACACTGGAGATATAGCTGGGTTTTTAGTATAATTAGACTTTGAATGCCAAGGCTATGATCAATAGGAATTAAAAGACTATTTGCAAAAGCTATATTTATACAATTTATACAAACAGTTTTTTCATTTCTTTAAATATGTCAAAGCCTAAGGCATAAAACCAGCCAAGATTCTATGCTAGCACCATTGTAATCTCTACCTTTCTTCTTGCTTTATATAACAGTTATAAAAGAATTTTATTTTTCTATGTAAATTAAGGTGTCTTTTTTTGTATTTAGCTTTTTTGTATTTAGTTTGGCAGGTGTCAATTTCATTAATAATCAACAAAATGACATTCTAGATTTGCTTTGGATAGCAGTTCAATGCATTCTATTGATTTTGTATTATTGGAGTAGATGTTGTCATCATTATTACTCTGTGCCATGCTTCAGGCAGGATTTGAATTAACCAGTAGTATTTCAGTGAAGAATTTTTTCCTTTCGGCATGGAAATTGAATTATTGTTCACCAATACTTTTTTTAATTGATTTACTTTGGGCTGAATACTTTTAGTTTTTAAAAAATATTACGTATTAAAATTATTCAGAACAAAATGCTTCTAGAAGTCTTAGCTTTTTTATATGCTGGCCTTTTTTTTTTTTTTAACCTTAAGGCTGTATTACATTTTCTTTGGAGTGTAACACAGTGTAATATTAGCTAGTATTTTAATATGGTGACTAAAGTTAGATGGATGTTCATGTATATTACTCTTTCTTTTCTATACTGTAAAAAGCAGCACACTATTCGCAGTTAGGTCAGTTACAGGAACACATCCACTGTCAGCGAGCCATGAGAACTGCTCTGGAAGGGAACCAGTTTCGTCATGGGTGACAGTGTAGAAATTCTTAAATATGTTCAAAACCAGTATAACTCCAAGAAATAGAACATCTTGTATTACACTTCACCTATCCGTGGTTCCTTTGAGAAAGTCTTTTCTTGCAGAAGTGATAGAATTTGAGAATAGCATAAGACTTCCCTCTGCTTTCTATGCTGAAAGAAGTGTTTGTTTCTGTTGAAATTGCCACCTCTTATGACTGTAGGAAGTTTTGTAAGGAGTACTGAAGTCTTAAATTTGTACAGCTACTACTCAAAATGAAACACCACAGATATTCACATCTGAAAAGTGGTCTGCTCCATATAAGTCTGACTACTCTTACAACTATTGAGGATTTTAAAGTCTGTCATGAGTATGGAAATGACATATCAGCTACATCTGTTTGCAGTGGGTTTCAGATTACACTCAGCTCTTTCAAATATTTACAAGGGTTTTAGAAAGAGGTGGAGACTCAAGGCAAAAGCTAGAATCTTTCACCGAGCTACAGAATGCTTGAGGTTGGAGAGCACATCTGGTAGTTATCTTGTCCAACAGACTGCTCAGACAGGGTTACCTACAGCACTACTCTGGAAGTGTTATTCCTTAGCAAGTTTCTGAGAGACTGGAAAAACCCATATTAAAAAAAAATATATACTGCCCAGGCACAACAAAGGGATAAGAAATTGTAGTATAAAAAGGACTTTTCCCTTGTCTCCTTCTTGTGGAAACCGTATTTAGTCTGAGAAGGTGTTCTGTGGTCACATGGCCATGCAAATGTCATCTGCAATGCAAAAATGTGTGGCTAAATCAAGAGAACCATTTCTCAGCACAAATCCAGAGCTACTACTGTGGAAAGACCTGCTTTTCCAGATGGAGTAAAATATCTAATTAAACTAATAACATGTAGTCTCTTTTGAGGACTTTTCCCAAACTTTGCTTAATTTTAATTTCACATATTTGACATCTTGTTTTGACAATTCCTCTGATTATATCAATATGTCACATTATGCAATAATAATGAAACATGATGATAATAATGAATAATATGAAACATGATGATAATAATGAAACATTTCAGCAGAGTGAGTCATCCTGTTGGCATGTCAGATCCAACATATTCCAAATCAAAGTTCCTTAAAACATGATGATTAAAACTGTTATTTTGAGCTCCACCTGCTCAAATTATTTATATTTCTTATTGCTATTCCTTCTGATAAAATGAACTGGATCTTTTACAATATGCTCCTCTTGACCCAGTTATCATTCACTTTAATTCAACGCAAAAGAGAAAACGAGGTGTGCAAGACCTGAGGTGTAGAATGGAGAACAGAGCATCCTCGCTTGTACCTTTGCCTGGTTTTAAAAATATACACCTTTGAATTTAACATAGAAAGAATTCCAGTAGTAATTATGTTCCTACACCTCCCTTAGTAATCAGTATCTTCTACTCTTAAAAGCTGAGGCCAAGAAAAGGAAGTTGGAAGGGTTTAATGAGTGAATCTTGTAAAGCAAAATGAAGACTACTGATGGGATAGACTTGAGACAAAAGTCTCATTACTGAGCTATGTCAAAAATTCCTGGAATAAAGTTTCGTATTCTCTTACTATCAGAAGCCAGAACTAAAGACAAAACGAAGATTTTTTTTGTGCTGAATAGTAAGTAACAGCAACAAATGACTAATCTTTGTTTTTAAGAAATGATGTATTGTCCTTCTACTTTTGTTACCTGAAGAAAAATTACTAAACCTTCTATGAAGAATTTTTTGGCCATGCCAAAATATTTATATATCAATTTAGAAAAATAATAACTTAATATTGTTTTCTGCTTGTGAACCATTCTATTTCTTCTTTGCACTGTTGCTAAAAAAGATACAGAAGATGTGTGTTTTATTTATGCTTGACGATAAATTTCCTCATCTTCAGGAGTTCTGTTGAAGTCCTGATGGTTCATTCAGTTTGATGATTAGTCTTTTTGCTGAAGTAGCTTAGGAGGGCCTCTGATGTCGGTGTCTTCCCTTGCTTTTTTGGGAAGGGATTGGTGACCTAGCTGTGGAAATGTTTGGTTTAGAAAAAGAGGTGCTTGAAGGGTTGCATACCTTATTAGCTGCCTTTCCACTGCTGAACACTGCTACCCTTAATCCTAATGGAAGCTATATACACACCTTAGCAGACAAGTGAGCCACCCTGATGAGTGGATTGCAGGCTCCTCAGAAAGTAATGCAACAGCAAAGCCAAAGTGTTAACCAAAATAGCTGCCAATGATCATAATAGGTCCTGGCACTGGGTGCAAAGGGCAGGAATCCTGGCAACTTCTGTGCTTTCTCTGTTTTCTTGTTTGCAAATACTCTGTCCTTCCCCAAGGCACTTCTTTGCAGTCAGAGGAACCTCCTGTCCACTGCCAGACCTCAACTACATATTAACTACATATTAATTGGGAACTTAATGAAAATTAAAACACTGAGTTTCTAATTTTAACTCCTGCTGGACATGTGTAAGGAGGAAGGTAAAAGAAAATATAGAAGAGAACAACGAATGCTGAATGTGAGAATTTTTTTTTACAGTATATTTTTCTAAAAATATATTTCTGATATTTCCACACACATTTCTGATGTGTGGAAATTCACTGAAATGCAAGCTGACAAACACCCCTGAAGTTCCTGCTCTAGGGGATCATTTTTTGGTATAGGTAAATGAGGTAACCTATATGAGGTAACATAAATGAGGTAACCTATACAGAAGCCTCACTTTCCCTTTTATAGATGGGTAAGCTGGTGACTATTGATTTGCCCCCAAAATTTTGTGCATAATTGGTTAGAACCCAAGCCCTTTCAGCATAGTAAATCATCTCACAAGCCTTCAAGAGATAAGTAAAATATCTTTTTAAATTTTTTTCTTTTTCTCCCAGCAAACCAATGTATTGCTGATAAGAAATATTGGTAGAAATAAAACATATTTTTTATTATTTTCCATTGTATAAGTGACAATATTCTTGTCCAATTCTTTTATATAAAAAAATAACCCTGAAAAAATTCAGAGATTACAGATTTCTGTGTGCAAGTCCCTTATATATTGACAAAATGATCAAACGATACTAATTACAGATATTCATAAAATAGAACTGTAAATGCTATTAAACATCAATAATTATAACACTCCCGGATGCAACGCAGTGCTTGATTTATATTATCTTCTGTATATTCTAATATGTTAGCTCTTGCTGAACATGTAACTGAAATTTTGGAACAGATCTTTTCTCCTTTGCTTGCAACTGGGGATTCAGGTATCTTTCTCTTTCATAGTATCACTGGAGTTCTGATTTTTTGGGGGGGCACAATCATATTCTCTTAATATATTTTTACATGGCTATATTTTCTAGCCAATAGCTGTATTTCAGCTTATCACCAGACTTCATTCCAAATGGAAGCACTTTATAAAACAAGTGAAATCACAATACCCAATCATTCAGAAATATTGGGCTACTTCAAATTTTTATACGCTCTTAAATTTTGAGGTGATCAGGGTTCTGAGCTTGCATTGCACAGAATAATTTAGAATTATTGGAGCACTTCACATATTTTTAAAACCACTTCAGCAAGGAAATGATGGGGTTCTAGAAATATGTGGCATATAAGGGTGTAAAATTATCAGAGAGCTTAAGTGCTTCATTGTGAAAGTGATCAAGGTTCCTTGCTTGCACATTGCAGAGCAATTGAAAATTACTGGAGTGCTTCAAGTGGCTCATGTTTTCAGAAGAGTTTCAAGTCTCTCCTGCTCAAATACACTTTAAAATTGTGAATGCCTCCAATATTTTCAATTGTTGAGTATGCACCTGTAATTATACTTTTTCTTATTTTGGCTGTTGGGGCTTTTTAGATCCAAACATTTGTCTTTCAGAGGTCTTAGAGTTAAATAAGTCTTGAAATCATTTAGTCTCAGACACATAGGAGTTTTGATGAATTGAATTGTAGCATTGCTTCTGAAGAAAACAGTTTAAGAAACAGTTTTAATAATATCGGTATAGAAAGCTGACATCTGTATTCATGCCTGTATCTTTCACTATTTACAGAATACCTTCCACAGGTAGCTTATTTAATTTAAAATTTTAGAAGGTGTGCTTTTTTTATTATTTTGTTTATATTTTCCTTTTTAAAAAATAGTTTAATTTCTTTAAATTGTATTATGCTTTAAAAAAATAGATTTAAATTATCACTATTTTTCTTCCTCCTTTTGTGTGCCCCTCCTTTGCTTCCACTCCTTGCTGTCTTCACTGCACACACACTGCACAAACTACCAATATAATTCATTCTCACACAGCTCATTCTCAGTACTATGTTTTGGTAGAACTCACAGTGGGTAGAATTTTGAGCTGGATTTATCATCCACACAAGAGAATCATAATAGTTCTATATTTTAAGAAGGGAAGAAAAAACCCTATAAAGGGCATCATTCTGCAGTGCATTGTTTCTGTATGTTGAATTTATGACTAAGAAGGAAATCACTTGTGTTATACAGGTATTCTATTGTGTGCATTTAAAAATTTAATTCAGTCCCTACCGTGCTATTTGTTTTACTTAACTGTTTTCATGAACTTTGCTTATTTCAGGTCTATATTTCCTTACCTCATCTCTGCTATGACCTATTCCCTGTGACAGTTTGAATCTATGAGCCCTGCTTTCTATTACTATTATTTTAGATCTACCTGCAGTTGTATGGCAAATTGTCAAATGTAAAAATTAAATAAGTTTGTCTCTACCTCAGCTTTGCACATAGGAACAATATTAGTAGTAAATGCTGTTTTCTGAAAAATGAGATGGTTTATTTAAAGGTTTTTAAAATGTTTTCACAATAGGATTTTTTTTTTTTACTGGAATAGCACAGTTATAACCCTAAGAAGAAGGAACTAGAAAATAGATGCAATAAATATTTCAGTTTATCAAAGATCAAAATGGACATATAACATTGTTTAATATAATATTGCATTCATTTTCATGTTAGTGCTTTCACTTCTAAGATACATAGAACAGCATCATTCTCAGGAGCTGATGTTTGCCTACTGATTTGAATCAGGTGCTTGGAAACTTTATTTATAGTGCTTGTTATCTTTACTTTTGAGAACTTTAAATTATGAGCTGCCAAAAAGTGCTTACAATGTAGAGAACGGTTTGGAATTAAAAAAGTATCGTCTTGTATATGTTGTATGCTTGCTGTCATGAATAGTGTCATCCAACCTTTGTATGACCCACAGAAAATTAAAGTAAATGATTTTTATCTTAGAAGATCACCCTAATATAATATAATGGCTCAAGATATATCCATATCAATAGCTGCTATTAAAACAATAGTTTTGCAATTTTGGAAAATGAAATGGCTATTATAGTTACTACTGTTGGCATAAAATAGATAGGTATCTATAGAGACTGAAAAGACTGAAATCTGTAAACATTAATATAGAAATTGTTTACAGTGTTAACATTTATCAGAGGCAGAATTTTCTGTGTGTTGCAATAAATCACGTCTTATTGTGTAAGTTCCTGGCCTCTATTTTTCAGCTCAGTATTTTCAAGTATTAAATGTAATCAAAAGGAAAAATGTTTGGACCTGTAGTTCATTTTAATCAAACTGATTTAAAAAAAAAAAAAAAAAAAAAAAAAGGGTCCTAAGAAGACAAAAGAACTCTTCCCTGACACTTCTCTCACATTCTTTGTGAGCAGGGAAGAATGTCTCGAAATTTTGGTAGAGATTTTAGTGGAAGAAATATTAAAAAACCTTGATAAAGGATGCTGATATTGTACTCCTTTACTGTCTTACTGTTGTCCTTTCACTGCAGATATTTATTGATAAAAGAAACTGCTACATGAAGGGAACAAATGTTTGGATATGTTTGGACAGGATGGGTTCTGCACAACTGCAGAGCTCCTACTGTTTTACAGGCAGTAGAGGTCAAAGGAATGAAAGTGGCTACCAAAGTGATTCAAAGTGGCTGCCAAAGAAACAAGAAGTTCAAGACCACAAGGTCTCTTAGGCTTTTTGTTTGTTTGTTTGTTAAACTCTCTGTAAGGATTTTTTTGCTATCCACCATCAAAGTAAGGATACTTCTCAAGGTAGATTTTTATTTGTGGTGAGGGTAGCCATTTCAGGCAGTGCTTACCAGCAAAATGAATAGTACATAATCAGTGCCTAAGGCTGTTCCTTAGAACACCCTTATAACTCTGAACATCTCATAACTTTGCTGCTGAAAACAATCTCCGCTTCACATATGTTAGCATGTGTTTCTTTAATTTTCATATACATACCAAAGTGTTTAGGTAGTGTGACCTATTTATTTATCACTCTTTTTCAGTCCTGTTCTGTTGGTAAATTTTAGAATGGCTTGTAGGGTCTGAAACACAAAAAAGAAAAAATAGAAAACCAAACCAAAACAACAACAAGAACAAAACAAAACCCTATTTAATAAATACAGTCAACATGACCACAAGACCTGCTTTTTGAAAAAGGAGATATACAGCTTTATACAGCTTTTCACCTAACTGGCACATATGCTTACCATGGCTGATGTGTAAATTGGTTTATGGGCAAGTTTGTGTAGAAATATTAATAAATTCTTCTGGTAGGGGACCCATGTGCGTGTTGAGGTTTTCCGTTTGTGTATTTTGGATTTTGTTTTATTTCTTCCGTATTTTTAATAAAACATTGCTCTCAAGCCTGATTTTTTTTTCTTCAATCCTTCTATTATGGTTCTTCCTACATATCGTAACTGAGAGACTTGAGCAAGGGGATTCAGATACTTTAGCACTTCAACTGGAATATGATGAACATTTACTACATAGAGACAGTCTGCTAAAGAAAGCATCTAACCGAACTGAAAATATTTTTCCTTTACTTTCTGTTGCAAATTCAAATATGCCAACTGAGCATTATAATGAAAAAACTAAAAGTAAGATATAGAAGTGAGGCAAGCTTGTGACAAAATCAGAGTATTTAGAAGTGTTAACAGTTTTGCCATGGTTTACCAAATTCATAAAACCTTTGTTTCATGGCTAATCATAGAGATCTTCTGTGGCCCTGCCTCGATTGTATAGGCAATCTTTTATTGATGTTACACTTGTGAAACAGGAAAAAACCCTTTAATTTTGGATACCCAAATGCACCAGAGTGCTTTTTTCCACAAATAAACTAATAGTTTACCTCTGTTGAAAAACATAGCAACACTCTTTCAGTATTCTGAGTTCTCTGAGAATTTTAGTTTCTATTTACTTAGTTGTGATTTTTTTTTTTTTATTCTTAGGTATTTTCCTTCACATAGTTATTTTTATAGGCTAATCAAAGTGGTGTTGTAGGAACTCAAAGAAGCTTGCCCATGAAATACCCATATTAGTATTTGTTTTAAAATCCTAAATCTTCAAGATTAAAATATCATAGAATAGGCCTTTTAGAACTGTCAGCAAATGGCAAAATGCTGAAGACTACGGAAATGCTTCTGAACAAATATATATATATCTATAAATACATTTCAATTAATCAATATGCATTTTCCCAGTAATATTAATATGATTAGAAATATATGGTATTTGGAATGTATTTAAAGGAATGGAACTAAACTAAACTAATTTCTCATTTTTCAAGGAATGAAAAAAATCTAGCCAGTTTAAAAGTGCCACTCATCTAGGAGAATGCAACTCAAATATTCAGTACAAACTTAATTTTATGTAAAGAATTAAAAAATAGCATTTAATAATAATGTCTTTAGAAAATCCTATCTGTGGAAGTCTGTTACTGTGAGATTGCTGAAAGAATGGGCCGTTTATCTTACAGAGTGTGTACGATAAATATTGGTTCAATAACTAATACAAGTAATTTTAGTATTTTAAAATTGGTCTGGAAGTATAAAGGTTGTGCTTGTTTGGGGTTTTTTAACCTGACAGAGAATATCTATTATTCTTATTGCAACTGGAAGACAGGTTGACCTCTTCCAGTTGATGCCATATATAATTTTAACTATCACATGAGAAAATTATCCTATAAAATTAAATAAATATTAAAGTACTGATTGCTTTTCATGCTTTTTTCTCTTGGTTTTTTTTATGGTTTGGGGTTGGTTGGTTGTTTTTGTTGTTTGGTTGGCTGGGTATTTCTTTTGTAATATAAGACAGTTTCCTAAACTTTTGGTTCACCTATGGGACTGTAAATAAGCAAAGGTTGAAAAAATCTTTAGTTGCTCTTTCAGTCTATCTCTAACATACTTTTTAAATGGAAATTAGTTTTATGCAGTGATTCTCAGTCAATTATTCCCCTATATCCCTCAGTGCATCCCAATAAACACCGTGCTTCACAAAGGGTTGGGAAGTACTTTGAAGGAGAAGGCCAGAGAAATATCACACTTTTATCTTCTGTGTGACAGCATCAGGAATCAAGGAAGCAACAGACCCACGTTTTACATGGCACAGTAAAAAGTTTCGTGACTTGTAGAGGGAAACAGTGCTAGAGCTGGAATTGTGGCTATTCAAAGTGATGGGTAACACACCTGGGGAGAAAAGGTGCAAATGAGGAAAAATTCCCAATGCATTATGTCCCCTGGTCATAATGTGGATTGTGCTATTGTGTATCTGACTGTTGGGATCCAGTACTGGAGCTTCAGAGTTTATGATATTTACATATCAGGCGCCTGTGTTGGCCACAACCATGTGAGACCCTATCTGTGACACAGAAAAGTTGCCAGTTGGTGTCTTATATTTAAAAGGATGAGCCAAGTGGCCTTTCTTTGATTATTCACCCTGTGAGTGCCTCTGCTAATTGTAAAACACTGGTCTCCTGCTAACCAGCACAACCTGTAAATCCTGAGCCAGTGGGAGATGGGCACAACTTGTCACTTGGCCTTTGAACTGTGTGGCTGATGGCCAACTGCTGTGGTTGGCTTTTCAGAATGCCAAGCTGAACTGTAAATCTGCATCCTCATCCTTATAAACATTGCTGCTTCTCAACATCTGCTCAAAAAAGTGGGAACTGGACAGGTCATAGCTGTGAAGTAAGAACATTTTTTCAGTCAAATAATTCAGTTATTTTCCTGCTCTGGTGGTACCAACTGAAAGCAATGACAGTTTTTAATTCAGATCAAAGAGTTTATTCTCAGAGTTACTACTTTTTATTAGACAAGGCATTAGGCCCACTTCTTACTTTTGTAGGCCTCTTTGCAAAGCACAAGATGAAGTAAATTATGAATATGGTGAAGATCAGGCCACGGGCTTACCTTTAGCAATACCTTGGAAGAATTGTTTGTTTTAATGTTTGTCGAAAATGTCAGTTTCTTTGAAGTCTGGAAACCACTTACAGCTCCCAAATAATTTCTCATTTAGTCCATGTTTTGCCTGCATCCTACTCTTTCCTGCATCTCTAGGGACAGCTGCAGGACAGGTTGAACCTGCAGGAAACACTCCCTTCAGTTTTATTTGGTGTTGCTTTCACTTGACCTTTTCATCTCACACCAGGAAACAGCTACTTAAATGAGGGCTCTGAGCACGTTGTAATCAAATCTGTTTTAAGAACAGATTAGTGGATGAAAACCTGCATCAACTAGTACCCCTTTCAAAAAACATATAATCTCATGATCCACAGATTTCTGAGTGCAATCATCCTTCATGCAAGACTGCAGTGATAACCTGATCAGGAGAGATTGAAACTCAAGTGATTTTAAGCAGGGTAGGTGCTTTTATCCACCTGATCAGTTGTGTCTCAGGCAATGAGATATGTTGTTGGGAAGGGCATGAAACATGCTATTTTTATTATTTTTTAATTTTTTTTTCATAGCTTATCTGTCATCTTAACATGGAAAGGATATTTCAAGTGGAGGTTCTGCGCACACTGTGAGAATACTCACCCAAATGGTGAGGGTGTGCTCCATGTATTTTTGTGTCACTTATTTATTTATTTATTTATTTGTCTATTTATTTATTTATTTGCTCCAATCACTTCAATGATTAAGAGAAGTTACACTTTCTATCCTTTCAGTCCTTGATGGTTTCCTATATGAGTGGATGGCATGGGTCTGCAATACTGCTCTGGGAGAGACATTTGTCACCTCATATACCATCTGCATGGGAGGAAACTCATTGGTGTTTGTACCAATGTGAACAGGGTGAAGAATGTTTTTCTGGCCTTGCATGCAGGTGAGATTGATCACCAGTGGGAAGGTCCAGCAGGACTTGGCCAACCCCTTCATGAAAACCCACAGTTTAAATAACTTTTCTTCCTAACAGCAGACTAGTTCTTGAAGTCTGCTTTCTGTTTTTCAGTCAGCTCAGGAAATTTCAAGCTTCTAGATCTGGAGGTGTCAGATCCTGCTTGCTGCTGCCTGAGGAAAGGCAGATTGGATGTCAGTTCCCTGATTGCTCAGGCCACTGTCCGGAGACACAGGGAGGTCAGTGGTCAGGCTGCCAGCTGTCCCTTTCAAAAGGGCAGCTTTCAAGTTTAACCTTAAAAGGAGTCTCCTGGGATTTGCATCTGGTCTTTAAAGCCTGTGTAATCTCAGTTTCAGTTTTCTAAAGGTGATTGCCCTAGCCCGGCATCCAGTACCTCCAGTATGAAGTACCACAGGGCTTCACCAGTCAGAATCCTTGCTTATTTATTTGTAACTTTTTTATTTACTAAAGAGTGTCTTCTTAGTTTTAGTTGAAAAGAAAATTGACTTCTCTCGCTCTTTGTCATTGCCTTGTTAACAAGGAGGAGGAAAAGCTGCCTAATCTTGACATTATGAGAGTTGTTAGAATTGATCCCAAGTGAACTCTGGAGAGCAGAAAGTCAGATCACCTCTTTGTTTTGTTCCAGGGGGTTACCGAAAGGGAATGACAGCCTTCAAGGGACCTATTTTCCACTAGCTGAAAGACTGCATTAAGCAAGCATGTTTAGTGAAGGGTAAAGAGAGTACCAGTGGGAACGAGTGCGTGCACCACCATAGCAGGCACGGGGCTCTGAGCAGATGAAGCAGATGTCTGCTGTGTAGAGCTCTCTAAAAAGGCCACGTGGGCCTTTCTGCATGTAGAAATTCAGCACTGCAGACTGGATCCTCTACGGTATCCTCTGGGGTTGTCGGTAGAGTAGTGCTAGAGGCAGCCTGATCTATCCAGGTAGTACACTAATCCTTCTTGCTTCACAGAGGTGATGTTGAGTAAAGAACATTTCTGATTTAGTGAGTAGGTTTCTCCATCCAAACTTGTGAATGAAGTATCAGAAAAATTTCTGGGATACTGTTTCCTGGTTGAGTTCCTATCATTGTTTCATAATTGTTGGCCTAAAAGGCTATTAAAAATACTCCTTCCAATATCTGTATATTTCTCAGTACCACAAGAAAATATTTTATTGATCTCTAAGTTATCTTTTCCCTTTCTGAGGTTTACCCCATATATGAAAATAAAGTACTTCACATAAGCCAGTTCCCTTCCATGGGAGAATGTGCAACATTTCCTTGCCAATGACAATTCAGCATGCAGGATTAGAGGAGCTGGTAGTACAGTATGAGAGATGCGAAACAATAATATCAGACTTTTCATGGATACAAAGAGAACTGCAAGAAGGCTAATTTGGGTCACTGCTATAGACAAAAAGAAAATTGAAACTCCTATATTTGTTCCAGAGCAAAATGTAATATAGTTGTTTCAACATGGTGGCTCCAGAGTGCATTCTCACTAGGCAGAGAAATTTCTTGCAAGACTGGGAAAGCTGATCTCATATACTTGAGCTCACAGAAAATTAAAAAAAAAAGGCAAGTATTTCCTAGGGGTTTTAGTATCCTGCTGAGGGATGCCACCACTGAACCTTGTGCCCTACCTTGTTTACCTGTGTCCTCATAATTCCAGGTGGACCCAGAGGGAACGAGCCTGCCTGCAAGGAGACATACTACAATTCCCAGGAGTCACTGCAGCCTGAATGAACTTTTCTTCTTAAGCCAGGCAAGGAAAAACTACCATTTTTTTCTCAGTGCCTGAAATTCAAAGGGCAATCAGAAACTCATGTGTCTGGTATTTTGTCTTAACAAGACAACATGTTAATCATGGTTAAAAATGTACAGCATGTGCTTTGGCTCTTTAGCCCTATTCCCAGTCATAAAGGGAGAGTTTTCCTGGGAGAGGATCTGAAGGCATGTGTTCTTTCCTTCTTGTTCTCAGGCCTAATTTAAAGAGACCCTTGGCACAGTGTTCTTGGACTTATCTAAAGGAATATGAGGTGTGGATGTACAAAGAGAATCGTGCTGAAAGCCAAGCAAGTTGTTTCTTCAGTGAGGCATCCAACAGTGCTCCAAAACTTGTTGAAATCAATCAGATGATCATTTCTGACTGATTTAGTCAGTAGCATCTTCCAGTGAAAAGAGAGAAGACTGAACTTTTTATTTGGTGAGCCTTTCAGATGACTGATGACAGCTTCAAGTCTGACCTCTCCACTGATTTACTTGTTTTTTGCTCTGTTCTTAGATATCAGGGAGATTACTGCACTTAAAGGGCTGATGTAGGAAACAGAAGATTCTGTCTGCGAAGACAGCAGTGCCTGATAGTGAGAAGAACAGATTTTTTTATAAAAGCAGGTTATTTTCAGCAAACAGTATGCACTTTGTTTCGGTGTCATCAGGAGCTTGTAACAAAAAGCTAGGTAGTTTATCCTGCTCAAAGGAATGTCTAGGAAAGCAGCAGAAAGCATCTGTTAATATCATGATTATTTAATATATATATATGTATATGAAGCTCTCAAATTCTAAGCATCTCTTACTACTATTACAGTAATTTCACAGTTTTGCTAATAACCATCAACAGCAGATTAGCTCTTAAGCTGTAGCCATCTTTTCTGCCAAATGGCTTGAAATAATTAAGTTGCAGCTTAAATAAATAGTTAAAAACTTTTTTTTAAAAAGAAACCAGCAGTGCCTTTTTCAGGCACAGTCTGTATCCCCAACAAAGAGAATACTATGAAGTGGAACTTATTTTAAGACAGGATTTTTATCATGTTGGGACATTTCTTACTAGCATTATTTAAAAGCTTTTTTAAAAACTGCTCTCTCACACCTTTGTTCTTTCTGTGCCAGGAAATACTGTTACATTTTTAATACCATATTTTAAATGTTTCATATGTTTATGACATGAAATACATGTACAATATAATCAAGGCTCTTCAAATTCTTCTGCACCTTTTTTGCTCCACACAGCCATCAGACTGTGTGAGGAAACGCTTCTCACCGCAAATGCTGTAAATTGAGAAATACATTTTTAAACTATTTTTTTACAGTTTCCATTAATTTCCATTACTAGACAAAGTCACAGTGTGGGTCTGCTGGAAAGAATGTTGCTTCTTTTACTCTCTCTCGCCTTACTCTCTCTCTAAATTTATTGTGTTTATTCTGACGTTTTTCTAACTCCTAGTAGGTCTACTTGAATTTGAGTAAACTGTTAAAAAGCCACATAGTGACGTTTTCTCATCATCATAAACTGGTTTAATATCATGGTTTATTTCTCAAATAAGCCATCAACTAATTCCGATTGTGGTAATGTCACACCACGGAGACCAGACCCAAATAAAAATTCATAAGGTTCCTCATCTCTCAACAAGTAATAATATTCTAATTTTTTTTTTTTTTTATGGACATGGCATGTCCATCTAGATACAGAATCCTTAGGAATTTGGTTCCTGCAGGTAATACAGAACAGAATTTTATTTCATTTCAAGGTTTTGGGGTGTAGGTGAGTGCAAAACCATGACGGCTTATGTAGCAATTACATTTTTATTGGAGTATGCATGTGTTAGTGGAGATAAAAAGAAAATTACCTGATGAAACACTTGATTTACTGTATGACTTTAAATTAAAACATTGCAAGTAGTCTTCCTTCATAAAGATTGATCTGTCCAAAGATACATTTTTGGTTAATTGGTCAGCTGGGTTTTTTTGTTTGAGTTTGCTAGGTTTTTTGGGTTTGTTTGTTTGTTTTGGGGCGGTTTTAAAAATTTTTTGTGGTTTTGTTTTGGTTTGCTTTGGTTTTGGTTTTTTTTTTGTTGTTGTTTTGTTTTCTTTTGTTTTGTTTTTCAATGAAAGCTTTCAGTAAGAAAATAGTGCTTTTTGCTTTCATTCTAACATTTCTCTGAAACATTCATAGGATATTCAAGAACACGAATATCTTCTCATTAGCTTTAGATGGATCTCCTGACAAATATTCTCAGTGGCTCATCAACTATTCCTCATTCAGAAGAAGTGAATACAGAACTTGGAACATTAACTTGCAATGTTAGACAAAGTTGCTTTGAGCAAAACTGGAACATTTACAGGAATTTATAGAGAGATGAAAAAAATGAAGTTTTTAATGGGGTTTTTTGTCTGGTTTTGGATTTTGGGGTTTTTTTTGTTGTTTTTTGTGGTTTTGATTTTTTGTTTTGGGGGGATTTTTTTTTTCCAGTTGGTTATTTCTTTCACTATATCATGCTGTAATTACTAGTACTTCAACTTGTGCTTACCACCATGCCAGCAGGGACAGATCCTTTAAATATTTTATAAAAAAGTATAGCATAATTTGCAATACTGAACACTAAAATTTCTTCTCATTAGTACTGTATGATATAGTATAAAGACTGCAATGTTTCATTTTCCATCCTGTTCTCTTTCTGTTGCTGCTTATTTACTTTGGTTTCATCATGTAAATGTTTGTGCGCATACTGGTTTATTGTGTTTCTCTAAACACATGTGAATCTAATTACCAATGTGTTTAATTTGAATTTAGTTTTACATGGTTTTTAATCATGCTCCAAGCCACTTTTAATGGTTACAAGAAACGTATTTCTGCAACACATACTTCTCAGACTATAAGGATACAATGTTCCCAGCAATAGTTAATATTATTTAATTTATTAGCAAATGAATGTTGTGCAAATACTGTTGGATGGTATGCCAACATTAATTAACTGGAAGAAAAGCCAAGAGGTTAAAAATTAAACTTGGATTCTATTAAGCCTTGTAGGTTTTTTAATACACCTCAGGAAGTCATGTATCTTCCCCTCCCCAAAACACATCCCAGGTTTGTATATTTTGAGTTGTCTGAAAATTATAGTTTGTGTATATTGATTTCTTTGAACTAGTCTTGCTGGTAACAACATTTTGTTTTATTTTCCAAAAACCTAAAAGGGTTGGAAAAGTGCCAGCACGGGAGTTATAGAAATGAAATTACTTTTGTCCTTTATTGAAGCACACATAATGACAGTAAAGTTTTCCCATACTTTTTCAGTCTATTTTGCATTTGTCATTGAAGGACTGCTTAGGGATGAAAAATTGGTTGAACCATCTAGCCTACACATTTTTCTGATATCTTTATTTCAGCCAAAATATAAAATATTTTGGTGCTTCCAGGAGTGAACTTCTCAAATTGATGTTTTTATTCAGGTCATCAAAAATTAAGTGCTGCACAATTACAACCACCACTGATTTAAATGGTACTGAAAACAGGTAGTACCTGTGAAAAAAATACATTTGTTGTGCAAATAAGAGATTCAGGTGCAAAGTATATTCTGATTAATTTAATATTGTGTGGATTTTTTAGTTTGGATTGAAAGAAATATCAAAACATCTGGTATATATATACAATTACTAAGTATTTTGCTTCCATCTGAGAGTCAAGAAGAGACATAGGCAGCTAGTTTTTTCCAGTAAAATAATTCATAATTTATTTAACCATTCTAATTTCCTCATCAGTTGAAGGAAACTTACTAAATCAGTAGGAATGTGTGAGCCAATGAATTTAAGAACACAAAAGAAATAAAAAGTCTGAAATAATAATTTCACCTAGTAGCATGTGTAAAACTAATTCTGATTTGTCATGTTTTCAGTTCCTTCCATGTGATTCCATTGGTGTGTCACTTCCATTACTCTGCTTTATGTACTGTGATTCAACACTGTTATCATTCAGTGTTTCATTGTTGTGAAGAATTTATTTAGCTGTTAACACTGCTGTCTGATTTCCTGTGTTTCTTTTCAAGTGACTCCTTTCTTTTTCTTACACGAGGTGGATTTGCAAGTCATCTTTTACCTGTGCAGGCTACAACTTAGCTGAAATGCTTGATGTTGACATCTTGTTTTATTCCTTTGTCAACTTCCTCTTGATTCTGCTAGAGCAACATCTGAGACCCTATGTTACATTTGGATGTGTAAACAGGTATTTCTGTATCCCACAAACAGATTGTGTTATACATTCTTCCAAGATACTCATACTACACATTGTTTTCATGCTAATTTTTGCTGTTTGTGATTTAAGCTTGCCATTTTGCAAAATATTACAATCACTGACACTTATAGAAGCCTCAGGACAGTCTGAGGCAGTGGCTGGTAGCAAATACTTCACAAGTAAAAAAGAAATGCTTAGGATAGAGAAGTATCTTTATAGTTCTAGCAGTTCCCTAGAGACTTCCTGGGTCACTCTTTGCATCCTACCCCGATCACGGATGGACCCCTTCTCCATAAGTTACTATGCTTTTAGCCCATTTATTACCTCTGCCTTCAAAATATTCTGAGGCAGTGATTTCTGCCTTTAATGGCACATTACATTAAAAAATAATTAATTTTGTTTGCTTTGACTCTTTTCTCCTAGTTTTCATCATCTGTTTTCTCATTCTTTTAGTATGAGAATTAATTGTTCCCTATGTGCTTTCTCCAAACAGTTCAAGATTTTATGGGTCTTTCTTGTATTTTACCTCAGCTCTCTATTTTGCCAAATTAGATTTACTTATAAAAAGGCATTCCTTGATTTTGAGAGTTCTTATTAACTCTCTACCTTCTATTTCTACCTTCTCCATTACAAGAGTAAATTATAGATATAGTGCAATCAGTAAGAAACAAAGGAGTTCAATGGCAGTTTTTAATAAGAAGTTGTCATGATGATTTTGGAATTTTGTCTTATGGAACATTTCTCTCTGATGTTATTTCTGGCTTAAAACTACAGTATATACTGCTTTACTGGAGTACCTCTTTTTATTACCATGAGCCATTATAGCATTCTCCCTATGTAGTCTGCTTGTCAGGTTGGGTATCAAGTCCTTCCAAGATACCTGTGCATGCAGAACACCTTAGAAGCATTTTGCTTGTAGCTGATCTTATTCTGATTTGGTTTACCTCTACTTTTCAGCGTAGGTTGTACACTAAACCAAAAAAAAGTACAGGGCTGATTTTTTTCTCGTTCAGCACATGTAGATCTTGAAGTGAAGACAAGTGGTGACAGCTTTGAAAAGACTGTTGGTCAAAAATATGTTTTACATTGGATGCTATGTATGTACAATTTTTTGTTTGAGTTTGATACAAAACTAGGGGAAGAAAACTGTGTGGAATTGTCTAAGATTGATTGAAAGCTGTGAATTACAGCTTCTCAACATCTAGTCTAAAACATAGTTTGGGGGTTCTGTGGATAAAACACAGCTAGATGATGGTATAAATTCTTTCCCCCCCCCCTCCTTTAATTGTCATAAATAATAATTTTAGATGTCATTACTGTGATGTACTTTTCAATTATTACTGAGACACAATATTGTCTGTAATATGTTTTTTTGGTTTGGTTTTTTTTTTGCCATATCAGTAGGGGGAACAAGATTTTCCCTACACTGTTAAAAAGCTCCTAATATTAAAAAAATAGTTAAAACATACAACTCTAAAATGCTAGAACAGGATGAAGTATTTTAACAAAGCTGTTCAGAAGCAGTAGTGGCCCTTTGTAATTGTTCACACCAAGGCATTTGGCCTTGCAATATCATTGCTTACCACTGTCATAGAAAACATTAGATATGCTTAGCTGCAGGTATCCATACCAGATGATATCCTAGTAAAGTCCTTTATATATTTCATCTTATAATTGTATTTGCAAGTTAATGTTTGAAGTGTCAGTCTTTGTAAAATTAGCTCATCTTGTTATGATTTAGGGCTTTGATGTGAGTGAAAGGCTTCAATTGCAATGCAGAGTCACATCTGAGAGTAAACTGCATAGACAAAGAGACTTACAAGACTAGTAAATCAAATACTCTGAACTGTCTATGTGGATTATGAGGTACTATTTGCATAACTTTGAAGTATTTATACTGATGAAATTACAATAATTAAAATCATTGCTGTGTCAATTGCTAGATGCCACAAGGCATAGCAATTACTAGCATGCAAATCAGACTTTGTGTAAGCATTTTAAAGAATAATTACCTTATTTGATTCAGATGTGCCTGAAAGGCATTAAGAATCATTTGAGCTATTTTGCCTTCAACAATTTTTAGGTCTCAGATAATATTGTTTTTATTATTATTGTTGATGATAATACCTTTGTGTGGGCATATGCCTATACGTTTCTAGTTTAGATTTGAAGTGAAACCCAGCGGTAGAACTTGTCAGCACAGTTAGGAAGGATTTATTTTACCTTATTTTCTTCTAAGTATCTGTCTACAAATTATTATTTTTTTTTTTGCATAAGAACCAATGAAAGCATGTAATGTCTTTTTGTTACAGCTTGTTAAATCCTGTATGACATTTGTTGTTTATAAATTATTTCTTAGAGAAAGGAAGAGTTGTTGTTTTTTTTTTAATTTAGATTTATAACGGATGATTTGGGGCTCCACAACATGAATTTGAAATGCATAATCTCAAGAAAAATAAACTGAAAAGAGCTGGTCATTCACATTATTGAAGATAAACATTTCTAGGAAATGTAATGCCTATAATAAAATTAATTCAAGCTTATCTAAATTTCAGAGCCATTTCCTTTTACAAATTCTGGGTGGTAAAGATGCACTCTGCAGTGAACAGTAGTGGACATTTGACAGATGGGGTTTGTGACAAAACAAATGGCAGAGAGTGAAATAGGTGCTCATTCTGAGAAAAAGCCTGCAGCAGCAGCTCAAAGTCAGCTGAAGAAGCAGTGCCAAATCATTCAGGCCTTAGGTTTAATCAGTGCTGTGAGTTTTCCTGAAAGAAAGGTCCTGCCTGCCAGAACAAATCCTTAGGAACATGATATACCCTGATATATGGTTTGTGATATCAAAATCAGGAAGGAAGAATATTGTCCTCCCCACTTCGTTAGTTTTCCAAATAATCCTAATGCCCATGTACAGTGCAGTACCTGTTGCTGCTAAAACCCCTAATTGTTTAGCCAACAGTAGCTGAGAATTTGGTCATATCTGCAGAGGCGTAGAGTAGGATAGACTTTTATTCTGAATTTTGAAAGGATGAGGTGAACCAACCATTTCAAGGAATGAAATCTGCTACATGGAGAACCATCACTGTATCATGTTTTCAAACATTAATAATTAAAACTTCTAACCTTTTTCCTGAAGATAAAGGTAAATCAGTTTCCTAAGTATGAGCCCCAACACATGATGTTGTTTACAGTGGAGTATTGAGGAATATTGAGTGTGATAAGGAATTCACCATGTCAGTTCTGCATCTGTCTTTGTGTGACAGTGTTGTTTATTTTCCCATTTCCATCTCTTGTGAAGTTTCAATTGTGCTCCTCAGTACTTTGTTGTCAGTAGAATATATCCCATCCTCTCACCTGAGTTTGTGATCCCAATGAAACTCCAGAACCAAGTGAACTTTTCACAGGTGCTCACTTCAGAGCTCAGCTTCTTTTGTGACAGATGAAGAGAAGACTGAGTTCTGATGGTCCTTCTTACTTCCATAAATAATTGCAAACATAGGTTGCAAACGTCTGTAGGATGTGTACCTTCTGTCTGGATTGCAGGGGGCAGGCTGGGAGATAAAGTGTTCCGTCAGGAACAACCTGACTCCACAGCCTGGATGACTCACAATTAGAGCACCTAACTATGGAGAATGATTTATCTTTCATTTGTTACTCTGTTCTTCAACAGGGGTTGACTCTTTATGTGACAGTTGGGTAACACGCTTTTCAGTATGATCATTCTTTGCTCTAGGGTCTTTAGGAAGAAATACCATAATAGCTTTTCTGTGTTTTGCTAGGTTTTGTTTTGTTTTTTTGTGTTTTGGGTTGTTTTTTTTTTAATTATTCTCCACTGTCAAAGAAAAATTTATATCCAGACTGTAACCTGAATAATATGAACAGTAGTATTATTTTATGAACACTTTAAATTGCACTTATGTTCATTAAGCTCCAGCAAATTCCAGGGAGACAATCAAATTCCAACAAGTATTTCAGTTTGTAAGCAATCATTAAAATGTTTTGTTCAAAAAGACTCTATCTTTCCTGTATTGTCTTTTATGCATAGCTTTATTATAACATAATCTGAACAGAAAGCAAACCCCCTGGAGTTCATACTTATTAAATGACATAACCTTATGCTTCTTTTCCTCTTTTAGTGCATCAGATTTGTTATTGCAACTCTTGGCATTTACACTAGTTAGCTATGAAGCTGCGGATAGTGCTGTGCTAATATTTCACATAATCATCAGCATAGTTCCCAACTGATTCTGTGGCACAAGGTCTGACTTTCAGCCTTATGTGCATCTGTGTTCAGGTATCACCCACTGTTCAGTGAGTCCAAGCTCAGGCTTAACGACAGTGACCAAGTGTCCCTTTTGAAGTGGTTGGTTTCAATGCTGGTGTTGCTACCTGCTGAAACATGTTTCTTTTAATATTTCCTCACTTTTAAGGTCATCATTGTTTTAGGTTTTTTTGTTGTTTGTTTTTGTCTTTTAATTCTAAAGTTGTATAGTTTTGTTTGAAGGTTTTTTTCCCCTTCATATTTAAACTGCCTTTGACTGGTTTTGGAGGCACCTTTTTGTTGTGTTGATTTTTTGAAAAGTTTATACCTGAATACACCCAGATATACCTATACATGTGCTACTCCATTTATTTTTTACAAAGGCAGTCCTTTCACCTTCCAGCTCCACTTCCCTCTCCTATGAGCCTAGTGCCATCATCATTCATCATGTTCATATAATGGGTTGGAAGAAGAGGTATACTTGCTCTCCTTAAATGAACTGCTACTGTTATTACAGAGGTGTGATTGCTGCTGATATAATGTATTGTAACCATCCAATGTGAAATGCATTTTGTGATGGCTAATAAGTACATTAACAGCCTTTATGTTTGCATTATTAGGATTTAGTTAGAAACCTACTACTTTCAGAAGAGACAATCACCTATGCCAAATCATTTCCAGTCTGACCCTTATGTGCAAGGGCATGAGTATAACTCATCTTAGTTTTTCCTCTATCAGGATCATAAATGGTCATGCTTTAGCTGTCATCAACATAGCTTGAACTGGTTACTGAAAGTGGCCAGCATTGGCAGTGTTTGTCACACTGCAACTCTACATTTTTCCTTATGGTTTATAAATTCGGGCTACTGGTCATCTAAGTCACCACTGCATTCATGAAAGCCATTTGCTGCCTGCATCTCTTTCTAGTTTCCTTCTTTATTGATCTTTTTGGACACTCAAACAATTAAAAACCATAACAAAAAAAGGGTCTTCCTCTTTTTTTGTAGACATTTGGAGGTCTTCTCCCTGGTCCTTACTTGTTTCTGTTCTGTTTCACTTTCATTGGGAGAGTTCATTGGAGGTGTTTCATTAGGTTTGCTCATTAGCAGTGATACTCTTTACAAAATTCAGGTTCAATTGATATTCAAAGGTTTTTCCTTTATTTTAAACAATTACCATTATTTTTCGCGTTTTCCTAAACAGCAACAAAAAATACTGGAATGAAGAGTAGCTCGTGAATTATTACAGATGTACTTTCTCTGTGGTCCCAGTGTTAGTGAGACTTCTTATCTACCTAGAGAAAAAAACAAATTAAAAGAAAAACTGTGAAAATCAGAAAAGGTCTAGTTCTTATTTAAACAATATAGTTGTTACTCATTTACAAATGCACTTTTTATGCAGCATTTTTCTCTATTTCAAAGGAGGGTAAAAGGCTGGATGAGCTAGTAGTCATGAAGCTTTAAAATAGAAAACGTTGCAAACTATTTTTTACTGGTCTTGAGGTCCCAACAAAGGCCTGTACAGGTCTTGCATTACATAGCTGCATGCTATATGGCATGAACACAGGTAAATCTTGAAGTTTGAAAGTAAAAATTCTTTTGTCCTATTGATATGTTGTTAAATCATACTGTGGAAGAAGAAAAAGAAGAGAAGAGAAGGAAGGAGGGGTTGTTGGTTGCCGTCCAGTTGGCTGCAAATGTCCTCTCTCTCCAACTCTTGGTCTCTGGTATTTTAGCTAGGGCTGAGGCAACCTATTTGAAACCATAGATTATCATGAGTGGGTTAAGAATGGGGCAAAATGTATAATTCCATATAGTGGTTTTTGCTCTGTTGTTTCAATGAGGCTATGTTGGCTGGATCACCCTATCTGAAATCACAGATTGGACACTGGTAAAAATAGTGGTCATATGGCAGCTTTAAGGACTCCCTCATTCAAAACAATAAGTATGTGAAAAAACTCTGGATCTTGAATTTAGTTATATGACTATGTTTATTTTGATGGAATATAACTCAAGTAGAGCAGATGATGACATTTGGTCAACCTCACAGCTAAAATGAATAACGAGTGCTATATAGTTAGTAAGTGTGGCTGATGTGGCTGCATAAAACATTTCATGCTTTGCCCTCCATGAAATAAAAAAAGATTAAACAAATTACAAGAAGGGGTTGATCCAAGTGTAGTCAATAGAACTATTTGGAAGCTGGTCTTGAAACTGATGGATTTGTGTTTTCTGTCTTTGTCTCTGATTTGAAGGAACTTTTGCACAACTTCTTTGTTCTGAAAGCTGAGTATCAAGGCTCTTATTGCAAAGACAATGTAAAGAAATAGAGGTCAATTGGGACTATTTAACATATGACAGTCTCCCAGAGCTTGTATTGTGCCACTCAGCAGTCCCCATGTTGCTACTGTCATTTCATGAGAGAGATATTTTTGGTTGCTCATGGTTTTTTTGTGGTTTGTTGTTTGTTTTTTGTTTGGTTGGTTGGCTTTGTTTTGGTTTTGTTTTTTTAAAATTTTGGGAGCACTCTACCTAATATTCTTTCTGTTGATTTCATTGTCTATTCCCTTTGAAATAGTAATACTGCCAGTTCAGCTTTGCTGAATTTGGGGAAAGAGGAGAAGCTTTTAATTAGCACTTTGGTTTTAGTAGAGCCAGAGGAAGACATTTCATGTCAGCATAAATTAAACTTTACGAAAAAAAATTAAGAAGGTTATTCCTTGGAGATTGTGGAAGAATTCTAGGCAGTAGGGGAGATAGGCTTTCATATTTTTTTTTCTGTTTTTTTTCCCACCCATGTTTTCAGATTTCAGTACAGTACTTTCACAGACTTAAGCTATGTTAAGTTTACAAATATGTTGTGGTGAACCATACTCAAATCCTGCGGGGCCTAATGAAAGATTCAATGGGGCACTGATATTTCCCTCAGATTTTTCCATAGGAATCTAGCTAGGGAGATGCAGAAATTGTATGATTGACGTAGGATCATTTTAGTTTATTATTATTATAGTTGTTGTTATTAATATGAAAGAACTTCACATTGTCATAAGTAACTAATAACTTACTGGTGCTTTTTTTGTTTGTTTTGGGTTTTTTCTTTTGTTTTTGTTTGTTTTTGTTTTTTTCAACTTTCTTAAATAAAGAAAATACACACAGGAAACTTCTGCAAGCTCAGAGTGCAAAGAGTAAACATCCCACTACTTCTCATTACATTTTAAATGGAAAAATGGCTCAAACCCAGCTGTTTCGCCACTGGATTGCCGAAGGTTTCTGTAGTTCATACAGCTGATTGTTGTATTTGGCCCCTCTGCAAATACATTGAGTTTCATAAGTGGTTAAAACTGGCTCTACTCCCTTATGCAATACACACACAGTAGCTGGAGGGATTGTTCTCGGAAAATTGTGAGTGTTGGCTCTAACCCTTTTTTAAAAATATGTTGAACAGAAGGATTTACACCTCTTAATTAGAACTTTTCTCCCTTTAAGCTTAAAAGTCTACATTCCTTCTGGGTGTGCTGGGTTTTAAAATGGGCTATCCAGGAACCACACAAAAATAGGCACATCAGGAGAGGAGGTGATGAATACAAGTTGAGATATATACAAGACTTTATGCTGTGACTAGAAATGCCCCTATAAAACTATGCAACAGATGAAAAAGTTGAGAGCTGGAAGGTATAGTATAGTGGAAAGCTGTATTTATTCATTTACTAGACCTACAGCATAGAGTATTAGCCTGAGGTGACCACTTATCCTGGAAACTTAAGAACCAGATCTGAATTAACAATGTAGCTACAGCTCATAAAATTAAGCAAACATTTCCTCAAACAGAAACATTTCCAGTTCATATGTCAACTTGATTTTACTATTGTCCACCCTGTGGATGGGCGAAAAAAACCCAACACCTCACTGCAGTTTTCCTATTCTTATCCTTAAAGTAATCCTGTGGTACAATATTAAAAAATAATTTTAGGAAAACCTGCCCAAAAATAAAAAAAAATTCTTGGATTTTTTTATTTTTTTTTTTTTTGGAAAGCAGCCATCTCTACCAATATATAGATCTCCTTTCTTTTCCATATTTACCCCTGTTTCCTAACTATTCCAGCTGCTCAGAAGAGTGTCTCTGAAGTGCACAGTGTACAGTTCATATTAATATATCCATATCTTTTTCTGTGAATAGACTTCCTTCATCATAACATGATGTTTGCATTATTTATGTATCACTCTAAATTTATAGTTTAAATAAATCAGTCTGTTGCATAAAACACTGGACTTGCACACAATCACGTAGCCTTCCTTTCATCAGTTTTTATGTAGAAGATATTAAATAAAATGTGAGAAAAGAGGAAGATAGAAAATTTGAAATCTCTTCCACTATTTGTGCAAATAAAATTGATACACTTTTTCTGGACAATGGTTGGGCTCATACAGCATTGTCCAGGAAATGTAATGAGAATCTCAGTGAATTGTAGAGTGAATGAAGGAATCTTCTTTCCATGACATATGGGTAAGAATTTGGGGAAAAACACTGAAAGACACCCAGTCCTGCAGCTCAGTTCATTGTGCGGTCCCTGGCAAACACAACAGAGAAACAGAGAAAGATCACCCTGGTGATAGCAAAGAGATTAGACCTGATGTGGTTTCCCCTCTACATAGATCTGGCTTAAGGGAAAGTTGTTGGTATGTTATCAGGTGTAATGTACAATGGAAATACAGGTAGCAGCAAAGTTTAGGCTATGAGTAAGTTCTTTTATGGTGAGATCTCCAGAAGGACTGGATTTTGATTTGAGATGATTGAAGGAGAAATTAGTACAAAGTGGTGTAGAACATTACTGTTCCTATGTTGAAGTGCTTTCTGAAGATGAAACTACTGGGAAAAAGCAAGATTATTAGACACATTTCCTGAAAGAAAAAGCTCTGCTGCTGAAAACTTCTTGCAAGTAGAAAGAAGAGCTGGATGCCTTGAGGACAGAGAGATTGAATTTAAAAGGCTTAAAGGGGCATGGAAAAGACAAAGAGGAGATAACACTATTCTCAAAAGTAGTAAAGATTAAAAGATTAAGAATTGAAAGAGAATAAAAACCCAGAAATGCTGTTGAATGTTCTATCAGTAGGCTAGAGTATACTGAAGATGGCTTGTAATAAGGATGGAAAGTTGAAAAGTGACCAAAGTTGTATGTCTACAACAGAAGATAATTAAGTAACTACAATTCCTCCTCATTTGCCTTCAGTAATATGCAAGTTTTCAATGATTTATATATACTTAAACCAGTTATATACTGTATAACTATATATACTATAAACTATATATATATAGTTTATATATACTTAAACTAGTTTAAGTATATATAAAAAAATGGAATAAAATGGAGCATAGGTTTGTCAAAAAATGGGTCATGCAAAGTTGAATTGCTGTTTTTTGGTGTTTTTTAACAAAATGGTCTTTAGATGAAAGAAATTAAGTATATCAAATAGGTTTTAGCAAAATATCTGAAATACAGTTACTAGGAAAGTTATAAATTTAGGTAAGAAATGAGAATTAATGAAAAATAATTTAACACCGAAGACAGTTTAAAGAGAAACAACTTCATGTGTAAAGGGTAATAGATGGGTGAAGTTAAGCTGTTACTTTGCTTTTTCCAGGACTTGTCTGAATGTAGTAAATATTTTGTTATATGACTGCAAAAAAATTGTGTATTAAGGGAATCCATGGTTACTGAATGGTGGATGTTCATGCCAATTGAAAGGTACAGAATACCATGAAGAGCATCATGATACTAGCACTGGAAGTAGTAGAAGCAAGCTTACATTTATTACATGTACAAAATCATGCATGTAAAGATGAAAACAAAATTATAAACAGAATTATTAAGAAATGAGAGTGAAAGAGACTGGTTGCAAAGGTTGTACACCAGATGACCAGCAACATTCTAAATTGTGAAAAAGATGTATAAAACATGTCAAGTACTATATTTTCAGTAAAGGAAAACATGCTTCTCTCATATAATAAAAAAGAAAGAAATAGGACTTCAGTAACTGAACAATCTTTAGAGAAAGCAATATGTGCTTATACCGTGCTATCATGATGGCCTAAAGCTTTAATGTGTTCTGAATAGTGTATTTGTGTTAGGCAACAGAGAGAAGGCTTGAAGATCCTTCACTGATTCACTGATATCAATATATCTGGATTTATTTTCATCCCAATAACAAATATTTCAGTCAAGGAATAAGAATAGAGTTCTAATTACCAAAGTAAAATTTTCTAGGGAACAAAAAAACCCAAAAAACCAACAATAATATTATATTAATAAATAATAAATAAAAATAAATTAAAAATAATAATAATAAAACAAAGCAACCAAACCAATCAAAAAAATAAAAAAAAAAAGTAAAATTATTACAGATTATTAAATGGAAGCAAAGAAGTTTACAGAAAGACTTGAATCAGCTGTGCATCTTTGGTAGGCAGTCTGCTTAACCAGGTATTTTCTGTGGTATTTTTTTCCATTAAGACTCTCGTAATATGCTAATCAACAAGACATTTGCATGCACTGAAAAAATGGGAGAAGTGTCGTTAAGCAGGTATTCTAAGTGCCACTTTTGTGATGCCTTCTCAAATTTAGGATGAAAAAAAAATATATTATCTTTCTACAGTGTTTTTTGACATGCAAACGCAAAAATTGTCTTTATGGTCTTGGAAACGTAAATATATACTTTATCGTCATAAGGGGAGAAGAGCGTTAAATGGGTAATAGATTCCAAGGGGCAAATTTCTGCTATATGTTATGTTTCTGGTTCATTTGATTTGCTGATTTCTACAGAAGCCTACAGGAATGCATCACAAAACATAATTTGGTGCAAAATGTACACAACTTCATATCTAACAATTTAAATAGCCAAATAAAGCTTTATTTTATACTCATTCTGCTGATAATCTCTGAGATTAACAATTTTAGGAATTCTGTCCCCTTAAATTAGTAGTTATGCATGATTATAAGCCTAATCTTTGTTTTGAGGAAAGCTTGCTCTTCTCGTTTTAGTTTGTACTTCTCTGTAGTAGCAGTTATTTCTATATCCTTTCTCAGAAGATAATTCTTACAGAAAACATAAATGGCAGAATTAATAGAATTAAAATTATATTTGCCAAAAATGGTATCAAAAGTGAAAAGAGAGTTTGTAATGCATGACATGTGTTATGGGGATATCTTGTCTGTTGTTGGAAATTTATACTATGGGTTAGATTTTCTTTCTCAAATGTGGGTACACAGTAATCTGAACAGTACTCTTGGGAGGAAGATATCAGGAAGAGAAAGCTAATTCCTAAAAAGAGAAGAAACATCCAATATATGTAACATGAATCCCTCTAGGAGAAATGGAAAATTTACTTTATTCATTTACTTTCTGTAATTTTAATTTTAGTTGCTTGCTTAGTATAGATTGAGGGCAGCTAGACAGACCAAAGGCTGTATCAGCAAGGAGAATGTAATTCTTCAAACTCTAGGAGAAAGAATTATGAATTTTCTTGGAAAATGTGATTTTCTTCAACAAGTGTTTTGATGAACAGTTTGCATAATGTACTCGGTAATCCTTGACCATCCAGTCTTACTGTTTTTCTTGCTTTACATGTTAGATTGTATCTATTGATTGACAAGCGCTTTGTGATTGCATATGTAAATAGCTACTGGTTAAAAATATCTACAGGTGTGGCTAAAGAATCTGTAGTAAAGTTCTGTCATTTTTAGGGTCCTGGTACATAGCATAAATTAATTTCTTGGCAGTACATAACTGTAAAGGTCTGTCAAAAACAATTTTAAAGCTGAAAAGGAATCAAATTAAAGCTGAAAATCAACAGAAAAGAATAGTTAGTAGCCCTGTAAATAAACTTTGTTCTGTCATGAAGTGAAAGTTTATAATTATTGCTGCTGTTTAACAGCTTTGAGCTATATTATAGGAGAAAATAAACACCAAAGTATCTTGAGAAATGAAGTGCAGCCATTGGCTTAGATTGGCATCAGTTCAGCCTAATCGTGAAGTATAAGATATCTGTACTTGGTGAAGAAAGGTCCTAAAACCTGTAACTGTGTGGTTACAGTCTGCTAGAGCCTCCTGCTTAACAAGAAAAGGTCACAAACTGTTCTTATTTGCACATTTGTTTCTTTTCTTTCCCATCTCCAGACAGAGACTTTTAATTACAGTAAACTGATTCTTTTATATAAAAATAATAGAATATTATTCTTGTTTCTGGTACACAGGCAAAAGCACTGGATCTGCACTAATGTAAATGAAGATTTGATAGTAACAAAAAACTTAAAATCTTTATAGGTGTTGAGCTGAAACTTGCCATGTAAAAAAGAGGTAGGGACTGTGTCCCTAGATGGCAACTGAGGACTACATCCTGTACAGTAATTTACTGGGAATATTGGTATTGTATGGTGGGAATATGATAGCATAGGTATAGCCTTGCAGCTAATGGCTTTAACACATAGAATAATTTACAGATAAGGATTATATTGAGGACAGCACAGCAGCACACCTAATGGAAACTGGGAAGAGCCTTCCTTGTGACTTCTGGTTTCAGGCATTTTTGCAACAATGACCAGCATATGCTGAAGTGAAAACAGTAGAAGAAAAGAGAATCCAGATACTTAAAGGATATTTTTCCATCTGTCAAGTACACTACTACTACTGGAAATACAAAGGATAGGTGCATTCTTTTAAGCTTGTAAATTTATGTATTTTAATGTTTTAGATATGATTTCACATCTTGTGTCCCAGGACTGCCCCTAGGACACCACTGGGCCTGGTTTGACCTGTTCTTTCTGCTTGGTCCCTGAATTACTCTCCAGAACCTTTCAACATGATCAAAGCATCATAGATATTAATGTTAATTCCTACCCAGCAACTTTATGTATATTGTTATGATCTATCTTGTCTCCTTCACAGGGAGCTGTTTTCTGCTACATTCACTGTTTACAGGAGGAAAACTTTTGAATTCCAAAGATCAATAGGAAAGTTTTACTTTTTTTAGCCATGTTTGGATATGAGGGCTTGAAGCCAGCTTTCTTTGATTGCTGGAGGAATTCAGAGACATTTCAGCTTAGTCACTGCTGTTGCCAACAGCCTCTGGCAGATGTATTACAATCTCTAAAGCTCAACTAATAAACCTTGTGTTTGTTGTTATGGAAAGACATAAATTAAATGTACCATTCCATCAAAAAGAATTAAAATGGAGAAGAAATTTGTACTTTGATGACAAGAAAATAGGTGTAATCCTCTGTTCAGTTCAGAAGAACAATGATCCATAACAGCATGTCTGCTATGGTAAGAACTTTCAAAGCTACATAACTTGTGAAATTGCTCCTCACTGTTCAACTAAAACAGTGACTGGATCACCTGCAGAAAGTGATGATTTTTTTTTTTTTTTTAGAATGTACAGTTTTAACTTGCTTGTGTCATTGTGATGGAAAAAAATGTTTTTCAGCAGTCTCCTTCTCTGATTTATAAATGTGTGGGTGCACGTGTGTGGTGTCATGTTTGATGGTGAGGATTATTTATGAGATGTGGGAGATTTAGGCTCAAGTTTCCACCCAGAAAACCACTGAATACTGTACTTTATAAGGGCCTTTTAGATTTCATGTTCTGCATTAGCCTGAAAACCCCTGCTAAAGGTCTGGTCACTGGTTTCCCAGAATCTGTAACTTATGTGAAGAACTCTTACAGCTTTTGGGAATTGCAGTCCATCTCCTCTCAGCAAGTTTGTGATCTTAAGTATAACTCTAAATGTTTCTTGATGATGTCTTTGTGCAACATCATTGATTGTGAACCTTTTGTCTTATTAAATATTATCCCAAACAGCTGTTAGAACACTTTGCTGGAAAAGTAGATATGTGGGACTTGTTAAATGTAATTCCCATTTGAGAAGTGCAGAATATTATGCCTTTCTTCAGCTAAGCTGATCCAAATTCATAGGGGCTGTGGGCTTCATCAGCAATACTGACTCTTATTGCATGAAGGAATCTCTGATTTAGTTAGGATAGTACAAAAGCTTCGCATACATGTGAGAGGAAACTATTCCTTCATGCCCCTTCTATTCCTGTTGGAAAAACTAAGACGTAGTGAAGCCTAAAAAGCCAATCTTCCTGAGTGGAAAATGGTATTTATGTCACATATTTATATAGCGAAAAGCAGAGGATTTTAAAGCTATTTGCAGGTCTAGGAAAAATTCTGATTACAGTTGGTTCTAATTTAATGTAAATTTGATTAAGCAATCTACCTTTAAACCTGTACATAAATGTTTTATAAATATGTAATGCTTCTAATGTTTTCAAAGCCTGTCCAGTATCATGCACTACATATTTTAAAATATTTTTATTTCTCTCAGGTCAATATTTTATGCATTTTCTTGTATCAGGGAACAAGTTCTTATCCTTTCAAGTGAAATTTTTGTGACTTTATATTGACATTTTCTTGCTAGGTCCATGATCAGTTTTGTACTCACATTTAAACTTATAGCAGTTTTCAGACTATTTTCAGTATGACATGTGTATTCAATTAGCTTCAAAAGGCTACCATAAAAGCAATAAATGAAGAAATGCAGTTTAAATATATCTGGTATGTTTTTCTGTTAGAACAAGTAGGACAGTATCACAAGAAGTTTCTGAGATTCCATTTCAAGTTTTAAGTTTCTTTGAGCATAGAAAAGAGACTGTTGAGAGTTCATGATAGCAGTGATGGGTGGAAGGGCCCCACTTATTAAATTTATGGAACAAGCATCATTAGTATAATATGAGCATGTGCTCTCTGTCTACCCTTTGGAATCATTGGTGTCACACACTATGAATTTGTAGAAAATTATTTGTCCTGGCTGCTGTCTGCAGAAGGAAAATACAGCCAAGACTAAAACTTGGTATGGTTTCAGACACAGAAATATTTGAGGCAGTCTTCCTTCTCATAGGCCAACTTCTAAGACATTATTGTTTGTCCTACACTTAACCTTCTTTGTCAAAATACTATTTAAGTCGCATAAACCGATATCTTACATGTTGAGGCCAAATTTACTTGCCTTTTATGAAAAGTACATATATTCATAAATGTATCTATTTGCAAGCTCATGGGAAATATCATTTTTACCCATTTACAGATATTTGTTATATTCTCTTGTGATTATGTAGTTATTTTTTTCCAGAATCCCTTTCATCCTCATGTGAATTTCTACACTGAATTTAAAAATATGTGCAGCTATTAAGAATTAATAGTTAAATAATTACTAACTTTATAGTTCCTAAGTCTTTATTTTTCTCTTCAGCAGGGTTGGTGGTATTTTCCATGGTACTTTCCATGTAAACTAGATGCATGTAGTATTTTATTGTAAAAATAATGTTTCAAGTAGTAGAATGGCAAGGGAATACTGACTGAGCTATTAATAAAAACACACCAGCTTTTAGCTGGCAAAGCAGCCTTCTTTCCATCAAATATGTCTCAGCCTTTAATAAAGAAACTCAAGTGGTGTAGGTGAAAAATTACTTTTCTCACCCGGTCATCTGTCTGTCATGTATTATTCAGGTCACCAATGTTTGTCCTGAACTGTATCATTCTGTAGTTGTGTCAGGTATGAAATATGTTCAGTGTAATTCCATCAGACTTCACAAAGTTGATTAGAACAGATCACCTTTCGGCATGGGCACAAGTTATCTCAGCAGATTGAGTGAAAAAGACTTATTTATCTTTGTCTTATAATAAAGAAAGAGATGAGTAAATTTATCCATTAACTTGAAAAGAGTCTCATGTTTTGTGTGAAAACAAACTGAAAGCAGTAATTCTACTGAAAATACTTTAATACATGAATGTCTCTTTGAAAATGTATTGGAGTTTGAAGCCAGAAAATATAAGCTGTGAGCCACATGCATTAGATAATGAGGTTTTAAAAGTTACTTTTTTTTTTCCCCAGAGCAAAATAATTGGAAACAAATAAGTTGATGTTGCTTAATTTTTGATATGCTGTAAGGTTCTAATGGCTCTTAATTTCCTTAAAATTAAAATGTTGAAAGTCTAAATATAATGGGGTATGATACATGTTTTGTTCTAACCAATAAGGGTACAAAATACATATGAAATTCTTTGTCAGAAGTATCTATTAGTCTATTCTTGTTTCTCAAGGGTACTGACTGGATTTAATGGATTTCCATTTAGCAATAATTTAGTAAAGCAATATTTATTTATTTATTTTTTAATCATTGTACATATCCTATTATGGAGAACATCTCTGTGTGGCTGCTGAGGACATTAACGACCTAAGCAACCTATTTAAGATCTGTGATTACTCAATGCAATCCCATCTCCAATACCCTTTTGAACCGAAAATATCTGTGCCTGCTGTACAGCTACTCTACATGTTCAGTGCTATTTTTGTGGTGTGTAATTTCTAAAGCACTGCATCTCAGCAAGAGAAAATTCATGATAAGCTGTCAGACAGACTAGGACTATCCTGTCTGTCTGTGAAGAGTTATGCAGCTTGAAATGTAAATCTTCACCTGTGGAAGATGCAACTTACAGGTATTTATTTCATTCTGCATAACTGGAATAACTTTGTGAATTAATGGCAACACAAGTCAGGTGGGATTTAATAACCAGCACCTTCTGAAGGATCACTGAGTTTCTATGGTGGATTCCCCTCTCCCCTGGCACGGTTACCCAGACTTGCTGCTGGGTCACTCACTCTAGCTGAGAGCTTTCCTAGTGCAGTGGTAGATGCTGAAGCAAAGCTGGGTTTCATTGCTTCCTCTTCCACTTCCTTTTTGTGATAGAATTTAGTCTTAGATGTTCACTGCTGAAAAAAGGTTGAGGACAATGAGTCCTGAGAGAAGGAAGCTTAAAGCACAAACCTAAATTTTTAAGTTTTTAGAGTGGCAGTTCTCTGGCTTCTATTCTCTCCATCCAGTAGTTGAGGAGGGACTAATTTCCTAAAACAGAGTTCTGAAATAATTTACTGAGTCATGATATGAATACATAGTTTATTTTATTAATCCAAGCTGTACTGGTTTAAGAGCTCCACCCAAGAAAAGTTTTGAATTTTTAGTTTTTAACAATAGAGCACTAATAGATCATAATTTGCTCAGTTATCACCTTTCTTCAGGAAGGCTGGGAAGAAACATCATGTAAAAATGAAAATATAGGTTTACTTTAGTAAATGACCTGTTGGTGCATACAGACAAGGAGTGGCAAATTTTCCCACAGATGCCTGTCTCTCTGGTGACCAGGAGGGATGAATAACATGTAACTGGAATCCTCCAAACAAATTCCACATCTGAGGTTAAAAGCAGGATATCTGAATGTCCCTCTTGAACACCTCCAGGATTTTCATACTGGGTTCATGATTGTCACAAGTTTCCTAGATTTTACAGTTCTAAGTGTTTCAGAAAAACGCACAAAATGTGCTGTTATTCTTTTAATGTTTTATTAGAGCAATCTCCTTGAAAGAAACTGCTTTAAACTATCCCAGATTTTACTGAATATAACTCAGATACACTTCTGTTAGAAACCTGGATCTATTAAGCTACCAATATTTTTGCCAAAACCTTCTGTTAAAATTTAAGATATTTTTATTTTATATGAAACAGCTAAACATATTTGAATTGTGATTTTGGATCCATGCAATGAAGTTTAATAACTCCAGCACATGCTTGTGTTTTGCTTGAATAAATAGAACCCAATTTTAATATATCAAGATAAAACTAACCTCTAAACTCATTACCATTTTTTCCTGAGTTAAAACTTAAGAAAGACAATATTAATATATAATATAATAATAAAAGAAAGGCATAAGCATTATATAGCAGCATTGACAATGAGAAATGCTTTACTAACCTTTTAAATATTCGAGTATTTTTCTGCATCTTTTTCCAAGCTGTTGTATTCTGTGCCTCTGCTCATCAGAAACCTCTGAGAGACCTTTTTTTCTCACTCTTTCATTCTCCATCCATTAATCTGTGTCTTTCCTCCCTCCACTTGTTAAAGAGCTATACAGACTAAGGCCAGTTAATGGATGCACTAGGTCACATTCTGCCCTCAGACAGAAAGTCAAGGCTCAGCTCCTATTGAATCTACAAAGATTTCAACCAATGAAAGTTTTGGCTGATTATTCAAGGGTGGTATTTTGCCTAGCTCATTTAAGGATATCATATAATTCGTTAATGGCTGCACAGGTTGTGCTATGGAAAAGAACGCTAAAACTCTATATAAATTCTTAGTACAATGCTCCTGCCACTGGAAGGTGCAGGCAGAATATGCAGTATGCTAACAATTGGTTTAAAGACCAAGGTTGCAACTTTAATTGAAAGTGAATAGTTTAAACTGCAATGCTATTTGACTGATAATAGCCTCTGCAGATGTATGTAACCATTAAACCCAAGGGCTCCCATCAGGAGCTTCAGATCCCCTGAAGAGGTGATCTCCAAGCTGTACCAATACCAGGGAGAAATGTAATTTCTCAAGGGTGTCAGTGCATCTTTGTTTCTATTCTGTTAATTTTGTGGGGAATGCTGTGACAGAATTTTGTGGTCTGTTAAAGTCAGATGCTGGAATAAAGAGATCAAATGATTTTTTTAAGGGAAGGAAAAGACAAATCAGCTTCTTTGTTTACTGAGGAAATGTGTTTTACGTATAAACATGCAGAAATACAAAGATGTGATTGAGATACCAAATGAAGGAACCTACAGTCTGTTATTCTTTAAAAACTAAAAAAAAATAACTTAAATCTTTCAATTTTTTGCAGTCATTGCATCTTAAGGATGATAATATTGATTTAAGCAACTGAAAGGCTTTCTTAAACAGGTGACACAAAGACATACAATTGAAAAGTTCCTAGGGAATTCACTGTATATTAGGCTGATAAGAGTTTCTCTGCTTCCCAAACAATCTTTTACATATATACTGGAACAGGTTATATGATGTTATGTGGCAGCAGGGTATGGTAGCAATTTCTGCCTCATAGCTTTCATGCCAGAAGAATATAAACTAAATATAAACCATCCCTTGTAATAAAATTCTATTTAATGAAATACAGTTATACTTTTTTGAGGGTATATAACCAGATTAGTTCCCTGTGTATTACGCTAGGTTTCCCTGCATATCTTAACATCTGTGGTAGAATTCAGCCTCAGATTAAGATACCTAAATTCAGGTTTTTAGTGTGAAACGTCCTCCAAGGAGGGTAAAAAGGAAAATCTGAGGTACTGTGGGTTAGTCATCTTCACCTCAGTCCCTGGGAGGGTGATAGAACAACTAATTCTGGAAAGTATTTCCAGACTTGTAAAGGACAAGAAAATGATTGGCAGTAGTCAGCAAGGAGTTACAAAAAGAAAATCATGTTTAGTCAATATGCTACAATCATGCAATTAGCTTGATGGACGACAGGTGAACATTGGGTATTTACCTTTTTTTTAGTAAAGCCTTTGACCCTTTCTTCTTATAACATCCCTATAGACAAGCTGAAAAATCACAAGTTAGATAGGTGGACAGTGGTGTGGCTCTCTTAACAGATAGGTCCAGAAATTTATAAGAAGTGGTCTGAAGTTGATTTGGAGGCAAGTAACTAGCAGTGTGCACCAGGGACTGATGCTGGGGCCGATACTGTTCAACAACTTCATTGATGACCTGGAGACTGGGGCAGAGTGGACCCTCAGCAAGTTCACAGATGATATAAAACTGTGAGATGTGGTTGATACACCCAAGGTTATGGCACCACATGAAGGGACCTCAACAGGCTGAGGAACTGAGCTGAGAGGAATCTCATGAAGTTTAACAAGGTGAAATGCAAGGTCTTGCACCTGGAGTGTAATAACTCCGAGCACTCATCCAAGACCAACTGTAAAGTAGTTCTGAAGAGAAAGATCTTTGAGCCCTGGTAAAGAAGCTGACCATAAGTCATCAGTGTATCCTTGCAACAAAGAAGGGTCAACAGTATCCTAGGCCACCTTTCTTTGAGCTTTGATATCAGTTCAGGGGAGATGAACTGAGATCTGCTCAAGCACTGGTAAGACACATCTCAAGAGCTGTGTTCAGTTCTGGGCTCTTCGATGCAAGAAGGATATGGGCTTTGTGGAGCATGTCTGGTGAAGCACCATCAAGATAATGAAAGGACTAGAGTCTTTTTAAAGTAAGAAAAATCTGGGAGAACTGGAACTATTCAGACTGGAGAAGAGATGGCTTGGGGGGTTCTTATAAGGTATCCAGAGACCTTAAGGGGGAGAATGAAAAAGTGGCAGCCAGACTCCTATTAGTAGAGCTCATTGACAGGACAAGGGGCAATGTCCACAACTGAAAATGCAGAAAGTTCCACTTAAATGTAAGAAAAAATTCTGCCGTAAGAGTGGTCAAACACTAGAATGAGTTGCACAGATACATTGTGGAATCTACATACGTAGAGATAATAAAAAACAGGCTGGATGTGATTCTGAGCAACTTGCTGTAGATTATGGGAAGCCTACTTTAGATCACATTTCTTGGGCAAGAGAGTTGGACTAGATAATCTCAAGAGGCACCTGCCAGCTTTAACAATTCTGTAATTCTATAATATGCTTTATATTTAAGCTATGTAGGTCATAGTAAGCACACACTGATGTTTGAGAAGCTGAATTGCTATGTGAACTCAAGTGAACTTGATTAGGTCACCCACATGTAGCTATCTGGTGACATTTTACGTGTCCTACCATATATCTGACATACAGGGCAGACAGATATGGGAAACGATATATGCAAATCTTAAACTGTTCTGGAGCTTTGTCTGGAGTCCTGTCATGTTACTTTAGGGCACCTTTTTGCAACCAAATTGACCTCTCAAACTGTATTGACTAGATCTCTATTGACTGTAACCTGACCTTGGATACCTAATTCAACACAGAGCTCTAAACTTAGGTGTCTCAGACCATGATGGCTCAGACGGTCCCTGTTGTGAAAGCAAGTTGATTAATACCAGGATCTGTGTACCTTAGACACTATAATTCTCTAATTAAGTTGGAATGGGGTATCAAGGATTGTTTCTCATTCAGCTTTAGGTCTTCCAGATGAATAATTAACTGTATGTAACAACGTCTCCTTCTTCCTCAGAAGGAAGAGTATTAGATGGCCCCTTTCTTAGCTTAACTAAAACAAAATATGAGGAAACTGTCAGTCACTCTTTTTTGAGGACAAACCAGCTGAAAACTTAAAATTAGCCAGTGTTATTCATGAATGTAGTTGAATTTCTGTTTTTTTTTCACCCAAGCCTACTTCATATGTTAAACAGGTTAAGGGGAATTTGATTGTGCTCTTGATGTCTTTATGTCTCTTGGTGTCTTGGTGTCATGCTCTTTACATGTCTTTGATCAAGATACCTGGAATAATTAGAACATCTCTGCAGCCTTCTCTGTCTTAGGCAAGTTAGATTCTGATTTACAGAATATAGAATCAGATACTGTATTTCAAAATCGGCTTCGCATGGATAGTCACTACTATTTGGATTTTTGTTTTGTGTAAAGAGGAGAAAAATCTGTACCAGCCAAAGTACTAGTTGTACAAGACAAACTGTAGAAATATTTGTCACCATTTTTTAAGAAAAGTAATTGTTACCAGTGTAGTTCAAAGCGTTTTGGTGTCATTGTTTTAGGCATAGATGTTTTATATGAATATTGACGAACAGTCAATATTTATGGCAGTAGCTGTTTTTGCAATGGAATGATCACTGAGCCAAACTTGGGGAAAATAAAATCTATCAATTTTAATAAGTTAATATGATTATTAAAAATAATTTATTAAGTGATGATATAGTGAGAGAAACCTTACCTTGACAATGCTGCTAAATGTACACCTTTTGAGCTTAGGAAGCCAAATGGCTAGTTTACTCCTGTTAAATCCCTCATCCTTGGATGAGAACATTAAGTTAAAACAAACATTTTACTGATGAACTTGCAAATAGTTAACCATGCTGATTTCTCCATTTTAAAATGTCTGCTCAGTGAGATTTCTGTTTGTGTTCATGTGACTCTGCCAGATATGTCAGTGGGTTGTTCAAGGGTAGGTAGTCAGCTTTGAAAAAAACATGAATCAACATTTAGCTTCAAACAGAATTGGAATGGATTTAAACTGATATCAAAGAAGTTAGGAAGTTTGCCTTGACATAGTGTGAAAGATAGTCTTACAGGATGTTTCAGCAAGCAAATTTGCAGGTAGCTTTTTGACAATCAATGCATTTATTGAGAAGTGTATGGATTTATTTTTATCTTTACATGATAATTGCTTTTATTTGCTGTAAATTTACTTAAAACTTTTATCTTTATGTATCTTCAGTGTTTATGTTTCCAGTGCTCTATACTTCATCTTTCAGAAACACGGGTTCCATCTCTAAGAGCCAAAGCCTGATTGTCAGCCTCTGCTATAAGCCTTTCCTTCATTAATATATTTCCATTTAGAATTAAATTTAACATAAATAGATTTTCCATAAATAATTGTTATTTCCAATACTGGGAACTAAATTGGCATACGTAAGATGTTATATGGAATTTAAATGACTACTTTTGATAACAGTACAAGTCCAGTTCTTTGCAGCTGTGAACATTGATTTGTAAAATTAAGAGGAATGAGACAAAATTTAAACTGGTATGATACTATATGGAAGTAAGTACCAATCAAATGTCAGATATTTTCAGGCTGTTTTAAAGTTGTACCAGGTCCACAAGCTCTACATGATTTCTTATCACACAGCCTCTGAAAGTCACCCAGATATCCTAAGTCAGAAAAGCATATGCTCACAGTAACCTCTGGTCCTGTTTCAAAAGTTTTCTGTTAGTGGCAAGTATCTGCTTTTGCAAAGAAAAAAATACAAAAGCAAAAACCCTAAACAAAAAACAAAACCAAGAAACCCCCCCAAAACAGACCAAAATAATAATAATAATTAAAAAACCAACAAAAAGTCCCCCCCAAACAAACAAAAAACTTAAATAAACCCCCCTGAGTTTCCAAACAACACAGCTGGTGACATGTACTTTGAAAGTCTGAAGGAGAAGACATGGACTGGTTCATTGAGAATGTGCAGCCCATAATTTTAAAGAAATAGCACTGCACAAATCATGATGCTGTCACATTTAATACTTGAGAAACACCACACGGAGGATATGCTTTGTTATATCATAATGGAATAGTTCTATCTGGGAGAGTTTAAATATGTGTATTTGCTGATGTTCAGAATGTAACATATTGTCTGGAACATTCTTCATTAGAGGTCTTATCCAAGAATTTTCAGCTCCCACTGAGATCAAAGATTTCTGAATTTGTTTAATTCCTTTCAAGATGTTCCCTTGAGTTCAACACATTATGCTGACCTTTAGTACACTAAATGATGACTTCCTTGTTTGTTTGGCTTTTCTTAAGGAAGCTGTTTCTTCATGCTCTTCCTGAACAAGTCTGTGGGGACCAAGTTTAATTTTCTTTGAGGAATGTCAATTACTATTTTGTTTAGATTTATTTGGTATTACCAAAGCATATTATGGTAAAATGTATAATACAAAGTGAATTGCAAGGATGTAAAACTTAATACCATCTGGGTTTTTGTAGCACCCCATGGAACTTACAAAATAATTATTTGGTCCCATGTGGCTGCAATATTTTAAGTAGTAATGTTGTGGATGAATTTTTTTCTAAGCACATTTAGAAACCAATTTTTTTTTAGAAGTGTAATTCTGTCATATTTTTATTTGATAAAAACCTGCATTTTGAATTTTTTTTTGTTAGGACTTCAGAATAACATAAGGAGAAAGCAGATGTCTTTTTATTCTAAAACCTACAAGAGGTCAAATCTAGAGTTTATCAGTTCCATAGCACAATTTTAAATTATCTTTTATGATATTTCTGTGGAACAGAGCTGATTTATATAATTCCATACTTTTTATAAAATGGACAAATAATATTCTTTCTATATTACTTCCTTCTGTGCAATTTTCTTTCTTCATGCTGTTTTAGTTTAATAATTCTTCTGTCATTTTGCATATATAACAGTATTATATAATAATATTGATGAAGTGTTGGGTACTAAGACTGTGGTGTTTACTTATTGAAAAAAATCGATGTCTCTAATACTACCCACTGTATCAAGTTTACTTTGAAGAAGTGTTTTCAAGGTGATTTCACAATCTTCTGTTTCTCTTCCGGACAGTGTATGCCATGATTCAGTGTGTGTATATTTTCATAACTGATATTGCTTGATTGTAGTTATAGTAATGTTAAACTGAAACAAGATATGTGTGTAGTATAGTTATGAAAATACCTGTCCAGTAAATAGTGCTCTTATTGAGTCCCTAAATGTGTGTATGGTTTTCAGTGTTATGGTTGTATAAGATAGCTTGAGTGTGTCCCATTTTCACCCCATAAATTAAAGCTGGCCAGGGTCAACTCTAAGTTATGTTTATTTTTTTCTCATTGAAAGTATTTGCTTTTTACATTTATGTAACATTTTTTTCCCTCCCCCTTGGAACTGCTACTCCTTTATGAATGTCTCCCTTCCTTTGAAAGATGCACACCCTCTGTCATATAACTGGAAACATTCCTGCAATGTATACAATTTCATGTGCATGTGCTACCACAATCCACATTCTTTTAAAAATAACCACGTCTCAAATTAAGTAAACTTTTGATATCTCAGACAGTAATGGAGTGTATGTGTGTCACCACAGATATGTGTGCCACCACAGGCCAGGAATGGGTTATTAATCAGTAGGCAGGAAAGAGGCAGAGAGGACCTATCCCTTACTGGAGGAATTGCTGGGACTGGCACTGAACAAGAAGACTTCTGTCTCTAAACCTTAAAGAAAACAAAAAGAAAAACATTGTGTGCTTTTTACCATGATGTCTGATTTATCTTAGCTTATGAGCAAATAGAAACTGAGATGCAGCTAAAAAACAAAACAAAACAAAAGAAAACAAGACCAAGCCAAAACCAAAACAAAACCTACCAACTGTTTCAGCTAAAAATGACACGTCCCATTTTATTTCTTTGCTTAATAGTGTTGAAATGTATCACCTGCACCTTGGTTCAGAGGATCCTTCAGGCTCATTTTTAATAGAAAAGTAGCTTTTTACTTCCTTGAGTATGCAGACTTTGTTAGAGATGAAATCCAAAGATGAAAAAACTGAGTGTAATGAATTTTCATTTTATTTAATTGAAGTCTGTTAAAATCCACTATTTTCATAACTAAGATGATAACAGGTAACCTAGCTATACTCGTATTTTGAATCTTCTGCTCTGACAAGATAGGGTCCTCTTTTCCAAAACTTGTGTTTTCAGCATGTGTGCTTCCTTTGCAGAGCAGCTGTTAGCAGCTGTAGGTAGACTTTTATCTAATAATGAACCTGAGGCTACAGCTTCACCCCAATTCTTCTGTCATGCAGTAAAGACTATGAAACATCACTAGGCTTTCTGCCACCAGTAGTATTGCAAAATTTCCCTACCTGGTGATTATTACTGTACAGAGGCAGAAAAATATGCCACATGTTCTCTGATACTTCCAGTAGAAACAGAGATTTAAAATCACAGACTGTGGAGCTGCTACGTTGCTTATGATCTTTAGCTTGTATTCACTCTTCTATTGAAAATAATTTTAAAACTGCTAAAAATTGCCTTTTTTTTTTCATTTGCTCTTTTATTGAACATTTTTATGTTCAGTAAAACAATGCTTTTGAATATCAGCCAACTAACTAATGATTCTTTTATCTAAACATAAGCTTTTTTCCTCTGAGCTCTTAATATTCAGTTCTACATGTACGACTGAAGACAATAGAGAAAGCAAGGAAAGTTGCTATTACAATCAGTGGGGTAATTTATACTTACAGGAACTGAATCCAAAATTCATACAAGTGAGAGGTGGTGGTGAAAACTGAGAAATAGAACTGATGCATTTCAGTGGTACTGGAAAATACTGCAGGCTACTGCTTGCAACACTCTCAAATGTATTGCAGTATGCACAGGACAATTTGTTAGACAATCACTTTATTGTTACCAAACCCATGTGTCATCTGACAGGGTCTGAAAATTTGGAGTGGGAGATGAGGCACAGGGGGGTAGGAGTGGGGTAAAAAAAAAAAGTAATTGCTATGAATTTTGAATGAAAATCCATGTCCCTCATTTTTGCCACAGCAAATCAGTGTTTATGTTATGCACTGATTAATAGTCTTGCAGGATTCTGTTTTACTGGGTTTTCACAAAGCAGCAGAAGAAAGAGCAATGCAGATGGAAATGAAAGCGGCTACAAAGCCAGTTGTTGTTCATAAATAAATTAAACATTTCAGCATACAATGACTGTACTCAGGAAGAATACATATTAGCAATTCTCTATTGTATTGATCCTTCAAACTAAGCCATGTGTGCCACAGTTAAACACTTTCTTGTATTTTAAAGCTGGCATTTGTAAGTTTGAGCAAAGTACAATAGTCCTTAAGGGAAACTGCATAATAACAGGCAGACTCGCAGTCAGAGTTCAGTGTATTTTCTTCATCTTTAATTCAGTAGGAAGTCTTTATAGGTAGGAAATGAGGGTCCCATTCATACTTGCCACTGAAGAGCTGCAGTTTGTAGAGTGGGCTTCATTATCAGGACTAGCCATGCACAGTGGGTGTGTTGCTATGGAACCCTTTTTCCTGAGTATTGGTTGAATGATGGCAGATGAGAGAAGGTCCAAGTTGATACAGCAACTTGACAATCTGATTCTGCCTGTTGTGACCTACTGTGCTTTATTTTACTGCAGCTGGTCCTTAAAATATTTCCTCTCCACATTTTACTTCTCTCAGATTGGCTAGAAAGCACAAGTTTAATTTCATATTTTCTTTCTCTGTGAATGATACTTGTGTGTGAATGCACATGTGTGCATGAATTTAAGATACATTGGTTTCCTGAGTACTTTAAAGGAGTCTTTATAAAAAATAAAAATAAAAAAAATTATAGTGACATTATCCAGGATATTAGCAAGACAAAAGATACATAGAAATAAATAAAATGCCCCAACTATTTTTAGAGAAGGTGGAAAAACATGCCTCTGCTATGAGTTGTTTCCACTGTTGTTTAGTGTAATATTAAAAACAGAACTTTTCTTTATCTTGCAATCATTCCCTCTTGTCCTTTCACTATATGCCCTTGTAAAAGGTCCAGTTTTCCTCTAGGCCTCCTTCAGATACTGGAAGGCTGCTATAGGTCTGCCTAGAGACCTGAACAATCCCAGCCCTCTCAGGCTGTTTTCACAGGAGACTTTCTCCAGGACTCTTAAGATCTTTGTTACTTTCCTTTGTACTTGCTGCAACAGGTCCATGATCTTCTTATGTTGGGGGCTCCAGAAATTGACACAGTACTCCAGGCAGGCTGTCACCCAATATCTACTAATATTCCCAAGTCCTTGTATGTAGGGCTGCTCTCAATCATTCATCACCAAGCCTGTGCCTCAACCTGCCCTAATCCATGTGCAGCACCTTGCACTTGGCCTTTTTGGATCTCATGAACTCCACATGGACCCACCTCTCAAGCTCATCCAGGTCCCTCTGGCTGGCATTCCTTCACTAAGGCGTGTCAGCTGTGCCATACAGTTTGGTGTTTGGAAATTTGCTGAGGATAACTCCTTCCCTGTCCTTAATGAAGGTATTGAATACTAACAGTTCAAATACTGATTCCTGAGGGACAGCATTGTCACTGATTTCAGTTTTGACATTTACCCATTGACTGCAACTTTTTGGATATATCCAGCTAGCCAGTTCCTTGCCCATCAAGCAGCTTATACATTAAACATTAAAATCTATACATTAAACCTGTATCTCTACAGTTTACCAAGATTGCATACAACTGTGTCAAAGGCCTTAGAGACACCAAGATAGATGAAATCTGTTGCTCTTTCCTTACCCACCAACACAATCACTCTATTGTAGAAGGTCAACAGATCAGTCGGGCAGAATTTGCACTTTGTGGAGCCATGTTAGCTATTCTAGTCACCTTCCTATCCTCCATATCCTTACATAGCTTCCAGGAAGATCTTTTCCATGATCTTATTAGAAACAGAGGTTCAGCTGACGGGTCAGTAGCTCCCCAGGGTCCTGCTTTTTTATCCTTTGTAAACTTTTTTAAAAATGGATGTGAGATTTCCCTTTCTCCAGTTTCTGGGAAATTTATCTAACTGATTCTTAAATTCTTCATAATCTTAAAGGCTACAGTATTATACATAAGCAAGGAAATAAACAGAAAAAATGATACTGTTCTATATGTTGACTAAATTAAAGCATGGTGGAAAATTATTGCAAGATCTATTAGTTGAGATTTACTCCAAATATCTTGGTCTACCAGCGTAATAAACTACCAGGTTTGGTATGTGATAATGATGTTACCTTTGAAAATATAGTTGTATATTGGCGTTTGAGAGGAGAAAGGTGTTTTGCACAACAAAATTTGTGTAGAGCAAAAAATTGTGTGGTTGCTGCTGGTTTGCTGTCTTCAGTGAAAGAAAAATAGTTGTTGATTAAACAACTTATTTATCTAGAGACTAGATTATATGATAGTTTTATATGGAAGTATGATTATATGCAACTGCAGAGCACTGGTGTAGAAGGAATGGCTATATTGTTTGAACAGTATCTTATGCATGGTTTTTTCCATTATTTCAGAAATCTTGTTAGTGTTTTCTACATCATATGTGCCTGAATGTGGCTTGTGATGAGCTTTGCAGTTGGTTTCTTCACATTTCTGTTAGAATATACATGTTATTAATACAGTGGAGCTAGTTTGCTACTTTTTAATTGGTACTGCAAGTAATAACCAAAATTTGTCACCTCAATGGAGGCTCTGCTTGTTATAAACATACAGGAATAATAAAATTTCCATTATTTTCCTTCAAAAGTTAAAAGCACTGTTGTCATCATTTATTTAACTGAAACTGTATTAACCTTGGTAGGCAACTAGACACCACACAGCCACTTGCTCACTCCCCTTCCAGTGGGATGGGGGAGAGGATCAGAGATGTAAAAGTTAGAGAAATCATGCTGTGAGATAAATACATTTTAATAGGCAAAGAAAAAAGTACACACAGAAGCACAGCAGAATAAGGAATTCATTCAGTACTTCCCAGATGTTGGGCACTTCCAGGAAAGCAGGGCTTCATTGTGGTTACTGGGGAATAAAAATGCCATCATTCAGAATATTACACACACACACAGCCCTTCCTTTTCCTTCTCCCAACTTTTATTCCTGAGCAAGACATCATATATTACAGAATGTCTCTTTGGTCAGTTGGGGTCATCTGTCCCAGCTGTGTTCCCTCCCAGCTTCTTCTGCAAACCCAGCCCCAATTGATGTGAGGAGCAGAAAAAGCCCTGGCTCTGTGTAAGCACTGCTCATCAATAACTAAAACATCCCTGTGTTATCAACACTGTTTTGATCACAAATCCAAAACATGGCACCATGCAAGCTGCTATGAAGAAAATTAACTCCATACCAGCCAAACCAGTGTAGTTGTGAAGTTAACTTACACAGCAGATAAATTAGAAAGGAAGCATCATGAAGTAACTATCTGAACAAAAACACAGGGATACAAAACACAATTTGTAATCCAGCAGAGAGCTTGAGCACATTAAACTTCTTGGAAATTAGCCAGCCCTGTAAAACCAGAAGATCAGAAAATCAGGGTGGGGTCTTAAGTCTTGTTGGCACCAACAGCAAGGATTCCAAGGTAACTGACCCACCACTCCTTTTAGGTTACTTCAGTCAGAGCAAATACTAAACAGAAGCAGGGATTCCAGATGCTAGATCTAGTTCAGGGATTTAACACTAAAAAGGAAATTTGGGAAAAGGTTGAGACTACTCAACCCGTATTTCTAGCTAGCTGTTGGCAGAGTTACCAGTCTCTTTCTAGTAAGCCCTCTTAACATCTGCCATGAGAGAATGTTAGGACCTACATCCAAGATCACTTTTTTCTTCATGATCTTATAATTAATGTACTGAAAAGGGATCCCAAATCATGTTTGGATAGGTTTTTAGGTGAAAATTTCTACTTCTACTACATTTAAAAAGCTTTTTTATTATTATTTTTATATATCTATTTGTTTATTTACTTATGTAGCTTTTTTCTTTTTTTTCTTTTTTTTTTTTCTGTCTCCAGCAGGGGAAGCAATTCCAAAGCCTTTGTACAGTTTCAACATGTTTGTTTTTTTATTGTGCCTCCAGGCAGAATTTTCCTAAGATTGTAAGTCCAGCCTATTCAAGTGGCTGATTGACTGCAAGGCACAAAGGTTGAGGAATTTCTGGCAGCAAGTCAACTTGCAGCAATAAAAGCTATTTTTTCCCAACACCATCAGTTCCCATTACATGGACACCACAAAGGCCCCAAAAGATAAAATCAACTGCAGGAAGTATTCACACTTCTCATTCTGGAAGCTAATTTTGCAAACATCTTTTTGACAAGTGCATTTTTAGAAATAATAGTGATTCTGGAATTAGAACATTATTCTTCACTTCCTTCCCCTCCACTCTACCCCCACCCAGCTCTTTCATACAGGGATTTCTCAAAGCAAGTAATGGGGAATAAAGGCAGTATAGGAGCCAAATTACTACAAGAAAATATTGCAGTAATTCAGTTTCAGCCGAAGCAAGTCAGAAGAGTGTCCCTTGCAAAACAAGTAGTGAAAGGTGTAAAAGAGAGCATTTGCATGCCAATTTGAAACAAAACTTTCTTTATGGTCCAAGACATTTTTATGTTTTTCATTGTAACTCGAATAATTTTCACATTCAGGAGTAAAAAGGTAGGCACAAATTCATTAGTTTTTCACTTTGGCCATACTCTCTCTTTATTAATCATGATGGCTTCTGTTGCCTTTTAACCCCAGCTGGCATCTAAGCCCCACATAGCCATTTATTCACTTTCTGTTGGTGTAATGAGGGAGAGAATTGGAAGGGTAAAAGTGAGAAAATTGTGGGTTGAGATAAAGACAGTTTCATAGATAAAGGAAAAGCTTTATCTATTATATGGCTCATAACATGCAAGCAAAGCAAAAAAAGGAATTAATTCACTGCTTCCTGTCAGCAAGCAGGGGTTCAGCCACCTCCAGGAAAGCATGAAGTACCTCATGTACCCAGCATCATGGGAAAGAGTAACTTGAAAGGCAAACACCATCAATCTGAACATCTTTCCTTCCCTTCTTACCCCAGGTTTTATTGCTGAGCTTGATGTCATGTTTGTAGCACCTCTTTGGTCTGCTGGGGACAGCTGTCCCAGTTGTGCTCCTTCCCAACTTCTTGTGTACACCCAGCCTACTTGCCCGTGAGAAGCAGAAAAGGTCTCAGCTCTGTGCAAGCACTGCTCAGCAATAATGAAAATATTGCTGCATGACCAACACTGCTTTCAGCACAAATCCAAAACATAGCTCTATAGCAAGACGAACCTCTTTTAGGGAATGGCGCTTCAAGGTCCAACCAGGTGTTCCAGCAGAGACTCACGAGCAATGCTCCAAGCCTACAGCTCCCAGAGTTGACTAGCCCAGATCGGTACTGCAACCAAGAGCAACTGACCCCTCAGCAAAGCATGCTCAGGACTGAGCTGGGCCTGTGCTTCAGGACTCACCTTTTATTGGCCCCCTGGTCCTGCTCATGCGCAGTGGGGGCCCACCCTAATTAGGCACAGGTGGGCTTAACACAAGCTCATTCCCACTCCCTGGCAATTAGGGGCACCTGGTTGCCTTGTTACACTACATAGCTCCATACTATTATGAAGAAAATTAGCTCATACTAGCTACTATGAAGAAAATGGAAAACCCAACCAAAATCAGCACAGTCTTTTATCAAAGAAAAGAAACAAAGTCACTTTTGTAAATTAGCAACTTCAAAACACGTGTGATCTCTGAAGGCCCAGTTAGACCCTTCATAACAATAGTACTAGGTTTTAAATATGCCTTTTAATTTATATTAAGATTTTTAATCCATGTAGATGACTAGTGTGATGTTCCTAGTATCTGTAGCATTTGGAATCTGTTAGTTTCCCACTAAATGTTATGTCAGTATTGGAAATACGTGATGGGTCTGCAAGCATCAAAACATATCCTTGCTTCTCCTAAGATGCAAGAAGTGCCATTCTAGTCCAAATGAAGGTATCATGGATATTGCTCTGTATCACATGATTTCAGAAAATAGATAGAAACAAGATAGGTGCTGCATTATCCTTATTCTGGTAGAGTCTCTTCACTGCCAGTGACCAGCCATTCAGAAGCAGTGTTTTCAAAGATGTAGATTTCATTGCACTATTGTTTTTACTCTTCATCCATGTACCCATCTCCATGACTTTATAAAAGATTTGCATGAATCTATTTATATTGATTTCTTCAAGTGTCAGTGACAAGATTTTCCACTATTTACTTCTGGGTAATATGAAAATGTACTAATTTTGCCTGATTTTTGCCTCTTACCTGATCAATCTAACTGAAGATTTTTAATGTAATGTATAATAATGGATAATACATTTCAGTCATGAGTTATGAAGCATACAGGAGATGTTTTCTCTGCTTTCTCAATTGCCAGTCAGTATAAGTCAGTATAAGAGGAGAAATAAATTCATGTCTTTGGTAGTCATAGCCAAAGAACTAGGGTTACCAGTTCACAAATATTTGGGATTTGTGAAAGGAAAAATAATGCAGAGGAAAGCAGCAGGTAACACCTCCCATGAGAAATGTCAATTATTTTATGTGTCTTAATGAAAACTCCGAAATTTGGAAACAGTGAGTAGGTTCACAATGTGATTCACCATTTCCTAAATTCAGAAGGAGGAAAGGATACGAACACTGAAACATGCTCCATTTTATATGTAAGGATTAGGGTATAGTGTCTGGGAGTGATAAGAATCTCACACATCTCAATTACTTTGAAAATTGGAATCCTTCATTTGTTATCAGTTAGTATAGAACAGCATATTTGGAAAGGAAAGATGACACAAGGAAAAGAACTTTTCTTACAGAAACATTAAAATAAACTATTTTACTTCTTTTTCTATATGACAGATGAGATCACATGTTATTTAGGAAGAATTTTGCTGGCAAGGATCACTAATTGCAACTTTTCATAAACAGGAAATTGTTGATATGAAATGATCCAACACAGGTGTATTAAATTTTGGTTTTTTTAAAGTGAAGGTGCTAGGCTGTATTCTATTCTTTCTACAATATCAATTGTCCAGACAAACTGTTATTATGTAAAATGCTAATATGTTAGGCACTAAAAAAAATTAAAACTACTAAGTGTTGATGCATCTGGATAACAAAGTTTAAACAGCTTTCAGATGTAACATTATGGATTTTCCTGCTTCTCACTTTTGGCTCAACAGGCACACAAATGGTGTGTTTACAGAATACCTTCAAAGGCCCTTCAGTACCATTGCATCAAAATGCTTATTCCATTGTTTATCCTTCTACATTTTATCTGTATGTATTTATTTTTAGTATGTATAGGTTAAAAAATGAACTTTTGAGTGTGATAACTTTTAGTGGCATGAAAGTTGCATTATGAAATCAGAAAAGTGTCTTTGATATATTAATAATTATGGATTCTACGGCTTTTATGGAGTTATTTTGAAAAAAGCGATTTTTAGTTGCAGGTACTAAATATAATTCTGTGAACCTAAAACAAAATAAAATGTGAATTACTTGTTCCTGAAAAAATATCCATTTGATCTTGTGGAAAAAATTCATCAATATGCAGCTGGACATGTGGAGTTTCCTGAGAGATCAGTTTCAAGTATAATCATAGCAACTTAGTTAATGCAAGCTAAGATTTGAAGATTTAATGAAGGCTTAGAAATCCCATAATTGGGTATTATATTCCTTTTATGTCAGTGAATTTATCCTCTTCATTGATTATTTTCCTATTTCTGTTGTGCTGGTGGAAGTTTGTCAAGATGAGTATTTACCGGCATAGTAGTTTCCCAGTGTATTTTATTTTCAGATTAAAGCTTTTTATTCTAATAATTGAACTCAGCATGTACTAACTCAAGATCTGTCATTGTTAACTTATTTAAAGACATGCATTATAAATTCTGGAATATTAAATTACACCATACAAAATGGCATATGGTTTCAAGTTGCTGTGTTCTCTCTCTTGTACATTTATCGGATGCGTTACACAGCTGCTAGCCACCAGCACACTCCCATTTCTTTCCATGGGACTACTCAAATAAGCAAGGATTATTCATGTTACAGAATTACTGAGACTTTCCAAGATGTTGCAAAACTTGTCAGCCATTTTGAAGTTTCTAAGATGCGTTTTGACCACTGTTCATATATTTGTAATATATATGAAGCTATACACGTACAGACTTTTGTGCTGCATAATCTAACTAATTGTAATTCAGTAAAGCACCACCTTAAATAAAAAAAAGATCAGAATCTGGCACTTCTTTTTTTTCTTGTATGACAAGTGTCTGTTGCTTTTATGCAGGCTTGAAATGGTTTCTAAGAGAACAGGAGTGATTTAATCTGTGATTTATGTTGTAGAAAGTTCTCAGACTCTCCAGAACATTGTCACACAACCACATACCTGCAGCTGGCCTGGCTGAATAGGTTTACTGCCTCATCAACTATGCCAGCTGAAACATTTGTGTGATTTCTTCCTAATCCATTTTTATCCAAATTTGATGTGCAAGCACATGGTCACTATTTAAACTCTTTGAGCTAAAGAACCTGATTTTAATTGAAGTGGCTGAGGAAGGAATCATATCCACAGCTCATCTAGCAGATTTCAGACTGTGGAAATCTCCAGGAGGATACAGTACCAAAGAGTCAAGAAGAAAGAGAGATAGCACAAGTTTTTACATCTGAGAGTTATTACCAGGAGAGGAGAAATCTATGTAACTCACATAATATTATAAGAGAAAGGATTTATAACTCATTTACATTGTTTTCAAAAGAAGTGTTAATTTAAATGATTAGAAATTTTCCTATGAACATTTATCTTTAAGGTCTGTATTTAACGGGAAGTCAGAAAAGATGTTAAAAATGTGAGTGACATAGCTATAGAAATGACTAGACAAGAGCAACAGCCAATGGGTATAAAGGCCAATAAAGTAATGAAAAGCATTTTTCTACCCACATTTCAAAGAAACAGTTGTGTTAAAGAGCAGGCATACCGTGTTACTTACTTTATAGATCAAGATGAGCAAAAATAAAAAATTCTGGGAGTATTTTCATAGTTAATGTAGTATGAGAATTTTAGATAAAACATAATCATAGAATCATAGAATCATAGAATCCTAGGGGTTGGAAGGGACCTCGAAAGATCATCTAGTCCAACCCCCCCTGCCAGAGCAGGGCCACCTAGAGTACATCGCGCAGGAACGTGTCCAAGCGGGTTTTGAATGTCTCCAGTGAAGGAGACTCCACAACCTCCCTGGGCAGCCTGTTCCAGGGCTCTGTCACCCTTACAGTAAAAAAATTTTTTCGAATATTCAACTTGAACCTCCTATGCTCCAATTTACACCCATTACCCCTTGTCCTATCACTGGTAATCACTGAGAAAAGCCTAACTCCATCTCCCTGACACTCGCTCCTTACATATTTGAAAACATTGATGAGGTCACCTCTCAGTCTCCTTTTCTCCAAACTAAAGAGACCCAGCTCCCTCAGCCTTTCCTCATAAGGGAGATGTTCCACTCCCTTAATCATCTTCGTAGCTCTGCGCTGGACTCTTTCAAGCACTTCCCTGTCCTTCTTGAACTGAGGGGCCCAGAACTGGACACAATACTCCAGGTGTGGCCTCACCAATGCAGAATAGAGGGGGAGGAGAACCTCTCTTGACCTACTAACCACACCCTTCCTAATGCACCCCAGGATGCCATTGGCCTTCTTGGCCACAAGGGCACATTGCTGGCTCATGGTCATCCTCTTGTCTACCAGGACCCCCAGGTCTCTTTCACCTACACTGCTCTCCAGCAGGTCAGCCCCCAACCTATACTGGGACATCGTGTTGTTCTTCCCCAAATGCAAAACTCTACACTTCCCCTTGTTGAACTTCATCATGTTTCTCTCTGCCCAACTCTCTAGCCTGTCTAAGTCTCTCTGAATGGCCGCACGGCCTTCCGGTGTGTCAGCCACTCCTCCCAGCTTAGTGTCATCAGCAAACTTGCTGAGGGTACACTCTATACCCTCATCCAAGTCGTTGATGAAGATATTGAACAACACTGGTCCCAGTACCGACCCCTGAGGGACTCCACTAGTCACACACCTCCAACCAGATTCTGCCCCATTGACTACAACTCTCTGACTCCTTCCTTTCAACCAGTTCCTGATCCACCTCACTACCTGATCACCAAACCCACACTTGGTCAACTTATCTACAAGGATGCTGTGAGAGACGGTGTCAAATGCTTTACTGAAATCAAGATAAACCACATCTACCGCTCTTCCATCATCTATCCACCTAGTAATTTCCTCATAGAAGGCTATGAGGTTAGTCAAACATGATTTACCCTTGATAAAACCATGCTGACTGCTCTTGATGACCCCCATGTCCTTGATATGCCTGGAGATAGCGACAAGAACAAGTTGTTCCATCACCTTTCCAGGGATGGAGGTGAGGCTGACCGGTCTATAGTTACCCGGGTCCTCCTTTTTGCCCTTTTTGTAGACTGGAGTGACATTTGCTATTCTCCAGTCCTCAGGCACCTCTCCTGTTACCCATGACTTACTGAAGATGATGGAGAGTGGCCTAGCAATGACCTCCACCAGTTCCCTCAGCACCCTTGGATGCATTCCATCTGGACCCATCGACTTATGGATGTCCAGATTACTCAGCTGATCCCTAACCCAATCCTCATCTACTATGTCAAGCTCCTCATCTATCTCGACTACTTCTGGGGCTAAATGAATCTGGGGCTCATGCGGAAACCCTGCAGGAGTAAAGACAGAGGCAAAGAAGGTGTTCAGCACCTCTGCCTTCTTTATATCCTCTGTCACCAGGGCTCCCATCTCATCCCTTAGTGGGCCAATATTGCCTCTAGTGTTAGTTTTACTAGCTATGTATTTGAAAAAGCCCTTTCTATTATCCTTAACCTGACTTGCAAGGTTAAGTTCCAAGGAGGCCTTAGCTTTCCGAATTGCCTCCCTACATCCTCTGACGACAGTCCTGTATTCCTCCCAAGTGACCAGCCCCCCCTTCCATGATCTGTAGATTTTCCTTTTCCACTTAAGTTTTCCCAGCAGTTCCTTTTTTAACCATGCAGGCCTCCTAGCTCCCTTACTGGATTTCCTAACCATAGGGATGCTCTGATCCTGTGCTTGCAGATAGTGGTCTTTGAATATTGACCAGCTATCTTGAGCCCCTTTATCTTCTAACACCCTGTCCCATGGGATTTCTCTTAACAGTTGATTGAGGAGGCCAAAGTTTGCCCTGCGGAAGTCCAGGGTTCTGGTCCTACTGGGCATTCTGGTCCTTCCACACAGGATCCTGAACTCAACCATCTCATGATCACTGCAGCCAAGGCTGCCATTGACCACCACTGCTTCAACAAGGCCCTCCTTGTTGGTTAGTACAAGATCCAGCAGCGCTCCTCTTCTAGTCGGCTTGTCCACCATTTGCATTAAGAAGTTATCGTCAGTGCACTGGAGGAACCTCTTAGACTGTGAAAGGCTGGCTGTGTGAGTCAACCAGCAGATATCAGGGTAGTTAAAATCACCCATGAGGACTAGGGATTGAAGTTGTGAGGCTACTTTCAGCTGCCTGTAGAAGGCCTCATCAACTTTCTCGCCTTGATCAGGAGGTCTGTAGTAGACCCCCACAACTGTATCACCCACACCAGCCTGCCCCTTAATTCTTACCCACAAACTTTCAACTTGCCCCTCATCAGCCCCTGCACAAAACTCAGCACATTCTAGTTGCTCCCTCACATAAAGAGCAACTCCACCACCTCGCTTCCCTACCCTATCTTTCCGAAAAAGCACATAACCATCCATGGCCACATTCCAGTCATGTGACCTATCCCACCATGTCTCTGTTATCGCTACCAGATCATAACCCTTAGCCCGTACACAGACCTCTAACTCTTCTTGCTTATTCCCCATGCTGCGTGCATTAGCATACAGACATTTCAGGAAACAAGCAGAGCACACTGGTGGGACTAAATCCTCCCTAGACCACCTGCCTTCGGACACTGGTTCATTCTTGTGTTTGTCCCTAACAGACCCAGTTTTCTCCCCTTCCCCCTTCACATCTAGTTTAAAGCCCTCTCAATGAGCCCTGCTAAGTCCTGCCCCAAAAGCCTCTTCCCCCTCTGGGACAGGTGCATCCACCTGCCACCACCAGGCCAGGTGTCTCATACAGCATTCCATGATCAAAAAAACCAAAACCCTGTCTTTGGCACCAGTCTCTTAGCCACTCATTGACCTGTAAACTCTTCCTATATACCTCCCCACCCATTCTTACAGGAGGGATGGAGGCAAACACTACTTGCGCTCCAGATCCCCTAAAACATAAGCTCCTTGATATTTAATTATGAATATCAAGTAACTGTGGTATAGGAGTCAGGTTTAAAATAAGTTTATCTAGGCCTTAAGAAAATTAAAGGAAAGTTGGCCAATAAATTAAAAGAAGGTCTGAGTTTATACCTTCTCCATCACACCTATTGGTCACTGGTGGAGAAAACAGGCTTTGCCCTAAGTTACAAACTTTAGCCTCTGACTTCCATGGGACATTTGGTGCAGAGAAGTGGCTGGCTGATCCAGAGGAGCCAACATTTTTTCTTGAAGGAAATGCACTGGGGAGGAAGAGGAAAATTGTTATGTGATTCTCTCCCCACCACCAACAGGAAACAATCAATTAATACATTTTTAAATGCCAACAAGTAAATGCAAATTGTGTCCAGTAATATGTCTAAGGATTTTGAGGTGTTAATGTTGCCAACAGTAATTAACAACCGATTTATGTTTATGAACTATACTTAAAAGGAACACTGAAGTAGGGGCAGTGGCAAGGTTCCTTCTGAGCCCCTGGCCTAGAATTACGTACAAAGGTTCTAAAACGTGGTGATTTCCAGCCAGCTGCTCAGTGCCCCATGAACTGTTCTTGGCAGAATTCCTGCTGCCTCGTAAGTCTATAATGCTTGCCTTCACAGCTTATTTCACCTTTATTGGATCATGGAGAACAAAGCCCAGTGCTCATTCTTGCTCTTTTTTTTTTTTTTTTTTTTTTTTTTTTTTTTTTTTTTTGGCTCATCCCTCATCTATTATACTGCTGGGCATATACTAGGGGGATGGATGTCACAATAGTAGGAATATTTTTTCCAATTGATGTGTCAGAGATAATTTTAAGTCCATAATTGGGAAGTCTGTTTTGAACAATAAAGTTAAAGGTGAAATTAAAAATGCTTTTCAACTTCTACACTTGCAAATTGCCTTCACTGCTAGAAAAAGCGCCCAAACTTATAAGTAGAAAATGTGAGTTATTCAGTGAAATCAAACTGAATTTGGAAATACAAATAATGTTTTAGAGCAATTATACCCACTGCCCTCGGAAAGATATTTCTTAATTATGTCAAGTAGCTTAGTTTACACAACTGACAAAGAAAGATGAGTTTCTATATAAGAAGAACAGATATGAAAATATCTAAGTCCTTTTCTGAAGATTAAAATATTCCTAATCAAAGTATTTATATGAAATAGAAGCATTAAAATATTGTTTATTTTGTAGCTTTACTTTTGTCCATTTCAAAGTCTACATTATACTTGACTTATTAAATGAAGTTAGAGAGAAGATGGTCTGTTTTCTACATGTATGATATATGCTACAGAAAAAATGCTTGAGAACAGAGATAGAACTATAGGTGAGATTCTAACTGAAGTCCCTGGATTTTGTTTAATTTTTATTTATTTATGTATTTACTTATTTATTTTTACAAACCTTATACTTTTTTTGAACTAATAAATATAGCCTTAGCTATATTTAAAGAATTTACTGTGCTGTCTTAGCTGTACTCTGGCATCTTTACTGCACTGGGAATCTTCACAAAACTTGATCTAATTGCTATGCTGCATAACCAATTGATTATGCATTTCACTACTGATTCCCAAACTCAACTTGCACCAGAAAAATATGCACTGGAATGCAAGTTCCTTAAAGGCCAACATAGATTCCCTTCCTTAGAAATATGGACATGAGAAAATTGCTCCTTCTTAATCATAAAAGGGGTTTTACATAGGTCTTATGAGGGATTTGTGCAGTTTCCTTATGTTCAAACAGATAATGTGGCCACATTTCTCAAGTCAAAATCTAATTTAATTCAGAAAGAAACTGAAAGGAGAAGATCTTTCATAGCTTGGCAGCTGGACCCTGTGATTACCTTCCAAAGACGAGGAGAAGCGGAATGAAGTCATGTGTAAATTGAACTCTACTTCAAAAAAAAAGTATAAGCCATATTTTTGTCAAATAGAAATAAAACATTCTTAAAAGTAATGTTTGGGCCTGTCTTGGTGTTTTGTGAGTCCTTTTTCATAGCAACAGTCTCAAAAAAAAGAAAAAAGAAGCAAAGCTATTTTTATTATGTGTTTGACCGAGCAGAAAGTAATGGAATATGAAATGTGGAATATAACTATTTGGTATGCTTACCTTTATAATGTCTTGCAGTGATGACTTGTACTGTTCAGCAAATCCCCCTTTGAAATGTCAAGTTGAATTTTAGGAGATTTATAAACTTGGCTTTTGTAATCAGAATTGGAGAATAATGATATTCAAATTTAATTGTTTGAGTAGTTGTAGCTCAGAAGGGAAGAGAAGGTAGAAATTGTGGAAAGCTTGGATTGTTCAGATTTACTGCACTGTGTATAGATAACTTTTTGACTATATGTACCCAGGAGGGATTCAGGTAATACAAGAGAATTACACAGATTATTTGTACTACCAATAGCTGACTTTATATGTATCCTATTAGTCCTTCCACTTCCATCATACTGGTCTAAGGAGCAGAAAGACCTTAGTTACCATTCATTATTGTTTTTGTTTGCAGCAGCAGTTACTTGCCTTTTTCTGCCTTTTCTGTCCTTGTAATTTTTTGATACCTGTCCCATATTGGCAAAAAAGAAAACTTCAGGTGAAAGTAATCTGATGTAAGTGGCTGATGACATTTAAAGCCAGATTTTCAAGGTTCTTAATTTTTCTTAAGAAATATATTTTTTTCTTTTAATTAGGTGTGACATATATTGTTCTAAATACAATTTGGTGGCTGTTTAGCCACCAAATAGACTCTCTGTTTAGGGAGCAGCCCCCAATTCCCTTTCCTTTATAATGGCAAAGTTTTGTGAGGGGGAACTCTCTGGTTCATAACTGATCCAGATGAGGAAGGTTCTAACCTCTTCACATAAACATCCAGTTCAACAGGATGTCACTGCAGGTACTCAAGGACTGAAAACATTGCATTTATAATTTAGTCCCTTACACGTGAGTGAAATAGAACAAATAAGCAATGTCCTTTTGCAGAAGAACCTAATTTTTGTCTAGCTCAACACATGTTCCAGTTCATTGAGGAATTCTATAAAAAGATTATGAATCAAAAGAACTTTCTCTACCATGTTTTACAAAGGGAATGCAAATACCTTATCCTATATTTTTGTGTTTCAAATGCAATTATATTGAACATTCTAAATGATGTAAGAAAAAAATAATTTTCTTTTCCCAATAGTGACTGTTAGGATTATAGTTGTTAATAGTTATATTTTTAATTCACATATATCTTCTAGACTTAAGACTAAATGGTAGTTTGCAGATGATCTTAATGATGCAATGCTGACAAGAAAAAGAACTGTCTTTTGATATATATATGTATATCAGTATAGGCATATAATGATATATATATATATATATATCAGTATAACTGATATACTGTTATACAGATGCTAAAGAAAAGCTCTTAAAAAATTATAAATTTCAGCTTGAAACATTTGAAGCCTAAGCAATTAGTTAGGAACTCATAAGCTAACTTTTCCTTTTTTCTCTTCTGCATTGTTATGGATTACCTATCATTCTCTTGAATGTATTTGAACTATTCTGACTAAGCCACAGAAAGGCATAAAAAAAGGTGAAAATGTAAATAAAATTTTGCCATTCTACTTCTTTCCTTAATTTGACTTCATTTGGTCCCTTTCCTTGGTAAATAAAGAAGTCCTTTGCTCTGCTACATTTCTCTTAACATGCAAAGTATCTAGAGGTGGTTACTAGCTATTAATTCTGTAAAGAAAATAGATAGGAAGAAAGACTGTGGGACAGAGGAAATAGAACTATCTTTAGGCAAAATAATTTTTCATCCCAAAAAAGTAGAAAAGTACAGCTTTGATTCCATGCTGACACCAGAGTAATACAGACACAGGGACTTCATAATGTTCTTCTCAGTTATAAATTGCATAACTCTGGTGGCCTTAGTAGAAATACATCTCTGTCATCTCACCTTTGGAGACTGAAAGTTTCACAGAAAATCATCTTAGCACTCATCTTGAAATCTGAAATGTTAGTCCATTGGTTAACATACAATTGAGTATAACTGGTTCCCTAAATATAGACAATATATATAGTTGGTCTGCTTTTTGCATCATCTCTTTGTGGTTATGCCATGGGTAGGTTTGGTAAGGCCACTGTTGTGCTTCCACGTGCCTGAGTGACTGAATGTGAAGACAGAGGTGAATGCTGCCATTTACACACGTAACAGTCATTTTCAACTCACTTTTTAGATTACTACTCCTGGAAAACTGTTTGAGATATTCTTTAAAATCATGAATATGATCTTGTCAGAGCACAAAGATTATACATTTAATGAAAACCAAGTGATTATTTATGAGAGTAGGTGAAAAGTTCAAATTCTTTTTTTCAATATTTAGTGTGGAGATGATTCGTAACAGTCTCTGGAATCTCTGTGGAAATGCATGTGCAGCTATTTTTTCTGTTACATAGTGGTGTCTTTGTATAAGGTGTTCAATATCGGTGTTCACAGAAAGGAGTGTCATCCCACACATCTACTGCACACTTCTGTTGGTGACAGATTCCAGTAATATTCATCATTATGCAGCAATTTTATAAGTTGCCTTAATGGTCAAGGCTGCTCAAACTTAGGTGCTCTCTTTTTTTGCTACTTTGAAGGACTGATTCTTTGCTGTGTGCTTCAGAATTGAAAACCTCATTGGTTTAACAGTGTTATCAGTCCCAACCAAACTGTCAATCTCAGTCCCTTGGAATGTCAGGTTTCACAGGTCAACCCATAGCTTGTTAAGCTGTTTCAACAGTCCAGAAGTAGTAGATGTTTAGTTAAAATCTTTATGCTGTGCAACTTTCATTACATTTTATCTGTTTCTCTACATTCCTTCTTAATATCACTGCCCTCTAGCAGAATACATTGGTCTAAGAATGATTAGAAATATCCTTTACTCTCCCCACTGCAACCAATTGACCTCCAAACAGCAACAAGAGAGATCTGGAAAATAACCTCTCAAATTTAAACTCTTATTGTAAGTCTGACTTCTTCCTGGAACTGTGAGTCACAGTAAAAGGTCAGTGCATTGATACAAGGTATATTAGTGAAGTGTACCTCATGTTAGCCCAAAACCTGTACTGCTTGAGGTAAAAGGAGTGATAAAACAGCTATGAAAACTTTCCTATCAGTATACTCGTTATGTGGGAAGGATGCTTTTGTGATGATACAGGGAATCAAAGTAGTTATTCACAGATTCAGTTTTGGTCTAACAATCAATTAATGACCCCAAGGTCACAGAACTCTATTTTTTATACCTCCTTATCTCTAAGCAGCTTAGGATAGTGATGGCCTCTTGGGCTTTTTCTTTCTTCTTCTTCTTCTTTTTTTTTTTTTTTTATTATTAAAGAAAAATAATGGCAAGTGTCAAGGAAATTTATATCAGGAATTTTAAGAAACTTTGTGTCTTCTACAAGAACATTTATGTTTTGATTAATGTTGTGTTTGATGTGTTTTTATTTAAAACTGTATCAAAATTATTGTTTATAGAAATATGTCTAAAATGCTTTCAGCCAGCTTGGTAACTGGTCAAATAATTTACTATGCAAGTAATTACTCAGTACTGGTTTTTGCTTCAGAGACCAGAAGTGTCAGCAGAAAACCACTTTCTATTGAACATAAAATGTGAATTTGGTTGTCTTTTGGCATTGAATACTTATGCATGTCCAAGATGTAACCCCATTTGGTAATATTTCTATCTTGTACTAATTATGTCTGTTGAATTCTGAAGATTTGCAGGTGTTTAATGATGACGATAATTAAATATTTGGTCTGTCTAAAAGAAATTCAGCATGATTCCAGACTCATTCTTTTTCCAGACTCATTCCAAATTCATTCTTTTTAGTTGTCCAGAATGAGTTAAATCCAATAAATGAGTGAGCAATTAACTCTATTTTTTGAAGTTATAAAATATTAAATTTTCAATTTTTTGTTGACATGAATAAAAGGTTTGCAAAATCTTATCTATAGATTCCTGAAGTTCCACCGTAGTAAATGAAGTAACAGTTATCCATCTGTGATTTGAAAGCTTAGTTTTGTTTTCCTTTAATTTTTGATTTTTTTAAAAATTTTAAATCCATAACATTGAGGTCTGAAACTATATGCCTTGTAAGAGAATGACAAGTAAGTATTTCTCCTCATAGAAGGACTTTCTTCCTCATAGGTTTTCTTGTGGAAATCATTGTGGACACATTTTTCCTTCTCTGAAGGACTAAAATTAATTACTTCCAGGGGCTTAAACTGAAAAGTTTTCTCTTAACCTAAATAACATTTACCTAAATATCAAATTCACAGAGTTGCAAATAATGCACCTAAGTACTGATACTGTAATCACAAGTAATACCACAAATAAGGCAATTCTGGTACATACTTAGATTTTTAGTATAAACAATGGATTTATTTTTACTGACTGTGTTCATAGTACCACCAACTGATATTTTAAAGTTCAAAGTAGAAAATATTTGGCCAAATGAAAACTTTTACTGGTTTTGTAGTTCTTGTTCATCCAGACTTACTTGACACAACAGTAGGTAGCCTAATTTGAATATGACCTATATCAGCTGTGGTGGCTGAATCAGATCTTAATTTTACTTTGTCTGATAGAATCAGCTAATTATTTCTGTGTACTGTCATTTTTATCTGATTTCAGCTTTGCTGACTAGAATTTTAAAAGCTTTGTCTTAAGAAGCATACAATAGCAGTAGAACATCAGTTTTCCTGGGTTAAAATCCCACTGTATTGACTAGGTCTGTAAGTTCATCTAAAAGTTGTTATACAAGCCAGGGTAAAAAGTCATAATATTTTTCTATTACATAGTTTACAGTTCACTTTCAAAAGTAGATAGCATGACATTTTACTCTTTTTCACCTGAACTTAGACTGGTAGTCAGTTCCAAATCATCACTGGCATCATTTCCAAACACTGCATGCCACTGCCTGAAAAAAAGTTTGATCAGAAAACTGTTCAGAACAGGAAAATGTTTTGATGTGTGCTGTGTTCAATAGATTAGGCAGCTGCTCAAAGTCAGTAGGCCCCTACCTGGTAAAAATGTCCATATTACCCTTCTCCCACCCCTTAAGGTAATTTTCTCAAGGAATAAATAAAATATTTTAAATATTGCTACCATAGCTTTTCCATATCTACCACATGCAATTTCTCCAGGAATTCTTTCTGCTTCAAATTTTGTTCTTTCAAAATATTGGTTATTTACACTGCTGACTTCAGTTGCGTAGGTGCCGTCTCTGGCTCAAGGATTCTTGTTACTGACACATTCTTAATTTCATCAATCAAACTTGTGAGTTTTGATATGGCTGGAGTGCTCCAAGAAGTACTTCAGATAGATACATCAAAGGCTTGGAGATGAGAACCAGACTATAAATTGAAGTTGATTTTTAATGGGCCACTTTTACAGTTAGCAAAGGACAGATGTCTCTTGCCCTACATCTTTTAGCTTTGAAGACACACAGCCAGCCAAATGATTTTCCAGTCAATTAACACTGCTTCATAATTGACTGCTTATCTCCATTGCATACTTGGTGTAGGATGAATAGCTATATATATTTGGTCTGATGGGCCACAATTGTTTCAGTGGCCTTGATAATGTCGACTTGAACCATGACATTTGTTGATAGGTGATACAATTCTTTAAATGTAAAGCTATGTTGGGCTGTAATTCTAAATTTTAAATTAACAGAATATACATTTACAGACCGAGAGGAACAGCAAACAACATATTAATAATGTTTTTAATTTACTTCTTTATGATCCTTCTTTTTTTTTCTGTTCCCTTGAGTAATGCCTGCCCAATCTTACATCTATTGAGGCTCTTCACCCTGCAGGCAACTGTCACAAGGAAGACAGACATGTAACAGAAACATGCTAAATGACTAGATTTATTATTTTCAGGGAAAAATAAAGTATCTCTTCCAGAAGGCAAATTGTAGTGTGAGTAGCAATATAACAACATGTTATATTATCCTCTGCCTCATGATTTCCTGAATTTAGGGAGAAGTTTCTAGAAGGTTTTAACTTTTCAATCTGGAAATTGTTTTATATAATGAATGACTAAATTAAAAATTCATTTTAAATGTGCCTATTAGAGCTTCTTTATATAGGTTAATTATTTCGAGCCCAACAAAAATTCATGATTAAAAAAGCCAAATATACAACAGTTATAAAAATACTTAAGTGCTTAGAGGAGCTGCATTATAAAAGATAGGTCAAGCAAAAAATAAAATTACTAGCAGTAAAAATATTCAATGGTAAAATACCTCAAAAGTTCATACATATATATAGTCCATCTTTTAAACTCCTCAATTCACTGCCTAATAAATGTAGGATACCAGATATCTAACACATATGACATATGACTCATTATATGTAGAAAATATTTATTGTAACATTTTTACAACAAACATTTCAGATGCTTTGCTAATTTCTAAATAAGACACACCCCTGTACATATACTCATTTTTTTAAAACTGAAATTCTTAATATCCTGTTGCTGAGAACCTCTGAATGTTGGATACTACAATGACAATTTATTTTGAATCTTCACTGGGTAACAGTAAACAGTGGGAAACTTAAAGCAGGTAAAGATTTGGATGTTTTTAAAAAAAATTCTGGTGGTACTTCATTTTACGCTTATCGCTTACAAATCCTTAGCTAGACTGGTTATGGTAGAAACAGAGTGCTCCTTTACTTTTGCCTATGCTATTTCAAACCATTTAGGATCCTAATTAGAAATGAATAGCATATAAAAATAACCTAAGACTTTGGGGTATTTTTCGTAATGGTTTTGATATTTTTAGATTTTTGAAGAAACTCTACTAAGCCAGAGAACAACAGAAAAACATAAATGTATCAAATTCTTTGCCATTAAAAGACTGAAAATTATACTGTGAATGAATTATCTTCTATGAAATGAATATGTATTTCAAAATACAAGATGAGGTCTCTTTTGTCTCATCCTCATAATTTATAAATAGGACAGAAAATGTTCCATAGTATTACTATGGGACATCCTGTCTCTTTCAGTCTACTTTGAGCTTTGAGCCATATTTAAATAACAAATTTGAACTTGCTTGACATGTAATTCTATCTTAAATTGGATATAATGTTTTAAACACATTTTTACAAAAGTCTTTGTTACACATAATTGCAGCTCAAATATCATGCCTGAAAAGAGTTTTGGAAACTTTGACATTGTCATCTGACCAACCAAACCATGTTTGAAATTATTATCACTATTGCATTTGCAAGTGAGCTCAAAGCTCAGTGCAGACAACCTGACAGACAACTTCTTGGAAGTATTGTATCTTAGTCACATTAAACAGGGTGTTCCTTTTTGAACACTTTAGTAGTTGAGATAAAATGGAAATATTTTGGCATCCCCACAGTCTTTGATCTAGTCTGTGGGAAAAATAGTGCTGAAATGCCCCTAGTCCTGAATTATAAAAATCCTTTTGAATTACAGCTATCTGTCCTTTTCCTCCCTCCTCCTCCAGCAGTTACTACAAAGGTTCCATTTAGGTGGCAAACTTCATGAGGTAAAAGAAAAAAAATCTAATCTTTTTCTAATTTTTTTTTTTTTTTTTTAAATCCTAAAATGCCATGGAGGCTATCAGAGAAATCAGAGAAATAAAAGAATAAATAATGTTGTCTTAGGCTTCCTACCATTGCTGTAGCTCACTCGTAAACATGCTACATCTGATTCAGCAAAGTCTGTGAAATTGTTCTTAAAATACTTCATTATTTCCATTAACATTACAGAGTCCTTGAATATTAAAAAAAAAATAATAATGATAACTTTAAAATCTTTCTCTCTATCTTGGTTGATGGAGAATATGTAGAACTAAAGTATTTTCCTGTTATGAATATAACTTGCCTCTTAGTCTGTTTGAGATGTTGTCTACCTGATTTCAGGAAATTAAGGATGTTGAAAGCAATAAAGTGTTACTATAAGGAATAAATTGAAAAATTGTGAGGAAAATACTGACTGAGACAGTGACTTCAGTTAATATGGCCATGTCTGTTAATCTCAAATGGAGTACCAGGATAAAAAGATGGTTGTCAGAAGAACATGGGCCTAAAAAAAGTATGGCATTTTTAGTGGATGACATGAAGCTGAAACCAAGTCCATGTGGGATGACAAAAGCTTGAAAGATACATACTGCTAAGTTATAAGTAAACCATATTTTTTTTCAGCCAGTGATAGTCTAGGATATCAGAACTAGTATGTGAGGTTCTTCTGACAGATAACTGAGAAAACAAACATAAAGTCAAAAACTGAAATTTGATCTCTTGATTTGAAAAAAGGAGACTGTAATTTTAAGATCTGCTGTGAGAGAAGGAAGTCAGTTTCATCCCAGACTGGGTTTCAGCTGGGTTTCAGTTTTTTCTCCTGAAAAAGCTGTCAGCCCACAGCTTGGACAGGGGCACTCTGTGCTGGGTTAGGAACTGGCTGGAGGGCCGGGCCCAGAGAGTGGTGGTGAATGGGGCTGCATCCAGTTGGTGGCCGGTCACTAGTGGTGTCCCCCATGGATCAGTATTGGGCCCAGTTCTGTTTAATATCTTTATCGACGACTTAGACGAAGGGATTGAGTCCATCATCAGCAAATTTGCAGATGACACCAAGCTGGGAGGAAGTGTGGACCAACTCGAAGGCAGGAGGGCTCTGCAGAGGGACCTGGACAGACTAGAGAGCTGGGCCGATTCCAACGGGATGAGGTTCAACACAGCCAAGTGCCGGGTCCTGCACTTTGGCCACAACAACCCCATGCAGCGCTACAGGCTGGGCACAGAGTGGCTGGGGAGCAGCCAGGCAGAAAGGGACCTGGGAGTCTGCATTGACAAGAAACTGAACATGAGCCAGCAGTGTGCCCAGGTGGCCAAGAAGGCCAATGGCATCCTGGCCTGTATCAAAAACAGCGTCACCAGCAGGTCCAGGGAGGTGATTCTTCCCCTGTACTCAGCGCTGGTTAGGCCACACCTCGAGTACTGTGTCCAGTTCTGGGCCCCTCAGTTTAAGAAGGATGTAGAGGTCCTGGAACAGGTCCAAAGGAGGGCAACCAGGCTGGTGAAGGGACTCGAGCACAGGCCCTATGAGGAGAGGCTGAGAGAGCTGGGGCTGTTCAGCCTGAAGAAGAGGAGGCTCAGGGGAGACCTCATTGCTCTCTACAACTACCTGAAAGGAGGCTGTAGCGAGGTGGGAACTGGACTCTTTTCACAGACGACCTTCAACAAGACAAGAGGACACAGTCTTAAGTTGTGCCAGGGGAGGTTTAGGTTAGATATTAGAAAGAATTTCTTCACGGAGAGGGTGATTAGGCTATGGAATGGACTGCCCGGGGAGGTGGTAGATTCTCTGTCCCTGGAGACATTTAAAAAAAGACTGGATGTGGCACTCAGTGCCATGGTCTAGCAACTGCTCCGGTGGGTCAAGGGTTGGACTAGATGATCTCTGAGGTCCCTTCCAACCCGGCTAATTCTGTGATTCTGTGATTCTGTGATTCTGTGAAATCATTCACCAGAGTGGGAAGCTGAGAAGAGATAAAAAGAAACCTAATATGCGAATCACTTGGTAACTGTTACATGTCTTCTTAATGTAGTCTTCACATAGAAAATGGGAGGATAATTTCAAACCATATTTCAGAATTCCAGCATATTAGAAAGTTAGGTTCTTCCTTCATTTTTCCCAAGGTACAACATAATTCCTGAAAGCTATTTCAGTTTCATATTCAGTTTATATCAAACCTTCATTTCTCCAGCCAGCTGAAGACACATTTTTGTCACATAATAATTTCCTGATAGTGGCCAATAAAGGAAAAAGATGATGTCCCACCTACTTCTTGTTAATTAGGGCAGGGCATGCTGAGTATAGTAGCAGCCAGAGTTACAACCAATGAGCTTCTCCATCTCTTTTGCCACGTGAGGAAAAGCAGGAGGATAAATCTTCCACTAATAACACCACTAACATCACTGCTGGACCATTCACTGATGCTGCTATGAGTATCATGAAGCTATTACACTCTGACTCCTACACATAACCATTTCCTAGACTGTTGCTCTGTGTTGTCCTCACCACGGGATTGGAGGCCTCTGAGTTCCACAGGTGCATGCCACATCAATATTACTCCTACCTAACCTAGAAAGACAGGTCCCATCACCCACGAATTCTCCATCATACACTGTTGTGAGAACTTTGGAGTTTAGGAATAAAAAGAAGTATCCGCTATATTTCTGCAGCAGTCCTGTTTATTGCTACCTCTACTTCATCCAGCTCCACAAGTGTCCCTTCCTTATTGTTCTGAGTTTTCTGTACATGTTTTACAGTCCCAGGGTTATCCTTTCTACTTCTTCCCTGCATCTGTGTCATTGTTTAAGGCTGGCCTGACAATTAAACCAAATAACAGATGCTCTCTATTAATCCCCCTCCCTGATAAAGAAAGGAGAGAGAATAAGGGAGAGGTATGGGTCGGAAACTAAACCACAAAACCTTCTTGAAGCAGTAATGATTAAAAGGAAAAATTAGTAAATATGTACAAATATATAGGAAAATTAATACCACATTCCTCCTCCCTTCCCCTCAGTAACTCTCACGTCTCTGCCAAGGCTGCAGGGCAGTCCTGGAAAAGTCCAGGCTGGACTCCTGGAGTCAGCAGCAGTCGGGAGCTGGAGGCAGGAACACACAGATTCAGGCTGGCACAGATGAGGACCTCAGGCAGATGAACAGATGGAATCCTCCCAGGATGCTGAAGCAAACAGGGACAAGTAAAGAAGGGGAAGCAGGAAGGGGCTTGACCCTCGTGAGCCCTCAAATTTATACTGAGTATGACATGTACAGGATGGAATACTCTGTTTGGTCAATTTTGGCCATCTATCTTGTCCGTTCCTCCCCAAAGGAGGGCTGCAGGTGTGACCCCTTTACTCCTTTCATCCTTCCGAGGGGCAAAATGTTCCTCAGAACTGAGCAGTGTCCTTGGCTCTGTACACCAGTCTCTGGCTGTAACTATAAACATTGAGCGTTATCAGTCCCAGAAGCAGACACTGTCTGAGAAACTTGCTGTTCATTTCAGCAAGAGCAGTTAGTTACAAGAGACTTAAATGAAAACAAAAGTACAAGACAGAAAATTACCTTTATCCTGGCCCAAACCAGGACAATGTGGTTGTAAGAAGACAAAGTTCCTGCAAGAATTATGGAGGAGGTCCATAGTAAGAGACAATTTTTCCTGGCACAGGAGAGAAAAGTAAACTCATGAGAAAAATCAGCACATTTGCCAAAAGTAAGCCATGCTTAACCAACCAGATAGTCCTCTACAATGAAATTACTTGCATAGTAGATTAAGGGAGAGTTGCAGATATTTACCTTGATTAATTTACCTTGATTCTATTAAGTTGTTTGAAACCGCTTCCTACAATATTCTTGTGGACAAGCTGATGAGATATGGACTGCCACTGGAGATGAGCCATAAAATTGGTGGAAGGTTGGCTAAACTGCTAATCTCAAGGCTTAATGGCTCAAGGTCAAACTGGAGCCATTTATGAGTTATTATGTTATGTTATGTTACGTTATGTTATGTTGTTATGTGTGGATCTCCTCATACGGTGATACTAGATTCAGTATTTTTACAATTTATATCTTTAACAGGATTGAGTGCTCTCTCACCAAGTTTGCAGATGACACCAAACTGAGGAGAGGTAGATATGCTGAAAGGAAGAGCTACCATACATAAAGGTTGAAAGACCAGGCTAAGAGGATGGGGTTAACACAGATACCTATGAAGTTGCAGACCTGGACCAGAACAATGCCAAGTAGGAGAGCTGGCTGTAGTCTCACTGCAGTGTAGCCCTGCTTAAAATGACCTCAGGATCCCAGGGGACAACAAGCTAAATATGAATCAGCAGAATGCCCTTGTGAAAATGAAGAAAAACCATATCCTGCATTTCATCAAAGCAAACATTTGGCCAGGACATCAAGGAATGTGACTATACCACTGTGTTTAGCACTTGTTAAGGTCCTTAGTTTATTATGTTTTAGTTCCCCACATTTGAAAGGATTAAACAATAAAATGGTAAGAATCCAATGGTGAGTCACCAAGATGGTCATATTTTTTAATAACTTGACAGATGAGTAAAAAATTGAGTCATTTCATTTGTTCAACCTATAGAAAAGAAGAGAAGAAAATCACAGTCTGACAATAGCTCAAAGTTTAAGTATAGAAAAGATGGCATTTTGTCGTCACAAAGATGCACATGATATTAAGCAAAGAGCACATATTACTTCAGAGGAAATTTCATATGATGTAAGAAAAAAACCTCTTCACTGTGAGAACAGTTTAACATTGGAATATATTATCCAGAGAAGTGGTGGACTTTTCCTCACTGGAAACTGGCTTGGTAAGAGCCTTAATAATTTAATCTAAGACCTTGCCTTCAACAGAAATTTGGAACAAAGATCCTCCAGAGGCCCCTTCCAGTCTAGTTTTTTACATGATTCTATTATTTTCTCCATTCCCTCTTCCACTTTACCTTGTTCCCAAACTAGTTTCTCCCTCCTTCCATCCCTCGCCACAGTGTACCCTGAGCAGCTGTAGTTTCTCTTTCTTCCTTCTAAAACCTATCCTCAGTTCCAGTTCTTCCTCATGGAAATTCTTCCCTCAGCAATGGGTGAAGAGCTATGTAGCTGAGGCTACAGTAGAGAAGAAATTACATCCAGTTCATCACCTTAGTTATATCTCCCCTTGCCTGCACAGGCATTTCTGCAGACAGCATGACATCCAGACAATTGAATGAAAAAACATGCTGCAGAAATATTTATATGTGCTCTCAAACCCTTAATTTGTACCTGACCCAAAGGCAAAGAGTTCTATTCTATCACTGTGAAGAACCACAAGACTGAAAAGGAATACAGTGAAGAGAGATATAAGCAAGTTGTCCATAATGCTAGCCTGACAGTAAATGACATTCATTTATTTGAAATTATTTTACTGACCAAAAGCAGCAAAACCTGACTGGACCTGACTACCTTGGAACTAGTATATCAGTCCTTATAAAATTCTAAAGATCCTGAGTTCTAATTAACAAAGTGTTCAGGACTTAGTCATATTAGCCCATAAGCTAGATAATAGGTTGCTGAAAGCTCATGTTTGTTGACAAAAGACTGACCTTTTTCTAGAAATGTTAGTAATATTTCCATCATACACATATGGCTAGGTTGGCATGGATGAAGTTACAGTGGTTGTTAACATATGAAGAGGCCTGTGATCTTCATAATGGACTTGTAAGGACTGATGATCAAGAAAGTGCTTTGATGGGAATAGGTGCCTGTCTGTATGACCACAGCCTTTCTCTTTCTTAAGCCAAAATAGAAAGTGTGAAAATATAAACTTTGTGACTGCAACCAAAGGCAAAAAGCCAGATGCTTTCCAGAAAAACAGATGAGAGGATCTCAGCCAGAGTGGAGAAAACTGACCTGCAACCTCGTGTTTTTTTCTGACAGGCAACAGAGGAGAATCCCCTGTTAATATCCCCTGACAGGCATAACATAAAAGGTTAGGAGACCATTATATACTTATGTTTCTCTTTATATTTGTAAAACATTCTTGATTTCTAGGGTCATTGTTTTTAATTACAATGTAAATTATAGCATTTTTCAAAGATAGTTTTGTATCAGAACAACATCCTCAAATTATTTTTATTTAATATACAGCTGCTGCATTATATTATGCCCTCTATAGTAACCTGTAGTGCAGACCTGTGAACTCTCAATTTTTCTATCCATCATCCCAGCTACTAGCCTGAAATACCTGATTTGCACAAGCGATAGGAAGACATTCTTCCTCATGTTACATCTTTGTTTCATGTTTACCACTAAAGTTATGCAAAAAAAAAAAGAAAGAAAAAAACCCCTCAAAACCCCAGTTGTTAACATCAATGTATGTTCTCTTGCATTTGCCAGCAAACTGAATTCCTGAGTCTTCATCTGTAAAAATAAAGCTAAAGAGAAGCAGCACTTGAATTTATGCCTAGACTGGACAGTTAGGTTTCTGAATTTTTAAAATTTTGGACATAATAAACACCATGTAAATTATTGATTCAATGAAAACTCTGCTTTCATGAATAATGATCTTATTAAAGGCTAGCAATCTGAAAGTTGAACCAAAAGAAAAACTTAAAAAAGGTATTTGAACTAGCAATGCACGAGATCACAGCACTATGTTGCTTTCCAATGAATATGGTGTTAAATTCAAAGCTTCCATTCTCTGTAAGATTGACTGAAATTTCCTGAGAGACTGCTTCTCCCTGTATGGTCATAAGCTTTTGCACAGCTGCTAAAGGTTTTTGGCAGCTGCCCACAATTGTGGAACCACATCTGGACTAAATCAAAGTGACCATAAATTTCAGTACCTTCAGAACAAAACAGTGAAACCTACTTTTCTCACCTAGCAGTACCAAAGCCAAAAAAATAAGCCAATCAGTTCCTGCTGTTGGGAGGGATGGAAAGAGAAAAACAGAGAACATTTTGTTTTCTCCTTCACAAGTATGTAAGATACTTTAATACTCTTATAAAGGGTCAGAGTACAAACTTAGATAACTAAGGCCTGATCTGGGTACTATGACCCAAAGCCAAAGGACCTAAATCAGTTTCAGGAATCAGGAAAAAAAAAAAAAAAACCCACCTCACTTGATTTAAGTCTTGAGGGCAAAGTTTGGAATTTAAGTCATCTTTTACAGACCATCTTTATTCACAATAGTCAGCATTATTTCTTAAGGAGAACCTAAGCTCTTAAAAAAATCCAGAAAACACTGGATAGGCATTACATTTTTAATTGCACAGATAAATAAGCTCACTAAACAATAGCATAGTTTTCTGTGCAGTTTGGTGTTCTCAAAAAACCTCAAAATTTGGGAGATAATTAAAATTTAAACTTCTTAAGGGAATTTGAATCCTGTATGTATGAAATATATAATATTATATATTCCATGAAGCTTTTTTGATTAGGTTGACATACTATTGTTTGAAATGGACCTCATAAGGTGAAAGTGAGATGTTGAGAATGAGAAGGAATGTATAATTTATAAACTCTACTTAATAAAGCATATGTTAAATACAGACCTGTGTGAAAAAGTCCTCTAAGGTTATTTATAGTTTGATTTATTATATTAGAGTTCTTCTTAATAATAGAGTTATCTTACCATTGTAATTGAGACTATCAGTCAAGATTACAGAGATTATTTTACATGTCTGAAGGAAGATGGCAAGGCAGAGCTATTAATCTGCAGCAAGTACCAAACTTAGGAAGACAATCAATAGTATTGAACAACAGTATATTCTTTACTTAAATTTTCCAAATCATTTGAGTCTGGAGATATGTTTTACACTCGCCCAAATCAGAACTGCCAGTCAGACCTGAGTGACCAGTTACCTCTGTTAATTAAGATTTTACAATATGGTTTTCAAACCAAGATATTGAGTCAACCAAGAGAAGACAGCTGAAATAACCTCACGCTCATGGGCAACTGCATATGGAGAACTGATATGTAAAGAATAATCTCTCTCCATAAATAATCTCTGAGTTATTCAGAGTGAGGCAAAGAATGTCATCATATGCCCTCCTGAACTGCAGGAGAACTGTTTTCAGCAGGCTCTGAGATAGCCTGAGATAGCTTCCTACAAGCCTAGATTACTGTGGATGCCATGCTTGAGAGTATTTCTTTGTCAAAGGCCTGGATCCCTATGCAGAATTACCAAGCTCCTTCCTGTCTTAGCTTCTGCAGGAATCGTTTTAGAGTTAGGAATACAAGAAAAAAAAAAAGAATTTAAAATTCAAATTTTCAAAGGTGTATAGTCACTTAATTCTCATTTAATCCATAGAAGTCAAACTTTAATGTCTTTACATGTTTACCTAAGTAACTCTCCCAGATTTGCATGTAAAGTTTTTGGCAGACAAAATTTCAAATTGATATTTAAGGCTTGTACTCAGCCATGCTGAAATATTTGCTGACAAGCAATATTAATAAAATAGTAAAGTCAGAAAAAAGTTAAGGATACATGAAGTCAGTTAGAAAAAAGTTAAGGATATGTGAAGTAGAGACAAAAGTGTTATGTAAACTTGGGGTGGAAGAAAGAGAAACAGAGCTTACATATTTCTTGCTTTGGATCTAGTATATTGTTCTGGAACAATATAATCAGCTGTAAAAGTACTGTAATTAAAAGAATAAGAAAGAAGTAAAGTGGTGAGATAAGTAGTCTGCAACATTGCTCGGAATTTGGAGACTGGAGGAAAAGAGTTAGTTTTTCTTTCATGGGACTTTTGCTTTAAAGACAAGATAAGTGGCAAATTTGCCAATGCTTATGCCACTGATGTGTCACAGTGTAACACTGGGTCAGCAGTTCTATTCTGACCCAAACCAGGACATGATGGAATAAAAAACTCTTCTCTTTTTTCATTGGTCTCCAACCAAAAAATATTCCATAGGAAAAAAAATAATAGTGCAGCTTTGCAATGTATTGGGACATCCATCTTTACCAAGACAAAGGTAGCTTAACATCTGTTTCTTTGAAAGGTGTATGGAGCAGATGCAGTGCTAAAAACCTAAACAGCATTAGCAAAAACCTAATTTTTATGGGTCTGGATTTAGGATGCAATCAGGAGGGGCTATCATTAGTGACTCCTTTTCCTCAAGGTTCTTTCTTCTTCATAGATGACTCAGCCTATTTACTACCTCTCTTCTCATATTTCTGTTCAGTTTCATTACTCCACACAAATAAGAAATTCGTTGCTGACTTCTTCTGTGCATGCTCCTTGGCTTTATCCAAAAAAACCTAAACAAATCCAGATAAACAGCAAACCATACCTTCTGCACCTCTGCAGAAAGCTTCTTATGGTAGCAGATTTATTAGTGAATGTGTCAGGCATTTGGGATTAGCATGTATTTATGATTTACCCAAGGCAGTTAATCACACACCATCTTCAGCACCCTTCTTCATGTTTGGTAGTTCAGTTGTTTGACTAGACCTCAGCATGTCTACTGGAATTAATGCAGAAGACTTCAGGATGTATGTATCATATTACATCCTTCTACGCTAGCACTTAGCAAACCCTAGTTAGTTAAAGACCTATTTTCTATTGCTGTAAGATTTTTTTCCTTAAAAATTAAAATTAATTTTTTTTCCCATGGATTGTCCTTTGTAGAGAAACAAGATAAACCAGGTGCCTTGAATTGCCAGTGAGTGGGTGTGAGTCCACCTGTGTCTGGTTAGGGCAGGCCCCCTGTTACCAGGGGGCCAATAAAGGTGGGACACACACCCACAGAGGAAGCTCAGCTCACTCTTGTGAGAGGCATGGAGAGGCCAGCAGCTCGTCGAGCCTCTGGAGCAAGAAAGGCTCTTCCTGCTACACTTCTACCCTGGAAGTGCTGTGTGGTGGCTGGAGTCCTGGAAGAGACCAGCAGCTCATTGAGCTTCAGGAGCAAGAATGGCTCCTCCCACTACAGTCCTTTCCCCTCACAAGGTAACAGAGGCTTAACTGAAATAAAAGATTGTACGCTGCTACATGGGACCTGAGTATCTGCCATTTGCTGCAGAATATCACTTCATTTTTTTATTTTATTTAGTTTTTGTCAATAAGCTATAGATGAAGAAAGGCTTCATGAAGAGTTTTTGCTGACCAATAGGTTTTTTAACTTCAGACTATTTTAAGAAGATCAGAGATACTGTTCTGAGGTCTGTGATGCAGAAAAAATGTTTTTGTAAATATTTAATAATGAAATTATTGAAACAAATTAAAATATTTAAGCAATAAATAATATCTAAAGGTAGAATGAAATTTTTTTTTATTTATTTAATGCTATAGAAGCATATTGTATTGTCAATGTGTGTCTACTTAGATAACTCTTCTGAAATAGAACAGAAGGTTCATGTACTGTGCTTCAAGTATACATTATGACATCAGTTTTGCATTATATTAAAATGATTGGATATTTGATTCCCGTCAGAAAATTTAGACATTTTGGACTCATTTAACTTAACTTACTCATAATCTGGGACTTTAATGGTTAGTTGTATTTGTATTTAATATAGGTGTAAGTAAGTTTCGAAGTTAAAACTTTAATGCAAACACCTCATCAAAATCAGTGGAAAACATTTACACCTCTCTTCCTAATTTTGCAATATTTTGGGCTGCTGACTGAATGCCTGATATATATTGAGAAGTCTATTTTTACATATGAAGTTCTAGAAATAGAAAATAACTCCTTGAAGCCAACTAGTAAATTTTTGTGATCTAGTTAATTCATGGAAATGTGACTTCCTTAGAAAAAGATTAAATTATCTAAGAATTATTATGGATTTAATGTTTTGGGTTCTTTTCCCTGTGGCAAAGGGGAATGTACTTTCAAAATGCAGTTGAGAATGAAGACCTTCATAAGAAGTGATCTGTGACTGTGGCAGGCCTTAAATCCTAAATACCAGACTTGATTTTGGAAGTTTTTTAACCAAAAGTAGTAGCTTTTGGTTAAGTGTGAATAATTATAATAATCATTTAACAAAATGAATATTCTGCTGCGTTAGATTATTTGGGCACTACCACTGCTACTTGTCAACGAACCCATATTTCTCTTATGCAACTCGAGAAGTGTTTGTGTTGTCATAAAGCAGTGAAGCACCATACTCTTGATAGACTATTTTTATATATTTATTTTTATTTATATATTATTTATATATATAAATATATAATATATATACAATACATATATTATATATTTTTATATATTATTTATTTATTTTTATATTTATCTTTATTTTCGTTTTTATACTCTTGATAGACTATTTTTTTAATATATTGATAGACTATTTATTTTTCCTACATTATTTATTTTTCCTACAAATACTTGCAAAAGGTTTTCATTCCTGAGACTTCAAAACAGTCATAATTTTGACATCCAGAATTTTGGTGAGAGTGCTGTTATTAAGTTCATGCACTGAGATGATAGAAAAAAAGAGATCTGAAGGAAAATACAAATAGCCACAAATTTTGTCCACTGTAGTATTACAAAATAAAACTTAGGTTGAAACAGAGAGGTTAAAGCAAACTCAGGAAGAATGGTAACTTAATACGTGATAAATTCCATTATATAATAGTTGGTCAGCACTGTGCCAGTATCTGTTTATAGGGTGAAAATTGAGGAACTTGGAGATAGCAGAATGACAAGAAACACATAAAGGAACCACAGAAAAGGGGAGATTCCAAGAGCTTAATAACACTACTGGAAACATGCCAGAGATGGATTTGTAAACCCGCTATCTACAGGCTGAAGAAATTTTTCCAAGGAGCCTTAGGTAGCAATGTATGCATTGGATCATATCTAACTATGTGATTTTTTTGCGGGTAAATGTTTTCATGGGCTCTTTTATAATGTTTTACAAGTAAAGTAAATGTATGAGGACAGTATAATTTATTTTCTAATGAGGGCTCAAGTAGTTTATTTCTATTGTACATGTTATTACAGTGACTGTAACATGCTGTGGGAGAGTTGCATGATGAGCAGTCACATCTTGCTAACACATCTCAGATGATAAACAGATGGAGACTATGGAGACATTCCATGTTAGGACATGCAGGACAAATTATTTCACAAACGTAATTAGAACAAATTACTCTTTAAAAGTTTTGTGCTTTTGGTTTTGTGTTGGGTTTTTTTTTTTTTGGGGGGGGGGGGGAGATTGTTGGGGTTTTTTGTGTGTAAGTTGTTTTTTTAATAGCCTGCTCCTCTGCCCCTTAATAGCCATGACCTTAGCAGCTTTTATCTTCAAGAATAGTTAGAATTATTATGGGTGGACAAAGCTGGGTTAGAAGGGTTCTAACAGGAGGGTTCTAACCCTTCTAAAGGGTTACAAGTTTAACCTGGAGAAGTACCAAGAAGTCTGGATACTAATCTCAGTTTTATCCAAACTAATTCTTGGAGGTCTCTCTCCTTCCTCTTTCAAATTTTTCTTCCTCCTCCCCCAGAGACTATGCCTTTTTTCAGGTTTCATGCTCGCCCTGACACTGTCCTTTCGCACTCCTCTTGGAAATTTCACATCTGGGATTGTTTTATGCTTCCTGTTAATTTAAAATCACATATAGTGGGATCTCCTTTGGTCAGGAATTTCTTGAGGAGGTTTAGCTACTTGATCTAGTGAAGTCTAAAGGCTAGCAAGATCTGAAACGGCAAAAAAGTGAAAGAGTCAGACACATTAACTGAATTTGATATAAATATTCTGTGCAATTTAAGGCCAACAAAGGGGACTATGAGACCTCTCCTCTGATCTGTGTAAAGTAAACAGAAGTTTTTATCTCTCTGTTGTGTCATCAAACAAAAAAAATATTCCAGCAAAATATCCTGTGGTCATCTATATACAGCAAGAGATGAAGCTACGCCTCTCATCCTCACTAATATTCATTCTTTTTTTAATTGGAGTTTATCCCTCGTCAGCCTCTAAACATTTACCCCTAGCTTTTGTTTACCATATCACAGGTCATTTAGGATCCTACTCTTTCTCCTCATGAAGGCATTTCCATAAATTTATGGAGTATCCCTGATATGGGTTTTTTTCAGTTTTTTTAGGTTTTATTTGTTTGTTTGTTTACTTTGTTGTTGTTGTTGGGGGTCTGTTTGTTTGTCTGTTTGTTTAGGAGCTTTGGGGGGGGCAGTTTTTATTTTTTATTTTTTCATTCGATCAAAACAAACAGTTATTTAAATCCCTTATTCTTGAGCTATTTTCTCCACACCATGAATCATTTTTATTCTGCACCCTTTCAAAATGTTCATTGATTGGCAGATCAGACTCTCTTTTTGCCACAGCATTTAACAAGAGGCTCATGTTGAATTACTTTTTAATGGTGAATAATATTTGAGTACTGTTTACAATACATTAGAAATGGGATTTTAACTTGATGAAGTCTTGAGATACAACTGTATTCACCATTCTCTAACAACAGAAATCTCAGAATCATGAATGCAGATGAAAGGCATACATGTAGTTAAAAGAGTCAAAATCCAGTCCATTCTTAGAAAAAAGTTGGGAGAGTCATAAATAAAGAGGGAAACAAACTTCTCTTTTCCTCTCCCATAGAAATTTATGTGCTCATCTTTAACTGGACATACACTATGAAGCAACTGGAATGACCATCTTTAACTTTTCTAATCTCTGGCCTGACTGAATTCCTCATTCCTGCAAAAACATAGATGTGACTTTGGCTGCACTATAATGTATGCTATTTGAATCGGTCATCAAGTGATACAGATCACTTCCCATGACTGCCTGTCTTCATTATTTACCACTGTGCCAATCTTTGTGTCATCCCATAAATTTTATCAACTCTGATTTTATCTTTGCTTCTCAGACACTTGATAAATATTGAAGGGTGTCAAGCCTAATATGAACCCCTACTGCAACTCTCAGAAGCAGCCCCATTTGATTAGGATTCCCAACTGCCTGCTGCTTACCACAGTATCAGCCTATTCTAAACCCATTTGTCCTGGTTTGAGAGTACCAGGATAAAAGTTTTTCATGGCCATTCTGACCTGAGTCTGTCTGAGACACCCGGAGTTGCTGCCAGCCTGTTAACGTGGCAGCTACAATCGCTGTGCTCAGGGGGAGGAGATGATGGGCCAGGTGACCCAAATGGAACAATCACACTGCTCCTGCCCATGGTGCTCAGTATAAAATGGCCTCTAAGAGAGTAATCTTCAAGCCTCTCCCTCTCCTTTTTGTGTGCTTAGGGTTTGCTTGCTTGTCACCTCTCCCCCTGCTACGGGTGTTCTGGTATCTTCTTGCTGCAGAGGAACATTGTTCACCAAGACAGGTTGCATTCCCCTGCCTCCCTGAGTAGGACTGGTGCAGCTGCTCCAAGGTTTTTTTTGCGTGGCTGAAAACATGGGCTGGATATATTTCTGGATTTGTCTTAGTCTAAGACAACAGTTGTAGGCCAGTACAGAACTACTGTCACAAAACATGTCATGGAGACACAGGGTTAAATGTCATGGCTGTTGAAACCACTGCTTCAACTTTCACAATTGATGTAGAATGGAATGTATGCCCTGCTCTTCAGTAGTAAGGATAACATTTTTAATAATCAGATGTTCTTACAACATCTCATTTAAAAAAGTTATAATAAATGCAAATATATTTTTCCAGGTCAAGCGTCTAAAAGAATAGCCTAATAAAAGGGAGAAATGCAAAAGTTTAGGATTAATTACTTTGGTAGATGTTTACAAATAAAGAAAATATATTGAGTTAAAAAGTCACTATGTATAAGGTTATTAATGAAAATTGTAGATAAAAAAGACCTGACGATAAGAAAAAATCACTTACAAATCTTCAATTTATTTTAAAATGCTGTTGTGTATTTATAGATTTGGTATTAGCTTTTATTTCAGAAGATCACTTTATTGATAGAAAATCATTTTGTCAAATTCAAAGTTTATACAATCCTTAACAGAATGATTCTGCCACTCTAGTACAACTTGATGCTCTATGCAGCAGGGTTTTGGGGGAAGTGCAAAATAAGTTTACCAGCTGGGGATTTTGTAACCACAAAGTGATTTGGACTTTGGCCAGAATATTATAGTTAATAGCCCTTCTTTTGTGAAGAGAGTCATGGGATTTTTAATGACAAGCCAGTCAAGAAGGGCTGAATTTTACATCTCTTCCAAAGACAGATTTATGAAACTGGTAAAAGATTTTATTTACTCTTAGTGAAATTATTTGTACAAACATGGCTCACTGGCAGCTCTGAATTATATACAGTACTTTTAAAAAAGTAAACAGTAATGGATCTTTCAATTTTTATCACATTATCTACAAATTGATAAATATGCAGATATTTACTTAATGTGTTGATTAAAAATTAATATTAGTAACAATCATGTTTAATTAGACCTGTATACATGACTATGACATAATAGACACATGGAAAATCACCTCATGTTATTTGTGATTTTCGTAATATATGTAAGATTGCTTTACTGTTACTGCTATTTCAATAACTAAAATGAAAAATAGACTTGAGTGCTACAGTTTATGAAGTCATGTGACAAGATTAATAGTTTTATTTTGGGTATGGAGTTTCTGTAGATAACAAGCAGCCCAGAAAGCCAACCTGATACTTGGCTGCATGATGCAGAAGCATGGCCAGCAGGTCAAGGGAACTGATCCTTCCCCTCTACTCTGCCCTCATGAGACCCCACCTGGAGAACTGCATCTAGTTCTGGAGCCTCTGTCACAAGAAAGACATGGATATGCTGGAGTGTGTCCAGAGAAGGGCCATGAGGATGATCAGGGGGCTGGAGCACCTCTCCTATGAAGACAGACTGGAGAGGATTGGGGATTATTTAGTTTGGAGAGGAGAAGGCTCCAAGGAGACCTTATTGTAGCCTTCCAGTATATGAAGGGGGCCTACAAGAAAGCTGGGGAGGGACTTTTTAGGATGTCAGGGAGGACTAGGGGGACAGACTCAAACTAGAGGAGGAGATTTAGATTGGAAGTTACTAAGAAATTCTTCACCATGAGGGTGGTGAGGCACTGGAACAGGTTTCCCAGAGAGGTGGTGGAAACCCCATCCCTGGAAGTTTTTAACGCCAGAGTGGACAGGCGTCTGAGCAACCTGATCTTGTGGGAGGTGTCCCTACCCATGGTAGAGGGTTTGGAACTAGATGATCTTAAAACTCCCTTCCAACCCTGAAAATTATATGATTCTAAGTTCTTGAGGCCTTAACTAAGAATAAAGATACTCCTTCATCCCTGAAATACTCTAAGCAACACCATTTTTCTCAGTTGTCAAAGGGAGCCATATTGAGTCCTTTTTGTTTCATTTTCATTTCTCTATTTTGTAGATTGACTGTAGACTTCCTTCAGGCTAGGAATACAGTAGGAAGTAAAGCATTATTCCCCCTCCCCCCTTCTTAGTTCCTGTCTGGTTTGCAGTATCCTTTGGTTTAGGGAGTTTTGGTTTTATGTGGGCTCCCTTCCACTTGAAGGCAATATCCTCTGTTCTTCTCCGTGTATTTTCTCTTCCTCCCTCTCCCTCACTTCCCTGGGTGAGGAGCAAAAATGGAAAAAGCAGCGGTTTTCACTCATCTTTAAGATGGGATGCACTCTGTAAACTGAGCAGAGATTTTCAGCCACAGCTACACAGGGCCATCTTTAGAGCTTGAGGTGCCGCAAGCAAGACTAGGTAATTGTGCCCTGGGATGAGGTCAGAGTTGGTTTAACAGAATTTTTCAGAACCAAGAATGAAAGCTTTCGTATCTCAGTTCAGAGGAAAGACAACCATTAGAAGTGCATTTCAGTGTCACATTGTTAGGCAGAGATGTTATTAACATCACTGATGTACATGTGTGGTAAGCCAGAGGCACAAAAATGCTTACATGTGGTTAAAATGTACGCACTTGGGCAACGCCAGTGGACATTTTACGTTTAAAGGGACAAAAGTGACTTTCTGTGGAAGACAAATGAGCTCAAAGAATACTTGCCCCTATCACTGCCCCTTCCACTTTGGTATCCCATGTGGACACTTGTTTAGAGTTCCCCTAAGGCTGACCCTGCAGCTAGAGTGTGTACAGAACAAGATTGCCTACTGTATGAGAAGGAGGAGCAGAGGGTTCAGGCCCCTAATCAGCAATGACATTTCTGTTTCCTTACACTGCAGAATGAGGAACAAGGGGTCACTCCACGTAGGAACTCAAATGCAAACCTGCCAATTAAGGGAAACTTATAGGTAGAAGGAATGTCACAAACAAAGAGACACAAACATACAGGAAGAACAAAGGCATTTTTAAAGGTAAGTGAAGAAAATAATCAAGAACTGATGCTCCAGGGAAGATTAAAAAGCAAAACAAAACAAAGAAACTTCAAGTGAAACAAAAAAAACCAAACACCAAAACAAAGCACCCCTGCATACACTGAGAAATGTGGCAATACCTGAAGCACGTCTGTTCCTAAAAGGGTATGTATAATGCCAGATGAGAGATAAAAAGCTCAAATATTTTTAATTTAAGTTGTACATTTAATTTCTTAGAGAGGTTAGAGAGGAAAATACCGTTGAGAGAAGAAATAAAATCATTCAAAGAAAAGAAATCTTAAAATGCTCTGTTTCTTCAGTTGTTCATTAACAGAAACAAGTCGCACCTCCAGGGCCCTTTTCATGTAAATGCATGTCTTAGGAAGCCAAATCTTTAATTACACATCAGCACTGGAGAGAACAATACTGGAAACAAACTCAGTAGGCCTTGTAAACCAGCAAAAACCTTGTTGCAGGCAAAACATTTGTGAGTCAGAGAACTGTATGCAATTTATTGCCAATAAAAGCAAACTTTTGATTACTGACATGGGTACTGGAGAGAACAAACCCATATATTCTCCCCTTCTCCAGTGTTAATTGCCCTTATATTCACCACAGGTTACACACCATTGATGAAGACTCCTCTGGTGAGGAGCTGAGGTGATGAGAGGAGGTTGAGTCAGCTGCAGTAGCTCAGGGACGTCTTTGCTCCAGTGTGGGTGGCCTCTGCTTGCAGTTCTTCAGGGTGTCCCTGGCCCCCCATGTGTCACCCATGGCTGGAGTCCCTCAGGAGTGTTCCTGCTCTGGCATGGTCAGCCCGTATCGGTAGTGCCGTATGCATCCTTTATCCTCATACTACCCCAAAAAAACATCTCCTGAAGGGCACATGGGCTCCTCCAACTGCCCAAAGTTCTGGTGCACCTCTGGGTACTCACACCAGTGCCAGAACCCTTGGTACTGGCTGTCACCAGCATGGGGCAGCCCATGGCCTCTTCTTGCTCTCCATACCCCTTCATCCTTCTCCTGCCCAGACCTTGTAATTTCACAGCCATTACAAACCAATGTAGCATAAAAGGTGTCACTGACTATTCTGGTGTAAGGCAGTGAGATACCACTGTTTACAGTAAAAAACTTATTAATTTTTATCCATAATGTTTATGGCACAGAATCAGTCTGAACTTCATGTTTTAACAAGGAAATTTTGAACATAAGTCCTCATTACTTTTAAGCAAAATATGAAGTGAATCCTGCTCCCTCTGCTCCCATGTGTAGTTCAGTTGACTTCTATGGAGCCATATTAGGATTATATTATGCATTATAATGAAACTGGAGAGTATTTTAACTTGATCTCTAAAACTTTCTTTGGCTTAGAAAAGCTTGGACTTCATCTTATATTTACAAGCAACTCCAAAAAAAACCCCAAACTAAGTATTATTTGTATCAAGTGCTTTTATTTACACACACATTCATTATTGATACATATATTTACAGAACTGAGAGCAAGCTAGAAAGCATATAATAAGTTTTGAAAAAATATATATAAGGTGCTTGTATACAAGTTTATATTTAGGGTTAGATGTCTACTGAATATCCTTGATTTTAATCCCCTCACACGTATATAATTGTTAAATGCTTTTTTAATAATTTTGAAATACTATAAGGGGAGTTGTAGTTTTGTCTGGAAACCGTTTATATTTTTTTATAGAATCACCACCTCACATGAAGGTAGAGTATATTTAAGCAGCTAAATAATTCCAGATATTTCTGTTTTGAACATTGTTCAAGTGTTTCACTACTTATTATATCTATAACTTATTCCATAGATAGCTACCATGATGAGATTTTCTATATTACATGCCACTAGAACTTCTGAAAGAGTGCAGTATGAGTATCAGTGTGTGCTTACTGCCATGCCAAGAAGCTGTCAGTCACTGCTGGAGGTGATAGGATGACTCAGGTGGGTCTTAAGTTCACCCTCTTGTGAACACTCTTAGAGTTAATGCTGCTTTGCATTGTCTTACCCAAACAGATTGAGATGCCACATAGAAGACAGAAAAAGAGATGTCAGTTTTCATTGAAGGGAAGTAAAATTACACTACACCCACAGTTTTCAGTTCTTGAGATGGACATATGTCTTCCATCCACCTGCAAAAATACAAGCTTCCCATTCCTGTTGTAAAACACGAACCTAGAAATTTAAATAAAGGAAAAGAAGGTTGAGCTTCTTAGTCTCAAAGGTAAAAGAAAAATATTGCAATCCCTGATCAAAGCTTACTCAACTTTTGGAGAAAGCAAACTGAATGATGTTCAAGAACCAAAAAAGACTGGGTCCTGAATTTCACCTCTAAAGAAATAAAAGTCAAATAATAATGCTATGCTAAGAAATAAAAAAAATGCTGCTGTTGCAAGAGAGAAAAATTTCAAGACCAATACATAAATATTATTATAATTAGTTATCACAGTAATTTGAAGACTGCGATGAAAAAGATGCAGAAAAATGAAACAAAAATTAGGATCTAAACTAAAATTCAATGAAACCAGACCAAAAATTCCGGATTTATATTGTTTTGAGAACAGAATCAAATATTCCTTCTCTTCTTTTTATGGCTTAAGGTTAAGTCAAGTCTATCAGTCAAAATCTAATTAGTAAATTAAATTAGTACTTTTCACCATATCACTTACAGAAGAGAGCTTTCACCAGGTAGCTTGTTCCATGAACTGAAGACATATTTCTAGAATCAGTAAATGAAATCTTATATAATCTGTCAACTTTTTTTAGAGTTTTCACAACTAATATGTTAATTCTGTACCTCAACAATAAAAAGTTCCTGAAATCTTTTTGCTTCCAGAATCGCCTGGAGGTTTTCAATTCTGTTTCCCTTCTAGTCTGTTTTCCTGCAGCTACTCCTTTTTTATATCTGCTCTGATATATATGCTTCTGGAAATAATCCAGTCTGTTCAGATTCATTTTCTATCTTACAAAAGCAATGACTTTTGATCCACTTTGTCTTAGAAGGATGTCTAACTGATTTTTTTTTTTCTTTTTCTACTCTGTCCAGTATAAGTACATATGGATTCATTGTGGCAGTACTTTTGGTTACCTCTTGAAGAACTTATTTTATACAGTCATCCATGAACTATACTGACTAGCATGAGTCACAAGTTTTCTTTCACAAACTATCCAAGTTATGTTTAGAAAATGTATAGAAAATTAATTTTAAAAAAACAAAACAAAACAAACAAAACAAGCAAATAATTCCCCCCAAACCAAAACAACAACAAAGAAACTCCACCAGCTTAATATCACCGAATTTCTGTACAGAATCATCTACTTCTGTTGGCAACACCTATTTTTTCCTTCCTGGAAGTTTTATTTTTAGCATTTTTAAGAAATGTGAGACAAGTTTACAGCTCCCTTATTTTTTTTTTTTTTTATTTAGACTCTTATCTTTCATATCCCATTACACTTAATGAGAATGGAAACCTGCATTTGAGTCTAGGAGCTATGAAACTGGCTCAGCATATTGCATGCAACACAAATAACTGGAAATCAAGTGGTGAGAGCAGGAGACACATTAATTATTCATAGAACTAAATGTATTGAAGAGCCCACATTACAGCTCACAAAGGAGTATCTCTGAGTCCAGTGAGGGGAGGAGTAACTGCCTTCAAATCCAGTTAAAGTGCACCTGACACACAAGAGGATGGTTCTCAAAGTGACTGTGAGAATTTTCAATAAAAGCCAGGGTTTTTAAAGAAGCTTCTGATGCCTAAATCCCAGTGAAAGTCAGTGAGAGATGGGAATTTTATTCCCTTTTTCGAATCATAGTCAAACAAGTGGAAAGATCTGACCTACATTATATTTTGAATTTCTACCTACAACGGTAGGTTAAGAATTTTATAACACCATCATATCTATATGTGTTGTGACTGAAGCCTTGTCAAACTATAAAAGACTTTTGGAGAAAATGTTAATATAGTGGTCATCTAGTGTAACATGATCAATTTTTATCATTGTACCAGTGAAACCCAGCTATTTAGGTGTGTCACCCTAAAAAGCAAGTAAGAGATCTGTGGACCGCATGTTACTCTAAATAGAAGAACATATGCATAGGTTTTACTTTAACAGTGTTGCATGAATTACCACTACTGCTACTTAAATTTATTGTTGCTAAGATTCTTCCAGGTGATGGGGTGATGGGTATTTCACGGTTTCTGCACATTTTAGGACTTGGCATCTTTTTGTAATAAATCGTACTGATTTATCTAAAAACTTCTTCTTTCCTCAAAATGCCTAAAAATGAACATCGTATTCTTAGTATCTGCCTATGCCCCAAGGTGTATTTTTAGCTATTGCTTGAAGGGATTATGTTGGATAAGCAAAGCCTTTCAGTATGCATTAATACAAATATATAACAGAACTATAAAGTTTGTTGATACTTCATATGGATTCAGTGAACATTACCAACCTCACAAAGACTATAAACATTCGGTACTGTTGTGTCTTGATTATCTTCTTTTCCTGAATTAGATGAAACATGCAATAATTTTCCATCAGTGAAAACTATTAGGAAGAAAAATATTTTTTATTTTGTTTCTGTTTTTTAATTATTTTCATCTTCAAGAGTATTTAATAGTCTAGAAATCGCCAAAAAACTACAGTTTGGTTTATTTGCTTATCGTTTTTCAGGTGAAAGCAAAAAATGTACCTGCTACAGGGAAAATATACGTAGTTTAAACTAATCAGAAGTGAAGTGATTTATTAATTTATTAAGAACATATAATTAACTAGCAATCAGAGTCAGTATTGGTTACAATAATGCGTAAAACATACCAGTGGAAAATTATAAAAAGTTTATAAATATCTGAAAATTTATAAACACCCTTATATGCTAAGCCCAGGAAGTTGAAATTGTGCATGCACACATGCACACGCATGCACAGAGATGTCTGCACACATTATCCCAGAAGACTTGGAGGTGCAGACTCCCCTCATCTGTGCCATCCCTCATTACCCCAGAGGTGACAGACCCTAGGAAAAGACCATTATGAACCCAGGGGCTTCGTCCCCAGGGTACACCCTTGCTAGCCATGAGCAAGCTGCACGTGGCTGCTGGCAACACCCATGTTGGAGAGAGGGGGCACGGGACCACTTCTGGCAGGGTCTTGACTGCTGTTGTCCCCTCCATTATTTTTCCCCACTGTCCCCATTTTCATGCTTATTTTATACTTAGTTTCTGGCTGAGTCCTTCTTTGTCTCAAACAGTTCTTAAAAATGACATGATTACTGTTTCACCTGGCTGATGCTCATCTTCGTCTTTTACCATATTTAGTTTTTAGTAAAAACACCCCACATAAATTTTCATTTTCAGTCCTCGCCCATACTGTTTATGCCCCCATTTCTGTTAACAAATATTAACCCTAATCTTTGCCAAAGTTTGGCCATAGAAGCAAACTCTTATTTACAAATTCCAGTTTCAAGCAGTAGCATACCATCCCAGACTGCTTTTCTGGTCTGTAATTCATTCTTGCTCCTAATACTTGTGCTATGTTAATCTCATGTACAATAAACTTCCCATAGTAATATTCTGGAAAAACATTAACATGTATTAACACCATAACTTTAAGCATTACATTTGCCATTATTGTGTAGAATGCATTATTTTTCTCTGGCAGTTTACTTTAAAAATAATTTCTGTATTTTCCCATGATTATGAGACTCACCTATATGGATTTTACACATACGCATTATTTGCTTTGTCATGTTTCTGAACTCTTGTATAAAGATAACCACAGAACCTGTCTGACCTTGTATTTGTCCTTGGTTTTGTCTCAAATATGTGGACAAAATTTGTCAGTGTCAGCTCTCCATTACTGAAAATACACTTACTTTGCTTTATTTTATTAATTTAATATTATTTGTTTTACACAAAGGAAACATTTTCTCTTTATTTTTTCTATTTTTTTTCCTCAAAACCAGTACCTAACTCATAGTATGTATTTCTGAGTTAATAATCAAGTAAGAATTCTCCTTTGGACAACATATAAGAAGGTATTTGATAAGTCTCTTTTCTCCTATTTTTCAAGAAGTATTGAAATCAAAAGCAGACCTAAAATGTTTTTATGATGTAGAATTTACAAGTTTAATATGTCTAACCCAGACAGAGGTAACTACAAACTTAAACATTGGAGCAGCTCAGTAATATATTTTTTTTAAATACTTCTGAGAAAGGGATTGAAAATCAGTAAAAAAGGAAAACTTTACTGATTTATGGCAGTAATGGCACTGAGCATACATATTGTAGATATGGTGCAAGAGAACCTATAATCCTGTTGTATCATTGTCCTTCTGATAAAAAGGTCATGCAAATTCTAGTGCTGTAAAAATCAAAGAGATATATTCTAAAATAAGGAAATGATGATAAATATATTCCTTGGCATTTGCATTTAACTTTCCAGTTGATTGGTATTAGCATTAGGTTAAAATATTTATGACAGTTGTTCGGGATAAATTGCATCAATATAATTTATTATTTAAGAAGAAGTGAGAATAATAAGCTTCAGGGAAGACAATATTGTTATTCATGCTATTCTGATGAATACCAGCTTTAAACAAGTGGAAAAATGTTAAGACTTTGTATATTCTTGATTTAAAACCCATAACAATATTCTGATATTAAATATTCTTTCAATTTAGCAGAGGACACTCAAAAAAGGGAATTATTAAAATGTGTAAAAAGAAGCCAGGATAATATGGCCTGTAGATATCACCAGGGTATTGTCTGTCACTGAATACCACTGTATTGTCACTAAGCCAATCAGATTAGCCCTTATTAGAATTTACAGTCCTTCAATTGTTTAGAATATCAAGGGTTGTTCCTAGCAAATACATTTTAAAAATACAATACTGAAGATTATAATGCACTTACTTTTACCTTTATGTAATCTAGATATTATTCCATTAATTGAACTTAAAAATTATTATGATATGTCAAATAAAGGAAAATTACCCAAGAAGCTAGAGATAGCAATTGACAGAAATTAAGACATCAGAAAATTTGAATTGAATATTTTACTTATATGATCCTTGTTTTATAATATTGCAGTTAGTGTTTCTTTAACATCAATCTGTACAAAACTCTAGCTTATAAACTGAAGTATATCCAAACTTAGGTTGCGTATTTTATATATATCACATTATTAATTGGCAAACAAATATTTACACTTCTTTTTAAATATTACTTTACCCTGGGTAATATTCAAAGATAGAGTTTATGAAAGAAATTTTCACTAAAAACTGGTGTGAATACACAGGAGGACTGAATGCTGTCTGTAAAACACAAACTGTAGAAGTGAGATGAAAGAAATAATCAGGCGTAATAAAGCCTTTTGAGATATATATTTATTTTAAGCAGGAGTACAGGAAACACTGGGACCTTGAAATTTGGAACACATTATATAAAATCAGACAGAAATTCAGGAGATAACTGTGGATTGGACAATACTTTAAAGAAAAAAAAGTGATACAGACTGAAAGGAAAACCTTCAAAATTGTGAAAAGTGGCTAAATTGTGTCTGACTAGATAGCTCAGTGAAAATCAGATTTGAAACCTTGCATGAGAGAAGCATTTTGCAGTTGCTGGTCATGTCATCAGGAAAGGGTTCACAACACTTTAGAAAAAAAAAAAAAAAGAAGGCAAAAGCACATTGAAATTACAATAGTGGTTACTGAGTCATTCTTATGAACTTGCCGGAAGTTATGTAAAACAGGGACTTGAGAAATGTTAAGAACAGCCAAAATATCTGGGAATCATGAACAAAGAGCCCAGAGAAGATTTTGTTGATGATGCTATTGAGCAAAAGGAAAAGAAGTAAATCAAAGACAGAAACATCAGAAATACTACGAAAACTGAGAGCAAACAACTAATTTGTTGATTAGATGGGAAGAATTTGGCATGAACATGAAATTCAGGAAAATAAACATGAAAAAAAGAACAGTACAGAAAAATATTGTCCAGAACAATAGTTAAAAAAAAAACAAAAACAAAACTTCAAAGAATGTAGGTTATAAGAATGTAAATGAACTCACAAGGAATAAAAACTAGAGATAAGAATGAAGAGCCTAACAGCATCCAAAAGTGAAGAACTCAACTGGATATAGTTTGAAAATAAGACCAGCATTAAAAAACTACAGAAAAATCTTGACAGAGAAAGAGTAAGATGATATCTGAGAGGGTAAGAAGTTTGATTTAGTGGTTGGTACATACTGTCAGAGAGATGCACATATGAGGAAAGCTGTGGGGAAAAAAAGTGAGAAATAATTGGATAATATTTACTGAAAGATGTCATATATCCATCACAAGGAAACTGGCAAGACCTTAAAGGAACTGAATGTAGGAAGAAGACTAAATTTCTTCCTGTTGCGAAGGATGGGAGATTGTCGTGGTCTTTTTACATAGAAACAGGTAAGAGTGGCATTAATAAAGATGCAAGAGCAAGGTAAGGGTTTGGGGTTAGATGGCTGCATTAAGACTACCTCAGGGTACTGTCATTGGAAGGATTGACAGAAGGGAAAGTATCATTTTAGAAGATGGTTATTTGGTAAAAATAACATTTAAAAGTCAGTCTAGCATTTCCTATGAACTTTAACAGTTCTTTTGACACAGAGACATGTTTTTTAAAGCCTGATCCAACTTCATAGATTTCAAAGCTTGCTGAAGCATTCAGTAGTTTTTGTCCACTTTGTTTTTCTATACCCTTTATACAAAAGTCTCAGTCTCCAAGCATTTAATTTTATGAACTTTGCAATTGGGTCTATGAAGATTTGAACTGACCTCATTGTGTCATCAGCTTGACATTATAATTTCATCTCCAGAGAAACATTGAAACACTTTTCATCATAATTTGATATTGTAAATGTGGTGACCATAGATAGTAATAAAAATTCCTTGCAATTGCATTTTGAAATCATAATGTAATCTCCATAGTCTTCACTTGACATTGTGATGAGATTGTGGCAATGCTAACTTTGTATGAATGACGCTCAGACCATGGAATGAAAAATTTAAAGTATAGTTTTGTGCATAGTGCGGAAATGGTTATAAATATATATAATTTTTATAACAGTTACTTTTTTTTTTTTTTAATTAGAATGCACTATCCATCTGGGGAATGGAGATCTGCAACAGTCTTTTCAGTGGGGAGATGAGAAGACTAATAACTTTTCAGACACAAATTTATCAACTCATGCAAGAGAAAATCTAACACATTTTGTACCATAGCAGGGGCTTGGAATCTGTGACTGGAAATTCTCTTCTGTTCCACTTTCTTCTCAGGCAAAAAAAAAAATTGTCTTGGTCCTTGAGTAGTATAGGAGTAGGAGCCAAAGGTAATATGTTTTTGAAAAAATCTTCTTTATCTACCTAATGAATTTTGATTTTTAACACATCACTGAAAGTATTATGCATATTTCTTAAAATGTGGACTTCACATACCAACAGCTGTGGTGTAAAAGAGAAGGAAATACCAGTGCAGGTTTATTTGATTCTTTATCTTCAGTTTTAAAGTTGTTAAATGTAGTGACAGACAGCTTTAAGCAGTGACTTTGACTCTTGAATTAGTCCAATATGAACTGGAGCGACATTTTTAAAAAGTCAAAGCATTGCTGATTTTTGGTGGAATCTGAATTGATGAAGTCCCAGTAAAATACATTTATCTTACTATTAGACCTTTGATACAATATATCACTTGTAACTTTTACTTAAAACATTTTCTTTCAAGTATCCTGTTGGGGAAACAGTTCAGAAATATACAGGTTGTGAGCAATCCTGACTTACTTCAATTTAGGCTACATTGGGTTAATGGTTATTGAGGCCTAGTTAGAGGCTTTCTGAGAATGAGCTACTGGGAAAGAGATAACTTAATCGGCAACAGAGGAGGAAAATAGTTATGTGGGAAGAAGGTCCCGTGAGAATGGTATGTGTTGTTGGAGTATAAGGCCACCTGCATGATAAGATGATGTAAACAAGGCTCCTCTATATAAAGTGAGTGCAAGTTGCTAATAAACGATTTTCCTGCAATCATATTGATGCGTACATGGAATCCTTAAGCCTCCGCAGATTGCTTTCCCACAAATGGCGCCCGAACAGGGACTAAGGGTGGCCCGGACCAGGGTCTAAGGACGGCCCGGACCAGAGACTCTTATGCTGTTGCTTCCAGGAGCGATAAAGACAGCTGGAATAAGAGGGCGGAGAGGCCAGTCGAAAGGAGATTGCTTTCCCACAGTATCCTGATTTTTGCATATATTTTAAAAAGACAATAAATATATATATTTATATATTATATATATTATATATATTATATATATTATATATATATTATATAATATAGTATATACTATAATTATATATATTATATATAATATATAATATTATATATTATATATTATATAATATTATATTATATATATATTATATTATATTATATTATATTAATAGCATGTGTATATTTATTACTATTTATAACATATAAATAATAATAATAGATATAATCAATAGACTATCTGATTGTTATAACTTTGTTAATAGAGAAATTGATCTCATGGAGTTTTGATCTTCTTTGTTTGTGGACAAAAATATACTTCTTTGCTACAGTTTAACTGATGAAACCTGAATAATGTTTTCCAATAATTCCCAATCTTTCCCAGCTTGCCATTTTCTTCTATGTTTATTTGTCCCTTTTTCTTGAAGAGAAAGTATTTAGGATCTTTTCTTCTCTCTTAGCAGTGAATAGATGAAATATTTTAAGTGTAGAATTATGTAAAGCTATGTTTAGATGAGTAACGCATGTGACTGCAACTATGGAGTCTTAAAGTCTTGTCTGTCTCTTATAAGAAATTGCTTCAACATCCTGTGCAGTTATAGATGGCAAATCTTTTTTTTAGGTGGCAAAGCTTGCTTGCCCTGCTGTCAGAAACACAAAGAACAACTGGACTCATTTGTAAGCAGCTTTATAAATTATTTTAAATAAGGGAACCGTTTGTCAATAGCCACAATCATAATCTTTTCTTCAATAAATCATGTAAGGCATGTGTTTCTTTTAATTTCATCTCTATATCCATGAAACAATCAATTAAATTCTCTTCTGTGTATTATAAATATAGTCAAGATAGTAAGGTTGTCAAATATCATGGCTACTAAGGATATAAAGATACCTGATTACACTGAATTGTTTACAGATGTGTTATACAAAGACTATTTTTTTCATGACAACAATAATTATTTACCTTTGAAAGGCATTTAAAACATAACAGTGTTCAGAACTGGCTCAGAACATTTCAAAAATAAACTAATATAAATATATCTAAAGTATAAAAAAGTATTTTTAAAGCAAATATTTTTTTTCAAACTTGTTTTAGGATATAGTTTTGCCATTGAGTCACATTTCTGGAGAAAAATCATAGAAAAAATATACAGTGAAAATTTTAAACTATTTGAGCAAAAGCGTTTAAGATCTATTTTAGGTAAAACTAATTGTGCATAGATTTTGTATATTTAGTGTAACTAAATGAAAAAAATAACCGCCTAGATGACATAAGAAGGATTTCTTTTATTTTTTTTATTTTTTTTTTTTGCAATCATATTTCTCTGAAAAGACTGTGGGTCTTTAAAGTTAAATATACTGAGGTTCAAAGCAGAAAGTTGAAATGAGTATAAAGAATGTGTGAGTAGACACTAAATTTGGAGCAAAACTTTGAATTTCCTGGTAACTGTTTTTATTTTTATGACTTTCAGAAAATTATCTAACAAATTAGTGAGTCATCAAAGGATGAATGAGTAATAAAGGACTTGGTTTTTCAGTATGGAAAGAGAATTTGTTTTCTGAAGAAGAAATGGAATTTTTCAGAAGGTCAATTTTAGACCTTAACAACTCACCTGAATATGCCCCATTTCTCCAGGTAGAGTGTACAATGTATCCAGGTCAATTATAGCAGCTGGACTGATGGGTCGTCTCAAAAGTGATCTGTGCTTTTCCCTAATCCCTTTACTGGGGCACAACTTCTTCACTAGTAGTCTGACAGGTAGTCTGCTAAAAGGAAAGCATTTTTAAATGGACATTAATTCTGAAATGCTTATCTCCAATGGACAGAGATTCTTACTGCAGTCAGCTGGGAAAAGGGATTGAAGTCTGCTGGACTGAACATTTCTACCTCAGGAATCCCCATTGCACTGATGCTGGGTTGAATCCCTCTCCTTATTACCACACAATTGAGATGTGGCCCAAAAGAGTCTTTGCCTAGATAAATATTTACTTTTAACAAAAGTAATAGTAGTCTTGAATTCTGTCTGCCAGACTGCCATCCAGACTGTAGACCTCACAGATTAATGGGGAATGTGTTTAGATGTGAACCAAGTACAGGGGTGAAATTTTATTGGCAAGTAGTAAGTTGGCTGTGGAGTATTATTCCTTCTCATATTATGCAGCATGATGCTCTTGTTTCAATAGATTTCATACATTTCCACCAGTGAAAATGAAAATTATCAGCTTTTTAATTTGGAAAAAACTTGTAGAGTAGCTAGAAAACTGTATATGAAGTAGCTTTTTCATGATTTCCACATAAAATAATGATAGTTGATAAGGTGGACCATGACCACAAAGACACAATACAATTGCTGTTCCAAGTATTTCAACCTAGAATGTTGAGGGGTTTTATTTTTTTAAAATATCCTTTCAATTTTTTTTTGTCAATTGCTTTGCCATTGTAGATTCCAGAATTCTTTAAATAGAGGGTGAGAATCAGTTTACATATCTGATGAAAACAATCTCTATGCCTGTCAGAATGCACATACTGTAAATCTATTCAGATTTGTACATCTCAGCTTTCTGACTTTTTAGGATAAGACTTTAATTACTAAAATAGTTTAAGACTTACTTCAGTGCTCATACTGCCTTAATTCAGTACACAAGTAGGGCAATTGATGTGAATCCCAACATCTGGCAATCAGAGTGCTCTAATGAGGCACTTTTTAAAGAAATGTCTGTCTGCCGGAGGGGTCTATAATGCAATTAGACACATTAGCACTTTCTCAGTCATTTGGGGGTATTTTTCATGAGAAAATGTGATTGGTGCAAGCTGGAAAATGTTTGCACTTCTCTAAAATAAAAAGCCATGACACATTTGCATTTCAGCTTTGTAAGGAGGGTTTTGTTAGAATGTTATGTAATACTTGTAATTTCTAGTATCTGTTTGCAAGATGTAAGAATTTAGTCTCACGTGCTTAACTATCAAAAGTAGAGAAGAGTGTTACAGTCTTCTTTGGTAAAAATTTTGTTTTCATCTACAAGCTCAGGAAAAAAGTTTTGATTAATAGCATTAATAATTTTGACTATATAGGCTGCTAAGTATTTAAAATTAAAGTCAACTTTGCAATTTTAAGCAAATTATTGAGAAACATGGAAACATCTGCATAACATTCTTTGTAACCAGTAATACCACTACTGAAAAGAACTCAATTATTTTGATTTTCAAAATTCTTTTTTTAAGGTTTTTTTTCAGTAATTGTTTTATATGTTAAAGTACTTTGTAATTGCATTCTCAAAGTACATTAGTAAAATTTTAGGACTTTTTATTTAAAGATATTATTTAATTAAAGATATTATTACACAGTAATAGTTTAGCATTTTCATAGTTGTATCCAAAATCTAAATCTACTGAATATTAAGTTGTAAGTGCAAATCTTTTGTCTTCACCAGAAATTGTGCTAGTATTAATGATGAAAATTCTGTACCCATGCTGTGACTTTTGAGAAAATCTAACTTCTGAGGAAATTAGCTTTAGTGGTTAGGAATGAAGTCCCTGCAATATTAAGTTTAAAGATGTACATTTTTTCATTAGCATATGCATTTCTTTAAATATAGTAATTTATTTATATATATATATATATGTACATGAGACAAACATGTACAACCTGTAAGACAAAAGTAGAAAATTAAGCTTAAAAACTGTTTTGCATGTTTGCATAATGTGACAAGATTCAGAAACCTAGTTGCAAATATTCTGTTAAGAGGTAAAACTATTGTCTTCAGAAATGACATAATTTAAAGTTGCATTACAGAGGACTCCTTAAGAAAAGTTTGAAATAAACTCAGTTGTGTGAATATAGTGGAAATGTGATTGTAGGTATTTTTTTGCAGTTGGGTTTCTGAAGCGCTAGGACAAGTTCTCATTGAAACACTGAACTTCATGGGCTTTTTGCAAACAGCCCATGGATATAATTTCTGCTGATTTAAGAATCTGATGTCAGGGCAGTAAGCATGCAATTAGCTTTAGTTTAAGTGATAGCAACATGCTGTAAATAAGATTCTTAATTGTGTTTGCAAGATTAAAATTCAGTCTCATTGTTTTTTCCCTTACTTCTTTGGTGGCTTTGTGGTACATTCGCATTGCTACCTCTAAATGAATGTCAACTTGTTTTACCTCGACTGCAGCCAATCGATACTTCATTAGGCTGAATTGTCTTGTGCCCATGCAACCTTGAAGCTGTGGCTTAATTACCACCCATATTATGCAGTGGCTCAGAGAGCTGTGCTCAGCTGTGTCAGTTTTGAACAAAAGCCATGCTGTTGCCTGTGTTTAGGAAAAATAGACTTCTGAACTAAAGAACTATAATATTTTCTAAGTTAACAACTCGTGATGATAACCTCTTTTGTAATATGTATGTCAGTTTTCAGTAAGTTTACATTTGAATAGATTTCTGCATATTGCAAAACTTTATAAGACAAGTACCTTTGCTTTTCATGTTCAACCCATCGTTGATTTAAGATAATTTTAAATTAATAGCAAAGTAACATTCATCTGAAAGAGAAGACAGGAGAAAGTGCAGTCAAATGGCAATCATGACAAATGACATCTCTTGTCTGAGAGTCATTTTTCCTCACTAGACTGATTTGTCATCCCCACTTTTGACATTTTTCATCCTGCTATGAAATCACATTGACAGAATAAGATATTTCTATACTTAACAGCAGACCATAGAAGATGGCTCTCTGCTTTCATTTATTTTTGTATTACATTTAAGGGTTTGTAAATTTTGTAACCAACTAGATTTTGATGACAAATTTCATTTGCTTTATAAAATATAAAGTTCACACTGCCCTATAATAGTAAAGTAAATGTTGCTGTTTCATTTGTGTCAGGTCATTATACAACCTTGAGCAAAACAAAGCTCTCCATGAAGAAAATTTTCCACTTGGGAGTACTGTCTCGTACTAAGTGAGGATTACCAAAGCCATCTGTAACAATGGGTACAAGCTACCTAACTTGAATATGTGCTGCACATTGCCTTGGTCAAGTCTAAAAATCTGTGGGTAGTAGTTGCAATTTCTTACTTCTGAAGCACAAAACATAAGATCCATTCACTGCTAAATACCTTAGGTCCAAACAGATATATAGAATTAGCTTTTATGTCTATATAATGCAAACAATACATAGGTCACCAGCATTTTCTAAGCGATGAACAAGAAGACACAAATGTAGTCCAGAACTTCAATTCCCAGAGATAACATTTGTGCAATTGATGCAGACTGTGATTCTTCTGTTTTGTTTGTTTGGTTAGTTTCGTTTATATTTTTATCAACTGTTTCTGATTATTATTCTGTAGCCAAACCATACATGACTGCTATCTTCTGTGCCTATACCTGAATTTGAGGCATTCTTTCCATAAAATGGAAAGGCCATGTCTGAATGCTTTGATCCTGACACCTCCCTTTAAATTTCTTTCACAAAAACATTATAAAGGAGAATGTCAGATTATTTTTTTGAGGTTTTTTTTTTTAATTTGCCTGATTGTGTGTTTTATTACTCAGAGTTGTGTCTAGATATCACTGACAGTGCAGTGTCTTCCAGACTTCACATCAGACAACCAACTAGCAGGAACCTCTAATGCTGTTTCTAATTGTCAGCATGTTGAGAATTTTCACACCCTTTATTACATTTACTTACTCTTTAAATCTTCCTTCTGCATACAATCTAGTACACATCAATTGCAGATCAGGCCTATAAAACCAGTACCAGTATTTGTACCAACAGTGTGAGCCTGTAACTTTATGCGAGTATTCATGTTTGCTCTGTTGTGTATTTGCATGTGCTGTCTCTTCTATTATAAGAAAGTATAAACAAAAAGCTTCTAATTAATTAATTAGCAAAGTATAATGAATAAGATTTTTTAAATTGGTATTTTTAAATCATTATTTTCCTTTTTGTATGAAGAGAGGCGGCCACCTTTTGAATTCTCATTGGTTGCAAACTTCAGTCAGTTCTGTTCTCATCCTTTTCCCACATTATTCCCCTAATAGACTTCAGGCAAGGTTCAAATAATTGCCTGGTGAGGATGAGAATGATGTCTCTGTAGAACCTGTGACTGTCCTAGGGAATGCAGAACCAAAACATGTAGCCTATAAAAAACTCCCCTACCTGTTATGTGAAAAGAAAGGCAAGGAAAGGAGAAAGGAAGGAAGGAAGGAAGGAAGGAAGGAAGGAAGGAAGGAAGGAAGGAAGGAAGGAAGGAAGGAAGGAAGGAAGGAAGGAAGGAAGGAAGGAAGGAAGGAAGGAAGGAAGGAAGGAAGGAAGGAAGGAAGGAAGAAGGAAGGAAGGAAGGAAGGAAGGAAGGAAGGAAGGAAGGAAGGAAGGAAGGAAGGAAAGGAAGGAAGGAAGGAAGGAAGGAAGGAAGGAAGGAAGGAAGGAAGGAAGGAAGGAAGGAAGGAAGGAAGGAAGGAAGGAAGGAAGAAGGAAGGAAGGAAGGAAGGAAGGAAGGAAGGAAGGAAGGAAGGAAGGAAGGAAGGAAGGAAGGAAGGAAGGAAGGAAGGAAGGAAGGAAGGCTGTTGAATTTCTTCTTCTAAACCTTTATTAAAGTTGGAGTTTATCTGGTTTCTCATATAACAACTGCTGATTCAAGTTTAGTAGTTGACTGTCACAGTGACAGTCCTTATTTGCTTAATTAACAAAAGAAGACATCAAAAAAAATCTATTTAATCATATTGGTTGTACTGATCACCTGTCTCATCAGATATGAGAGTGAATTCCATGGAATACAGAAAGGGACATCATTCTCATGAACATGGGATATGGCCTCATGAGATCCCTGGAATATAAAAGCAGGATAGCTGGAAGTAAGGAGGGTATTTCCTCATGTTTAACTGGGTGAAAACTAAGATAGACATGTACCTTGGGTAAGACTAAATAATCTTAATTGTTTTTCCTGAGTTGGAGGTATATGAATGTAAAAATGGAGTATTCTTCATTAATTCAGTTAAATTCTATCCAAGGCCTCACTGTTGGCAATGATAAACTAAACTCATACCCAAGTACAATGAATGCCTCGGCCTAAACTTTTCCACTCAAAAAAGCCCACAAACAAACAAACAAACAAACAAAACCCCAGCAACCAATAGTCATGAATACAATTTGCAAGGTGAGACAGTCTTTTACCTTAAAAAACAAAAATGTGTTTAAATCATGTCAAGCTTGTTTTAAAATAAATAAAGAGTATAATTTACCACAACTTTTAAATTATAAGGTCATCGAAAAATCGTTTTCTTTTAAATATTACTTAGCACTTCAACAGGCAGTTTACTCACTGATATTAAAACTTACTTTAATCTCAAATATAATAAAATTTTAGAGGGATATCTGTTTTCTTTTAAAAACATAGCAATGAAGTGTCTAGCAATTATTATTATATTTAATAATTTATAACATTGCAGTGAGAGAGGGGTGAAAAAGGCTGGATATAATAAAAACTCACATTGTTCCATGCAGTTTAAGGCCAGAAGGTTCAATAGATCATCTATTCTGACCTCTTGTATAGCACCTGAAATAAATCCCCAGTTAATACTAGCTCAATCATTTCAAAACTGCACTAAAACTGCTCTCATTTTTAGGGGCTTAACTGAAAACTTTTCATTTTACTACTTAATTATTTCCAATTAACTAAATAGTTTGCTCCATTTGCCTCTAGAACTTCTGGTTCTGTTGTAGCTGGAGGTGTATCCACTGTGAAGGTGGTTTTAAGAAGACTGCAATAAGATGTTTGTTTCCAGTGCTGGGTCCAGAGGTGAAGCTGGTCTCAATATATAACATAAGCACTATTTAAAATAGTTTTGATCATATATCATGTTTCATATTTTTTGACTCATAATGCAAATGGAATCAAAGTGCCACTCCCATAACAATTATGGCAGAATGGGTGTGTCGTTCTGCATATATTCAGTTTATGGATGAGCTATAGAACCTCCTTCCTTTTGGGGTTTCCATAGTACACTGAGCCTTTAGCTGAGCCTTAGTAACCTCATCAAATTTCATCCATTACAAAGAAGCTTTTCTAGATCAATTTTCTAACTTCTGGTTGGTGGTCATAAAGCAGAAGAGGTTTGGGAATGGAGTTCTAGATGTGTGCAGATGAGGAATTTGAGTACGGTAACATTTGATACTGAAAAATCTCACTGAATGATGGAATAAGAAGAAATTTAAGGAAACTGTCAGAATATTTTTTTTGTGTGTTTCAAAAAAACCTTTTTTTATGTTTTGATGTTTGTTACTGGTATACACAAAAATATCAGTTTTATGAGAAAATTTACAAATATGTGATCAAAGCCCATCTTGAAGTTTTTTTAAAAAAAATTTAAGACTGTGTTCTTTTAATAACTGTTGCAGTGTAAGTTCCTATGGAACTTGCTGGAGCTGATTGTGTGGTGTATGTCATTTGTCATTTTTAACTTTCCTGCTGTTCCTTGGCTTTTTTCTTTTTTTCTAAAAACAGTTTTTAAAAAATGCAAATAAAGGTTTTTTTAGGTCTTTCTTTAAAAGTTATCTGTAAACTGCTGCATTTAACTAGTGTGCAACTAAATCTGTAAAGAGGCAGTGGGGTGTACAGATTTGCTACTTTTCTAGTGTATTTCATTGCCAATATTTTTCTTCCTTGTTTTTAAACTACAGCTGAGTGAATACAAGGTGGAATGCATTCCAAAATGGAGAGTAAGAAGACTGGTAAGTATTGTTCAACAAATTAATTCTAGGATAATCATGTGTTAGGAAGAAATATGTAAATATAACAATGCTTCACCAGAATGAGTACAACTTCTAATTCAGTTGTCACTTGGTGCTAGAGTCAAGAAAATAAGAAAACCACCAGTAAGGTATTTAGGGCTAAATTCTGCTTTTGGGTTAAGCAGATGGTTTTCAGTGACTTATTTATGCAGGGGCATTATTAGACATTGAGTGGCTCAGTACATTGAAAAACAGAGGGAAGGAAACACAGTATGAAACTCGATCACCAAGATGGCTGTAGATTTTTCGACAAAAAACATAGAAACAGTTAAAAGGTTTAGCTTATACACTGTCATGTGAAGCAGATTCTGATCCAGTGTCAGAGGGAAAGAACTACCTTAGGAAAAAAAAATAAAAATAAGATACACGACATTAAAATTTTCATGCTGATTCTCATTTATTGATGGTAAGCATGATTGACTTCATCATTTAAAATAATGACTTTATATGTAGTAACTTTAATCTTAATTTGTGTATCAACTCATGTTTCCAGTATTTACTATAGACATTTGAACTGGATATCAAAATTATGAGCTTTGTCACTTAAAGCTCTATGTAAACTCATGGAAAGAGCCAGCTACAGATCAGAATTGGTAGCTATCTTTATACTCTGTAGTTTGTTTTCTAGGTGAGACTTTCTCTTCCATTGACTATATGAAAAGCTTGGATGCCTGTGATGGGTGAAATGATTTACCTGGAAAAGCTGAAATAAATATTGCTGTATATTACAATTTCATTATAAATAGAAATGGTCAGTAATGGTCAAAACACACTTATCTTGAAAGTAATTGTACAATATTTAGAAATAAGAAGTAGGAATCAGTTTTTTAGGTTAGATTAGTGTGGCTGTTTTGTGAGGTTTACTTTTTAATAGACTAGCACAAATTCAAAATTGAAATAAAGTTTACAATGGAGTTCTAAGTTATTTTAAAATTAAGAAGTGCTACTGATGACCATTAAAAGCTTCTATTGTTTTATTCCTTTCAAATGTAGAAAAAGCAAAGTCTATCAAACTATTTAAGCAAGATTTTCAGTTATAAAGCATGTTCTTTTGCTAATATTCTTATTACTTCAGTGTCAGTTTGACATTTGACCCTGTAATTAGAAACCCACATATCAAAGTCAACATCTGAAAAACAATAGCACAGAAAAAAATTAGGTTTTTTGTTCATGATTTCTAGTGAAATATACTGCAAACATACAGTACATGTATTCCATATTTCTTCTACCTGAGGTTCTTGAAAATTCTGAGGTGTAGTAGTCATGTTTTAGCATCCAAGTCTACTTTCTCAGGTAAGTTATCTGAAATGCTTCTTTAGAGCTTTAGAGCTTATTTAAATTTTCTCATTAGGAAAGGTGCCATCTACCTATCCAGTTTACAGATCAAATTCCAATAAGATTGAATGCACCCCAAGATAGAAAAGTAATTTGAGCCCTTCTTATGACAAAACCAAAAGGCTCGCTGACTTTTCCATTCTCTACATTTTAAAAATAAAGTGAACCAAACTCTGTAATTCTTTAAAGAATTTGTGTAAGAATATAATGACTAGTACTTTCCTGGTACCTAAACAATGCACAGAAGCATATGGATCTGTAACAGGCTTGGTAGTAATTTGAATTTCTCTCTTTTACCATTTCATTTGTGTGTGATGGGCTGGTGCTTTTAACTTCAGAATCCCAGGCTTAGTCCCTGTAGGTGGCTTCCCTTAGATTGGAAATGCTGCTCCCAATAGCCTTGAGAGAGGGACAGCCCTCTATGGGCTGCACCTCATAAAATGCAACAATGTAATTCTCCATGGAAGGTATTTCCAAAGCTGAAGTGCTAGAAGCCTTTATTCTGACCCTTAAGGTACCGGTTCACTCAAGAATCACTTGGGAAAATGTGAATAAATTAAGATAAGAACTTGAGAAATGTCTGTGCAATAACTTAACACTACAACAGGCACTTATGGGCATGTTTACTGTGTACATAATGGTTCTAGTGCTGACTTTTACCAGTAATACTCGCTGACAACTGTCTCTTTAAGAATTTGGCACTGTATAATTTGGAACTGAAGATGATAGAGCCACGTGTGGGAGATGTTGCATATTTGTGTGGTAAGTGGACAACTGTGCTTCTGTAAGCTTCAAAAGGTCAGAACTTGATTTAATAAACTTAGCTTCCCAGAAAACAAGCTTTCTTCTTAAATGTGTAACATTGTTAGAGAACTGCATGTCTAGAGACATTGCTTATAAGCTTGTCTGCATCCATGCTGTCTTTAATAGTCATACCTGACTTTGAATAAGGCAATATCCTTAAAATTGTATTGCCTGATCTGTAGGCTTTAGATGACCTCTGTATTAGGTCGTACCACTTATGAAGGTACAAATCTGAGTTTCTCATATATTCCATATGCCTCTCTACTCTCATCTATTATAGCCTTTCATCATTGGTCTAGAAGTGGTCTGGTTGGTTGGCATTAATACCTTAGAATCCCTCTTCCATTTCTTATTTACTAACCACTGGTACTGTAGTCCTACTGACACAAATCTACTTATTACCTCTATCTCATTTCTGCCTTTTTCACACAGTGATTTTCCAGCCTACACTGGCTACATGATATAAAAAAAAAAACCTATTTAGGGTGCTTTTTATGTTTTCAACAGGTGGTGATACCTCAGAGGCAAAGTGATTGTTGTCCAAAGGAATATATCCTCAAATCCTGGGATCTCCAATAGAACAACCAAGCTGCTGAAGGATCTGGTGAACAAGTCCTGTGAGGAGAGGCTGAAGGAATTAGGAATGCTTAGTTTGGAGGAGGCTGAGGAGACCTTATTGGTTTCTACAACTACATGAAAGGTGTTTTCAGGGAGGCGGGTTCTGGCCTCAAGTAAATACTGATCTCAAGTAAAGACTGATAGAACTAGAGGAAATGGCCTGAAGATGCACCTGAGGAGTTTTAGACTATATATTAGGAATTTCTTTACTGAAAGAGTGACCAGGAATTGGAACTGGCTGCCCAGGGAGGTCGTGGAATCACCATCCCTGGGAGTATTTAATAACTATGTAGATGAGGCACTTCAGGACATGTTCTAGTGGGGTGGAGATACAGGTATAGATAACTATCTTTTATTTTACTGGAGAGGGAATGTCAACGGTTGGATGTAGCGATCTTGGAAATCTTTTCCAACCATGATAATTCTGTGTGATTAATTTAAAAAAAAAAAATGATTCTGCACTGAGATGTATTCTGTAACAAGCCCCCAAAATTTAACTTTCTCTTAGGCCCATTGTAACATGAGTTCTGCTGCCAGCAAGTTGTTTCAATTGAGACAGAGCTTAATTCATTTTGAGGGATAGAATATCACACAAAGAACTGAGAAAAATCTACCAGGTTAGGCATTCCAACAGCTACCACATCATTTCAAGACAGAGAGACCTGCTACTGTTCTGGAAGTCCTGTGGGACCTACTGGGTTCAATTATCATTTTGGCATGATGCTAACATGAGGAATTTAAGTCAGAGAAGGGAAATAATTATTTTTAGAGCTTATGAGTTAGCTTTATTTGGACAGTGTTTCCTTGGGTAAATACCTTGACCAAATTTCAAAGTTTAGATTCAAACAGTGAGGTTAAAAATATACCTAGGTATCTCATATGCTGAGAACTGTAAACAGTCATAAGATACTGCCTGCTTCCCTATAATAAACAGATAAAAACATTGAAGAACTATAACCTAAATATCACTAAAGAAACTGTATTTCACTGAAAGTAGCTCTTGCATTGTATTACTTTGCTGAATGGAAAATAGTAATTGTTTAAAATGAACAGTTTTAGGAAGACTTAAGAGACTAGAGACTAAAGTATGTGTGGATCCAAGTCAAATGTAGATAGACCTTAATAATTTAATCAGGAAAAGGTTAGCAAAATGTAAAAAAAGTGCTGAAAAAAATCCAACTTTTGCTAACTTATGTAAAGAATTACTATCTATGATGAATTCTGAAGCATAAAATGACAAAATCAAAACTGTATTGTTCAAATGATATGGTCAGAATATTTCATACCACCTGATCAGACTGAAAAAAAAAAAAAAGGTTAGAATGATTTATTTTAACCGAAAACTGTAAAGCTAATATCTCTATCATCTAACAGTTCTGCTAGCAGACAAAAATTGAGATATAAAACATGGAACAAGGCTTCCATATTCTAAACAGATCTCATTTTGTGTTTGGACAGAAAAATATGACAGACTGTATATCTGCTTGTTTATAATCAGAGTATACAATTTTCTTTCAGAATGTTAGTATTAGGTCACTGAAGCTAAGGATATAATGAGAGTAATAATTACTCAAAGTTCTAGATTGTTTGGCATTAGTTTATGCAAATCAAAATATTCCCAAGACCAAGTATGGTCTCATGTCTTTTCACTGTATGAAATCCTAAGCACCTCCATGAGAAGCTAGATTATCTATTTTTCAAAGAAATATGGAAATTTAACAGCAAGCCCTTTGTAACTTGCCAGAGTTTCAAAAGGCTACTTGAATAGGCCTACATTGAAAGTCTCAAGCCATCAAATCATTTGACTTGTATCATGACTACTGGAGACAAAAGAGACAGAAGGACAAGTATTTGGAGGATAATTTGACCTGCAAAAGAGTTGCAGTTAAAAAAAAACATTCATCCTGGTTAAAATTTATTGCAATCGAGCTATGATGATTCATGCTAATAAAAGACTTTTCTGCCATATGACTATGTGGCCGTGTAGAATAAACTCAGGATTCATCCCTAAGAGATGGAAAGGTTGATAGTAGAGCTATATGATGGATAGCAAACATGGATTATTTCTAGGGATGAGGAGTTCTGAAAAAAGTCAGGAGACTTTGTAGAAGGTATATCTATATATATTCAGACATCTGACTATTAACTTCATGTTCTGGACGAAATAGATCTCCAAGGAAGGCACAAAGTAGGTTACACACAAGATTTAAACAAGAACCAGCAAATCTACAAATAGAATGTGGTGATGGAGGTCAGTTTTTAAGTGGCCTGGGAAGTGAGGTCAAAGAGTATTTATGAGGGGAGACAGTTTTGGATGTCTTTTAAAGTCTTTGAAGACCACTTTAGGCTTCAGAAATACTATGTAGTCATGTGGTCAAAAAAATTTTTAATTTACTCCTACTACAAAAACCACAGTCAGTAAAAGGAGATATCAAATTCATGGTACTTTCTTTAGAAAATATGTAAATACATGGATCTGACAATTTAGTGAAAGTAATAATGGGTTTTATTACTTGAGTTCATTCAAAGCTGTAATTCACTTTTTGACTAACAAGATGTACAAGCAAAAAAAGACTGGTAAATACCCAAAAATCTGGCCACTATAGAATTTAGATGATTGAAGTAATTCAAAGATTTTGTTTGGTTAAAATGAAGCCCTGAAACATTTTCTTCATGCTGCTATAAAAAAATAAAGTTGCACCAGTGAAAAATTTTTTTTTTTGCTCTCTATTCTCACCATCAAAACTGTGATGAACTTGATGACAAAAAGAATGCATTGTCTAAGAATTTGTCTAATCTTGCTCTAGACCTTAGCACCTCAGCTGGTCATCCTAGGACCCTTCTGTAGTCACTGGATAGAAATAAAAAAATTAGGGGATCATGTCACATAATTTAGACTTTTATTATAGTGGTGAAATGGATAGCAACCCAAAAGTGTCTCCCTCCAGTTACAGGGCAACACAAGCATAGCTGACTATTTCAGATTATATAATTCTTTTTGTATCCCATTTTCCCATTCTTTTATGCTTATGTCTATACCATGAACATTCAGCTCTGCATGTTTAGTGGCGTTTTAGCAGTATAAGTATCACAGAATCACAGAATCATCCTGGTTGGAAAGGCCCTCTGAGATCATCAAGTCCAGCCCTTAATCCACTACCACTGTGGTTACCAGACCATGGCATTGAGTGCCACATCAGTCTCTTTTTAAAAACCTCCAGGGATGGAGAATCCACCACCTCCCTGGGCAGCCCATTCCAATGCCTGGTCACCCTCTCTGTAAAGAATTTTTTCCTAATATCTAACCTAAACTTCTCCTGGCAGAGCTTAAATCCTTGCCCTCTTGTCTTACTGATGGCTGCCTGGGAGAAGAGAACGACCCTCCCCCGCTATACCCTCCTTTCAGAGAGTTGTAGAGAGTGATGAGGTCTCCCCTGAACCTCCTCTTCTCCAGACTGAACACCCCCAGCTCCCTCAGCCCTTCCTCATAGGACTTGTGTTGGATCCCTTCACAACCTCCTTGCTCTTCTCTGGACCTGCTCCAGCACCTCAATCTCCTTCCTGAACGGAGGGGCCCAGAACTGGACACAGTACTCAAGGTGTGGCCTCACCAGCGCTGAGTACAGGGGCAGAATCCCTTCCCTGGACCTGTTGGCCACACTGTTCCTGAAAGCACATCAGGTGCTTTCTGATAATGATATTTGCCTTCTAATTTTTTCTTGTAAATTGTCTAGAAATTTTCTAGTAAAAGCTAAGTGCTTAATTTCAGGTCAGGAAAATTTGTAAGCCATTCCTTGAAACTGAGAATGAAAATTAATGTAGTAGCATATCTAGTGTACTCACACTGTACTTCATGTAGAAGCTGTCTGGGAATGCTGAAGGGCTCTAGTTCAAAATACAGAATATAAAGTGATGAATTCAACTAAACAAAATAGAAAAGGGAAAGTGATTTCAGTAAATTTCAGCTTTCTTGTGCATATAATCCTTATGGATTTTTTGAAACACCATAAACTTTGAAACTGAGTCCAACAACAATATTAATTTTGGATGCCCTTGAGCAGAAGTAATTGATATAAATCAAGACTATATATACATCTGGAAAGACAGAGAGACAGACACTCAGGAGATGCAGAAGAGTGAAACCAGTTCAGTAAAGAAATAAAATATTTTAGTTATTTAAATAGATCAAACCAGATTTACTCTGGGGGGAAGGAAGTGAGAAAGATAGTAGAAGCATACAAAGAAGTTGAATAAAGACTTATTGAGGTATCCCAAAAAGAATCTTGAGTTTTGGTTACCTATAAGAATAGAAATTGAATTGGATCCTGGAACAATGGTACTGGGGTAAACATGAATATTGCCAAGCAGTATGAGATATGTCAAAAGAAAGAAAAAAAGAACTTAGACTCCAACTGAAAAAGTACCAAGTGTTGCAGGAACATAAAGCTATTTGGGGCCAGGGGGTAGTGTGGTGTAGTTTGTTATGCATAGTCACTCTCTGGAATATATTGGGAAGGAGAGCAGTGTAACAAAAAAATAAGAAATTTTTAGACTGTAAGTTCTTTGGGGCAAAGGTTGGGTCTTATCTATTTGCGGTGTAATTACTGATAGATGTTTATCTTTGTACACAGATAATGGCAGGGGTTTCTTTACAGTTGCACAAAAATGCATGTGTATGCACATAAATACACACATATATATATAATTATTTTAAATAAACAAACAAAAAATAAAATAAAAGAATGACTGGTAAATTGGACAATTTAGATAGGACTTCAGGCTTTAATACCTCCTTGTTCATTCACAGTTTCTGAAGGATATAGCATACTCTGTTATTCACTCGCAGTTTCTGCAAAATATAACAAGGCATTTGTGCTAAGACATATCTCAAAAGGTTTGGAGTTTGGGAATAGATTCAAACTATTCAGATTGTGTTGGTCTGTAAAATTGGTTAGAAATCTCATGAGAATGGTGTTCTCACATGAGATTTCTGGTATTTTCTTGTCTGAGTCAGATCACAAATACTGAAACTTCTTCTTTTTTTTTTTTTCCAGAAATATTTCTGCAGTCCTCAGAAATTAGAAGTATGGAGCTGCATGAAAATGAATAATAATGGAGACTAAAAGTTAGTGGAACATTTTAGAAAGTTTTTTAAGATAGTTTAAAAAGATGGTAAAGATTCAGATATATATTCTCCACTCCACTCCCCCTCCCTCCCCACCAGTATAGCTTGGTCATTGAAAGTGCTACACTCCTTTGTATTCATACTTCACATGTGTTGCAGTAGATCACTAATAATCCATCTATATGTATATGCTATCCATTTATTAAGGTTTTAATTATATAACTTCACATGTTTGCCTTGTGAGCCTCTCTTTGTGCCTTCCAGAATGGTTCTATTCAGCAGCTTTTCATCTGCTATGAGCTTGCAGACTGAGTTGCCACTGATGCTGCTCGCCAGCAGCAAAGGGAGCTTGGATATGGCATGACTTTAGCTCCTGACCATGGAGACTGATAGGCCATAAGATATTAAGCTCCCACCAATTTCTATTTTCTCTTTCAAAGATTGCTAACCTCATCTCCCCAGGGTCTGCAACTCCTGCCAGCCTTTAAACCACCAGGAGTAATATCTGTCTCTAATTCATAATTACTAGGGCTCCGTCACAATGAGCTGGATCAAGCATTGTTGATACTTGCCTTTATTTAATTAATAAGTATGTGCATTTGTAGTGGTGAGGAGTAGAACTGGGGGAAACATAACCTTGTGCCTTAAAGTTATTTTTCTGTTTCTCTTTTTTGTTTGTCTTTCAGTTACTGTATCTGTGGTATGCAGCAGATCATTATCAGGAGCATTAATAACGTTCAGTGCTGTGCATATTTTTCAACAAAATTTGTATTACGAAAGAAACAAGGATAGCACCTTGTAGAATTGAAACAGACAGTCTGCTCCTGAATTCTTACCTCTTTCCTGTGCCTAGTCCCTATTATTAATGTATATTATTACTTCAAGTATGTCAGAAAAAGAGACAAACAGTCAGAGGCAGAAATTTCTCGCTAATTCACTCTGCCTAGCCAGCAAAATGTAACACAAAATTATTCAGGGGAAAAATACAATTTTCTGTCATCTCTGCCATACACTGATAACAAAGCTACAGGCTAATATGTTTTGATATTTTTGTCACTCGTTTATCATGTGACCTTTCATGCTATCATTAATACAGCTGAGGGACAGAGCAGATACACTGAAATAAGGTTGTGGAGAAGTCAGATTGCTTCTCTAACAACTAACGGTCAGTCACAGCAATTTATGCTTTTCTTCAGTATAGCTCTGACTGAAGAAGAGAAATTGTTATTAAAATTTGATATTACTGTCGAGACTCTGCCATATAGAATTTGCAACTTTTAACTATGATGGGAATACTGGGAGGGGGGAGGTTTAATAAATTTCCCTTTGAATTATGATATTAATACAATACAACATGCTTGCTCAGATATTCAAAGGATATACACGGGGAAAAAATCATATTCAGGACAAGCCAACACTGGATTTAAGTCATAGTCCAGAATTGTTTTATCCAAGAAAAGTACTTTAATAATATATGTACAATCAGCTTGCATTGGTTCAATTAAAACACTTGGGGTTGTTTTGGTTTTTTTTATTTACAAAATTCCAGCTGCTAATAGTGTTGTAAACTATTCAGCAATATTTTCAGGATGTCCAAGAAAAAGTAATGTGTCTTTTTTTTATGTGTGCATATCTTTTATGATAAATGATACCTGGTTTGAATTTGCATTTGGCTTTACACCATTTCTGACAATGGTCTAGCTTTTTATGCTGCCTGTAGAGTCTGGTTTGTTAAAATTCCAATATAAAACTAATTTATATTTGACATTAATGAGTTAAGAAATGTTTTATACAGTACATCAGAGCTGAGAGAGAACTTTACAGCATTCTAGTAAAAGCAAATTACTTCTGAGTATAACCATTATGTAAAAAATGAAAAATCTTTCACTAACCTAAGCTACTTGTCCTTTCAAAATCCTGTGATTTTTAATGTTTATATTAAGAAAGAATTGAAAAATTAACACAGCCATTTTTTCTCTTTCACATTCTATTGGGGAATTGTACTTTAACTGCTTGGAAGACACTTTTTTCTTCAGTGTGCATGCCTCTACCAGAGCAGAGTAAACCATTATACTAATTGAGAAAACATTATTAAAATAATTAAATTATTTTAAATATTAAATCTATTGCAAACTAATCTGTTTAAGAATTAAATAATGTTTTCCTAGACCATGACCTCTTTGGGGAGTGTTTTTTTAAAGTGAACTAGAAAATGACCTCTACATGTAAAAGAAAATAAGTAAGGATGAGTTTTAAATGGGAGGATTTTTAAACAGGTCCCAGAGAGAGGCTGTATACTTGAAATGTATCTTTTTACATTAAATCTGATTGCAAAGTGAAAGTTTAAATTTCTCACTTCAAATGTAAGGACCTGATTTCTGCAAAGCATATGCAAATGAACAATTGAAATTGTCAAAGTATCAACTGACTTACATTTGACTTCTTCTGTAAGTAAATTCATGCATGTTTGCAGAAGTGAACCCTGAAGATATTAATGCAAATGGTGGATGTATTAGCACTACTTAGAAATATGATTTACTGACGGCTTGACTTAATATTTTGTAATAAACAAGCCCTTTTCAGGTATTGTTGAACATTTTCAGTATGTGTATTCAAGTGGACTGAATACTATACGCGTATAAATGTATATGCATATGTTTATATATAAAGTGAATTAATCTGTTTGAATTCTTGGTATATGATTGTGTACATGAATAGTTGTGTTAGATAAAAATTAGAAATCTGAAAGTTCTGAAAACTTTAGAATATTCTATAATACTTTGAAAGGAGATAAAGGATTTTTACCTTTTAGTACTTCTGTTCATAACATGTTCATAACAATCTTTTTACTTCATTAACATAACTTCTATTTTGTTTATAATTACGAATAGTGATTTCTGAAGTAATCAATGATAAAGAATGCAAGCAGGAATAATACTGTTAATACATTTTTAAATTGTGCAAACCCATCAGAAAGTACTTTTTAATATAGATATTTACACCTGTAAAAATTCTAGTTAAGTACAAAATAATTACTCTAAACTACTTCTATGTGCTGCTGTAAGCCTATGAATGAAAAGCACATTGTACACTATTCATGTTTAGGAAAATAAATTCTCCCTTCTTCTCAAATGGTAGCGTTAGAAATGGAATATCATGAAGTGCTTTCTTTCATTGGTAGACACTTTATTATAGTGTGAGCAAGACACTGGCTAAGTGGACTTCCCTTTTACTTTCCTATCACTAACAGCAGTACCGACCTAAAGGTGTAGCCTGTTTCAGGATAAGAAGAAAATGTGTCCATACACGCTAAGTCTGTGCCAACCCTTGGATTGGATAATATACCAAGCTGAACTATGCTTAGTCTCTTTTCTTTTTTCTCTTTTCTCTCTTCTTTTCTCTTTTATATTCTTTTCTTTTCTTTTCTTTTCTTTTCTTTCTTTTCTTTTCTTTTCTTTTCTTTTCTTTTCTTTCTTTCTTTTCTTTTCTTTTCTTTTTTCTCTTCTCTTCTCTTCTCTTTCTTCTTTTCTCTTCTTTTCTTTTGTCTTTCTTTTCTTTTGTCATGTTATGTTCATGTTCTTAAACTTTTCTTTTTTTCTCTTTTCTTTTTCTCTTTCTCTCTTTCTCTCTCTCTTTCTTTCTTTTATTCATTCTTTCTTTCTTTTTTCTCTCTTTCTCTCTTCCTCTTTCTCTCTTTCTCTCCCTCTCTTCTTCTCTTTCTCTCTTTCCTTCTTTCTCTTTCTCCTTTCTCTTTCTCTCCTTCTCCTTTCTCTTTCTTTCTCTCTCTCTCTCTCTTTCTCTCTTCCTTTATCTCTTTCTCTCTTTCTCTCTCTTTCCCTCTCTCTTTCTTTCTCTCTTTCTCTCCCTTTCTCTCTTTCTCTTACTCTCTTTCTTAGAATGCAACTGTAGGGGGGGCTGTGTGGAGCTGTTTTTGACTACTATCAACAAACAATTCATCTGGACTGAGTATCTCCAACATGTTTATTGTGATGCTGAAGAGAAAATTCAGAACCTTAACCCTAGAATGATGCAGCTCCACACTTACGTATTTTATAATTTACATTTCACTCACTCTACTCCTTAATATCAAAATGACAAAGGAAAGAAAATACTAGAAAAAAGAATGAAATGGTATTTTATGACTAGCTTCCTATTGAAGTACATTAAAAATGTTTTTTTTCCTGCAAGATGAAATTGATTGCAAAGCATAACCACTTACTGTAAGAACACCTTAACAGCTCAAATGACAGGATTCTGTTGATCTTTCTAACTTTGTTCAAAGAGTATGTGCATGTGTTAAAGTGGAATCACTTATTGCTTTAATATTTGTAATAAAACTGATTGCGAAACTCTGAAATACGAGTCTTTCATTTCCTACTCTGCTAACATAATGTTCAACAAAAGCATACAAATAAACAAAAAAAAAAAAAAATGAAGAGAGATTTTAAGGCTGACATTCATGTTTGCATGTAAATAAAGCAAGAGCCACAAACAAAGCCAGCAATCTCACATACTTGCCTTCAGTGGTAAAGGATGGAAAGGCTGCCTGCTACCAATCAGCAAGTGGTTGCTATGGTTACAAGGTCAGGAAATATGCCTTTTCCCCAGTTGTCCAAGGCTTGCACATGTCACTTCTGAAACTATGAATTTTATATACAGGTCAGGAGATGCATACCAAAGAAATAAACAGTGAACTGGACCATAATGACAGCTAACGTTCAAACGTCCTTGAATTTTTTTAAATTTCTATCCAAACACATTTTGTCATTTTGAATACGTTGGGGTTTTTTTGTATAAAATTGGAGCTATTCTTTCCTGTAATGAAATTTTGCAAAGTAGGTACAAACTATGCCTCATTATTATAAGCTGC